>NC_062284.1:105493279-105796309 GCF_902655055.1 Lutra lutra
AGGTGATCTATCGCACTCAGAAGAGAATACATTAGTGGCAGGTACGGCTTCCCAACATGCTCTTCAAGAGGGGAGCACAGCCTTCATCCCCCATGTTTTGAGAATGAGAGTGCCTTTATCTTCCCTTTTAAGAGGGAACAGGTGTCTTTGCCTTCCCTTTTCCTCCATCCCCTGGCTAGAATTTGGACCTACCTAAGTCGGAACTGCCATCCAGGACCTTTAGGTGACCTTGGGAATGAAGATGACAAATGGTGGAGCATCAAATTAAAGGAGACTGAGCCCCTGTCACAGTGTTGCTCCCCATTAACCCTTGACTGCTACCTCCAGACTCATAAATGAGAGACAAACTTCTATCTTGGTTAGCCATTGTCATTGAGGTTCGCTGTCATTCATAGCTGATCTTAATCCTAGCTTAAACCTAGCAGAGGAAGAGGGAGAAACAGACTCCCTGCTGAGCAGGGAGCTGGACATGGGTCCTTGATCCCAGGACCCTGGGATCATGATCTGAGCCAAAGGCAGACGCTTAACCGAATGAAACACCCAGGCGTCCCCAGAACTTTTTAGAACACTATTCTTTCTAGAACCAAACTAACTTCACAGAAATACCAATATTAGGTACAACTGAATAACACTAAACTGAGAAGATGTCCTGGTTGGCCAAAGAGCCAGTTAAATATTTAATTTCCAGTTCTAAGGGATTCTGTGACATTTTCCATCAAAGAGGCAATAGTTTTGCTCTCAAATAGTTACTGAAGATAATGACTAACAAGAGTTTTATGGATGAGAGTCAACTAACTAGTTAGCTATGGGGGGAGGGGGTAGCACGAGAACAAGAGAGAGAGGAAGATAAATATATATGTGCATATGTATGTGTGTGTACACCTATGAACGTGTGTCACAGCTAAGTGTAGAATATTTTAATCACACGGGAAGAGGGAATCTTGGAAAGATTATGGTGAATCCCTCCAAGAAAAAGTCAAAATATGAAGAAATAGGCGTCAAATAAGCCAAACACAGTTAGTATCTCTATTTTTTTAATTAAGATATACTGAAAAAAAAAAAAACACTCCAGAAGAGAGGGCTGGAAAATCTCAAAATAATCCAGAAAACTAAGGGTCACACATAAAATTATTTCTCTTGGTTAAAATGATAGCAAGAAGGTGCCAGGCCTTTGAGACAAAATAAGAAGGGTCTACAGAAATAGAAAATACAGCCTTTCTATAAAGCTGCACAGATTTTTTTTTAATTGTGATAAAGCTATCTATAGATATAGGTAAGAAATTTTGCAATATCCAACTTCAAAACTGGAGACATTCAAAAATCTATTCTCTTAAGGGTTTTCTGGTGTACTTTTTTATACAGAAGATATTTTCTACAGAAACAATGATATATGGATTCCTAAATTAATCTACCAAAGCCTATTTCCTTTTCATTGCATCCTATTTTCTCCTGAAACATGACAAGAAGCACTACTAATATAAGTGTGTTCGGTTCTTAACTTTTGAGCTTTATTTCCCCCCAAATCCTGCTCAGTCCATCCAGTCATACCTCCCTTAGACAACTGGACCTGTTACAGATACCAAAACGGCCTCCAATAACCCCAACATGCTTAAAATTTTTCAGCATCCCTTTAATAAATATGACCACAGAACAGTCTCATTCTCAAAAACCATCTATGCTAAATTTTACTGAGAAGCACAGAGAGTAATGCGACTTAATATAATCATACAATTTTCATTGTAATTTATTCTTTAACAATAAGCTGCAGCAAAATAAATATTAGTTATCCAAATATGGGGAGAACTGACTCTAAATAATAAAAAAGATATGGAATACCATCAACAGAAGTATATGTCGGGACTGCTGATTTAAAGGTAACTCAATATGTGGTAGTTGAAAAGATTTACATTCACTAAGCCCCCAGTTAAATCTGAGCTGAGTTATAGTAATGAAATCTGACACAGGCTACAGCAAGGAATTCAGAATTCCATCAATATTTTTATGAGTAATTCCAGTTTAAAATTCTAAGGTAACTAAAAAATGTAAACTCGGAGAGTGTTGAAAATTAAAAGAAAGTGAAAAATAGGAACCTGGAAGGAAGTTAATATGGTCCATCACAGACATGGATGGCAGAATTAATGCATGAGAGAAATATTTTTCTATAGTTGCCCATTCCAGGCAAGATAGACCTTTGCTACCCAGTATGTAGTAGCACTGTGAGAGACTACATAAATGTTGATCTAAGGAGAATGCTCAGGCGTCCAGGTGTTTTTACATCACTATGGTTTAAGGATGCTCTTTCCATCCCAAACTTTTATTCTTAACTCAAGTCCATCGATTTTTGCCTTTGGGTCAGAAGAATCAATGTCTTCCGAAATCCAAGGTATTTCTTGCTCATACAGGAGGATCGGGCTTACAAGAGCCTGGCATTGGGTTATTGGGCACTGGGACAAGAAATAGCCAGGAAAATTGGGATTACACTGCTGATCCTAGAAGAAATTCTACCTTGATATGTCAAGGAAATTTTCCAGCTGTCGTAGTAGATGATGCCTTCATAACAAGGATGGTGCTCCAAAGAATAAGGTGTCCCTTGTGTTGTATAAGAAGGAACTGAAAGGGCAGGTCTTCCTTCTTGTTGGGTACCTGGAAGTAGCCTTGTATCTTTGCACAGATTACCAGAATCAGAACGATGAATTAAGGCTCCATTACTCTGACAATCTTTTATTTGACAAAGCCATGCCCTTTAAGATCAACTCAAAGGAAGAAAATACTTCTCTTACCTTGTCTTTTAGTTTTTCCATCCAGCTTCTCACTAGGAGAAATAAGAGAATAAAACATAAATATCCATCTTTTTACTTATATTTCATTGAGTTAATTTGAGAACTTACATTTCATGGTATTAAGTTAATTTGATGCACTGATTTTATTGGATGAAATACAGTGAAAGGGTCAACAGTATGAACATGACATTAATAGTCTTGTTTTTATTCTTATTTGTTTAAAAATGCAATGGAAAGCACAAACATACCTTCACATCATCATTAAATGAACAGAGAATATTTTTATTTGTTAAACATATTTGTATTACTACTGAAGGCTTTTGGGGGGTGGGTCTGGGAAAGGAGACAGAAAATCACTTTTAAAGCATCAGCTTCATTCCCAACCCAAGCACCACCAAATAAATAAATAAACTAATCAATTAATTTACTAATTAATTATCAAGTTCATTTCTTATCTGACATTTTCTCTTTAACGTTACTCATCTTTCCCAGTTTTTAAGCTCAGTGGGTATTCTGCACTCAAGTCAACATCCCAGCAAAGTAAGTAGGACGGGGCGATGGGTGGGCCAGCACTGTTCAGCACTGGTTCCAAAGAGAAGTATCTGCATCCACAATTGAAGAAAAAAAAACTGACCAAATGCAAAAAGAGGAATTATTTCTGAAATACAGATAGCTTGCAAACTGAACGATGCCATCACAATACAGCCACTATCAAAAATAAATAAATAAAGGCAATAATCAAGTAACAGCTTAAAAAGCCACTGAAAAGGACTACATCAACCATGAAATGTTAAGTAGACCATTATTACAACCATTTGGAAGTACATATGCCGAGAATAGAACAAATATCATTCAAAATGAAAACATGTGTTAGAAGGGCCATGGGTTTTTTTTTCTTCTTTTTTCTTTCATTTAAATTTTAGTTAGTTAACATATAATGCAATATTGGTTTCAGGAGTAAAATTCAGTGATTCAGGGGCGCCTGGGTGGCTCAGTGGGTTAAAGCCTCTGCCTTCGGCTCAGGTCATGATCTCAGGGTCCTGGGATCGAGCCCCACATCGGGCTCTCTGCTCTGCGAGGAGCCTGCTTCCCTCTCTCTCTGCCTGCCTCTCTGCCTACTTGTGATCTCTCTCTGTCAAATAAATAAATAAAATCTTTAAAAAAATAAAAATTCAGTGATTCATCACTTACATACATCACCCTTGGCTCATCACAACAAGTGACCTCTTGAATACCCATCACCCATCTAGCCCATCCCCCACCCACCTCCCTCCATCAAGCCTCAGTTTGTTCTGTATCAATAAAAGTCTCTTATGGTTTGGGATGCCTGGGTGGCTCAGTCAGTTAAGTGTCCAACTCTTGATTTTGGCTCAGGCCATGATCTCAGGGTCATGAGATCAAGCCCTGAATTGTCTCCATGCTAAGCATAGAGCCTGCTTAAGATTCTCTCCTTTCCCTCTGCCCATCCCACTCTCTCACTCTTTAAAAAAAAAAAAAAGAGTCTCATGGTTTGTATGGCCATATTAAGGATAGTTTGAAGTATGTAATGGGGTTCTTCATTCTTAATTGCTTTTTAAAGTTAAAATAATGATTCAACATTGAATAAAAATTCTATTTTGAAAAGCATGGAAAAGGAGAAAAGAAGACAAATATTATCAAAGATTAGTAAGCCAACAAAAACCTTTCAAGATTTCCTTAAATTTCCTTTCCTCTCCAGGAGTTTCAACAGATAGGAAGGAAGAACACAGAGGGGCAGACCGAGAAACAGGTCCCAAAAGGCGTAGACAAGGGATTGGCAAACTTTTCCTGTAAAAAGCCAAACAGTAAACATTTAAAGCTTTGTGGGCCATACAATCTCTGTCACAACTACTCAACTCTGCTGTGGCAGTGTGAAAGGACTCAGAGACAGTACATAAATCAATGGGTTTGGCTATATTCCAATAAATGTTACTTATGGACATTGACCTTTGAATTTCATGTAATTTTCATAGGTCACAAATACCTTTCTTTTTATTTCTTTCAACTATATTAAAATATAAAAGACATTCTTTGCTCATGGGCCATACAAAAATGGTTAGTGAGCCAGACTGGTCCACCAGTCACAAGGTGCTGACCCCCTGGCACAGACACACTTTGCCCAAGAAGTTGGTGTCTCCATTTACAGTCTGATTCTAGTAATGATACCTGACATGAGTGATTCCAGCCCACATGTGCACATGGATTGGCCCCTGACAGAGCAGGTTCAAATTTACCTCATCATTTGATCAACAAACCAAAAACAAACATGAAAAGTATGAGGGAAGATTATACTCCAGGAAAAGATGGGGAAACAGACTCAGAGAAGCTAAGAGACTTGCCCACAGTTAACCAGGGAGTAGAGAGTCACTGGAATTCCAACAACTATCTGGTTTAACAACCTATAGGAATAAGACTTCATAACTACCCATTTATTTTGGTGATACCCCCACTCTCCTACTCTCTCAGGTTGAAAATGTGGAGTTTCCTTGCACTCTTCTAGCTGCTTCAGTCCCTGGTTTCATTCTCTCATGTCAAGATCCTAGCAAAACCACTCTGCTTTGTCCTTCCTTCAACACTCCTTCTGTCTCCACAGGGATTCAGGCAAAGATGGTGGTGTACAATAAGGACATGATCAGTCACGGGAAGACCAACAGAAGAAAGGGCAGGAACCTTAGAAATGAGGCTAGGGGTTAGTGGCTTCCTGGAGAAGTGAAGACAACCACTGATTTGCTGAGCAACTTTGGAGAAATTAATGAGACTCTGGAACCCTCAGTTTCCTCATATATAAAATGACCATGGTAACATCTGTCTTGCAAGATTGTTGTAAAGATTGGAAATAAGATGTGCCACATGTCTAGGACAGTACTTGGTGTAAAGAAATAAGATTTCAAGAAAAATACTTAATATGTTAAAATGAAAAAATAGGGTATATATAATATGAGCTCAAGTTTGTGGATAAAAATGTTATGTATATAATTGGGATAACATACATTTAAATGTTAACTAAATTAATAGGTTGTAAAATTATGGGTGATTTTCTTTTCTTCCCTGTATTTTTAGAATTTTCCAAAGTATTTATAATTTCTTACTGCTTTTAAAATAAAAGAACCCCAGAAAATTCTATAAACCCTTGCAAATGGATTAATGGTGGATTGCTGACAGTGAGGAACACAAGGATTTAGGACCCTTCCATTTGGATAATTCCTTAGCCCACGGCTATTGATTCATTCTAATCCCACTGATTCTGGTTTGTTTCCTTTCTTGAAATTTTATTTAATGCAAGTCTGAAAGCACAGAAATATAATGAGGCCTCCTTCTAGCAAGCAGAAGGTACAAAGAAAACAAGAGAACATGGATTGTTAAAAACAGGTTCTCCCTGAAGATATTTGGAAATGATATATCCAATAAAGGATTAATATCCTAAATGTACAAAGAACTTATACAACTCAACACCACAAAAACCTGAATAGTCCAATGAAAAGGAGGCAGAAGACCTGAATAGACATTTTCCCAAAAAGGACATACAAGTGGCAAACAGATACATAAAAAGATGCTCAACATCACTCATCATCAGAGAAATGCAATGAGCTATCACCTCCTACTTGTCAGAATGACTAGAATCAAAAAAGATAAGAAATAACAAGTGTTGGCAAGGATGTGGAGAAAAAGGAACCCTTGTGCCCTGTTGGTGGGAATGTAAATTGGCATAACAACTATGGAAAACAGTATGGAGGCTCCTCGAAAAATTGAAAATAGAAATCCCATATGCTCCAGTAATTCCACTACTGGTTATTTACCCAAAGAAAACAAAAATACTAATTTGGAAAGATATATGCACCCCTATGTTTATTGCAGCATTATCTACTATAGCAAGATATGGAAGCAGCCCAACCATCCACCACTGATGAATGGATCAGGAAGATGTGGTACACACATACATAACGGAATATTACTCAGCCATAAAAAAGGATGAGTCTTGCCATTTGCAACAACATGGATGGACCTAAAGGGTAATATGCTAAGTTGAAATAAGTCAGATGATAAATATTATATCAACTCACCTATCTGTGGAATCTAGAAAACAAAACAAATGAATGAACGAACAAACAGCAAAAGCAGACCTATAAACACACAGTACAAACTGGTTCTGATGGTTGCCAGAAAGGAAAGGGGTGAGAGGTTGGGCAAAATAGGTGAAAGAGAGTGGGATGATACAGGCTTCCAAGGTGTGGAATAAGTAAGTCCTTGGGGTAGAAGGTACAGCATAGGGAATACAGTCAATGGTACTAGAATAGTTTTTGTTGTATGGTGACAGATGACCTCTACACTTGTGGTGAGCATAGAATAAAGTATAGACTTGTTAAATCACCATGTTGTACACCTGAAACGAATGTAACATTGTGTGTCAACTAGACTTCAGTTTAAAAAAATAAATAAATAAATAAGGCAGTTTTCTCCCTCCTGCTCACTAGTGCCCTCTTATGTATAGGATCCCAGGCTGAGCAATTTGCCCTCTCCTAGTATACCCCCTAGAAAAAGGGAAGAGGGAGAGAAAGAAACTGCAGATAAAATAACATTTCCATGTGTCCTATCAAATGTAAGTATGGTTGGTTTCTAATAGGCCATGGCTGTAAAGTATCCCAACTGTTTATTTAGAACGGTATCTTTAATTTCCCTTTATTTCCAACAACAAACTTTTAGTGGCTACATTTATGCCAGATGTACCCATAAATTCTCCTTCACTAAAGAGGAAAGGGGTGGGAACCAGAGGAGACTCAGGATTTGTCTGGGTTAATAGTTAAGATTTGTTGGACAACTCACTAAAGCTTACAAGGTAGGTATTGTCATCCCCCATTTTACAGATAAGGAAAATGAAGCTTAAATAAAATGTCGAAAGCCACACAGCTAAAAAGTGGCTGAGCCGGAATTTGAACCCAGGCCCTTATGGCTAAAGTAGATGCCTATTTAGTATGCCAGTGGGTTGCTTTGGGGAGGGGTGCAGGTGGGGGACCTAGTATGGCCATCTCCTAGCACACAACAGGGCTGTTTCTCTTCTGGAGATGAGCGCATACCCACATTGGAGCATCGCCTATCTGTTAACTCTGGCTCGCTCTTTCTGTATTTTCTCCTCCCGGTCTCCTCTCTCTGACTAATGTCCTATTCCCTCTGCCTCTAGGTGTATCTCCCTCCAACTCTGTCCCTTACTCTGTGGTTTGTCTCTCTTTTCATTCCCCTTTTTCTCTTTTTCTCAGGCTCTGTGTGTGTATATGATTCTGTTGCTTTTTGTATATAACCCACTGAGGAAATATGGCTCTAGGAACCATCCTCAATCAATGAGGGCCATGACTTGGTGGGTATATTAGTCCCCAGCTGCAGCTATCATGAATTCAATGGCCTAAAACAACATCAATTTGTTATCTTACATTTCTGGAAGTCAGAAATCCAAAATCAGTCTCAATAGCTAAAGTCAAGGTGTCGGCAGGGCTGACACGTTTCCTTGCTTTTTCCAGCTTCTAGAGGCTGTCTGCAGTCCTTGGCGCATGGCCTCTCCCTCCATCTTCAAAGCCAACAGCACAACACTTCAAATCTCCTCTCTCTAAACTCTGCTTCCTTCATCATATTTTCTTCACTGACTCAGCCCCTCCTACTTCTCTCTTATGAGGAGGACTCTTGTGATAATCTCCCCATTTCTATGTCCTTAACTCAATCACATCTGCAAGGTACCCTTTGTAAGGCAATATATTTGCAGATTCTGGGTTTTAGGATGTGGACATCTTGGGAGGGAGCATTAGTCTCCCTCCCACATTGGGTAAATTCCCCAGATTTCCTCAACCCTGAGGAGTGCCCCACACAGCTTCTCAGACATTCCCCAGGAGCAAGGAGCCCCAGGAATAATCCCCTCATTCACACCCCCTTTGCTAGCTCTCCAACTACCCTGCCTCGCTTCCTCACTCCCTTACCATGCTTCCTGGGGTTCCTTTCCAAAAAACTCCCTGCACCCCAATGCAGGCTCAGGGTGTGCCTTTATGGAGAACTCAAACTAAGACATTAGTCCAGTTCTGCCACCACACAGGAAGGCCTGCCCTGCGCCAGACCAACTTCATTTATTTTGTACATGAAAATAAACTCTTAGAATGAACAGAGTTAGGCACAAGGAAGAAAGGCAAGCTGGCCAAGTTCAAGGCAGACGCCATCTCCACTGATCTAAACTAATTCTAAATGAAGGGCTTCAGGCTACCCAGATTTATAAGATATACCCATTCCCTAACATTTGCGTGAGATGTACTTCATAGCTAGTTCCACTTAGTTCACATTTGACTTTGAAAGGATTATACATGCCTCTTTTAATAGTGAAATTTTCAATATCATAAGGTGGGAAACTTTATTTGTATGCTAATCAATGAAAAGAGAAATGTATATTCCACCTGAATAAAAAATACAGTATCAGCACATTGTGCTTTGCTCAAAGTACATGTAACTAAATTTCAATTACAGTGTTTCTACAGTGTCAAGAAATGAACGGATAGCAGCTCTCTCTCCTCCTTGTTATTTAACCATAAGTGCCCCTTCCAGCCTAAGAAACAGCAAAGCTTTTTTTTCCAACTTACATAACACCGTTAAGGATAATTAAACTTACTAAGTTTTCAATATTGTCTTCATGTTTTTCCAAAACTCATAAGTTTTTTCAGCACCAAATTATTCTCTAATGATGCTAAATTAACCTGTTTTAAACATCACAGAGAAATTCTATCTATAATCATTTGCTCTTCACATAATTACAGAACAGAAAGATTCCAATGACTAGGATGACATACTGCTTTGCTTGCATAGGGCTAAGTGAGCAGCAATCATGCAGCTAAGAAGCAATTAATTCTGCAGGCACCTCACTGAGATTTAGAGAGAAGGGTATAACGAGCCCAAAGACCCTAATCTCTACTTTCAAGTAACATTACACATGCCTTTAGCTAACTGCAAGCTGAGGAACTTACTAGATACCTAGTGGGAGGATGCAAAGAGAATGTCTTGTAATCATCTACACGTCTTGCCAGGGTCATTTAGGAACACTAACCGTGCCGATCAATTCTACACCGTATGGTTACCAGCTCCAGTGAGGAAAAGGCTGTTATGAACTTCATCCATATGGAAAGCCATGATGCATAAATGAAGAAGAAAGCATCCCTCCAGGTGTGTTTTGTTGTTGTTGTTGTTTCCCCCCAAAAGAGAAGCATGATACACAAATTGCTCAGCAAGGAAAAAACACCTTGTCTATGCCCCTCCTCTACACCTGATTAAGAAGGAACAAGAAAATCACTGCGCTTCGTGCAACATTCCCTTGAAAGTTCTGCTAAGCACAGAGGCTTCTGACCTTCTACCACTGCACAGCATCGAGTCCATGCTCAGGGCACGGGCAATTCTCTCCAGCTCACTCTTACTCCTCTCTCTTCATATTTGTACTCTCCGATTTTCATGCCACTGGTGGAAAAAAAAATTATGCGGTCTTCCTACGTAACTTCCAATAGAAAGCTGACTGCTTCCTGAAGTGCAGTCTCATCACACTCCCAGGGCAAAGTCAAGTTTGTGTGTGTGCCGCTTGCCAGAGCCACTGAATCCAGAATTTCCCATCTCAGGGTAGATGTGAGGCACTGGTCACCACAGCGTCCCATCAGCCCTGACTGCAGTCCCCTATTCTACGTCTCACGGAATGTAACAGCCCACTGTAGCGTCATGACAAGGTCCCCACACACCCCTCTCCTTTACGTAAATTTTGGGACTTCCACGGATGAAAGCTATGGCTTGAACAAACAGTGAGCCAAAGAGAAGACCAGCCAGGGAAAAGCTGACGTCTCCTACTTGTGGACGTGCAGGCCTGGTTCTGCACCAACAGCAAGAAGCTTCCGCTTTCTGAGTGTGGTGGCTCCGCCATCAGATAGAGTTGATTAGACCTGGGGACCTGAATAAGTGCTAAAGTGGTTTTCAAGGCAGCTTCAAGGTTTGTTTCCAAAAGTTCCACTTACCAGTTCATAACGCGTCACTCGTCGCAATAATGGGCAAATACCAAGCAGCGCTCTCGAGAGAAATGAAGGTAAATCTTTGGTTAAGAGCACCTGAGCACCACACTTAATACACTGAAAGGCAGAGCTTTTCTTCCATCTGAATGGATTACTTAGAAAGAAAGTTGCCCTGAGCTCTTGATCCTTAGGAAAAAACCTACAGGTCTGGGCAGACCGCTCTAGGACAGACAGCAGGTGAACAACCTCGGTCTCTGCCTTTGCTCCCTCTAAGTCCCATAAGCAAACTTTGCACACGCTCCCTGGAGCAGCTGTTCCAACTATACACGGAAACTTTTTATTAAGGCAATAGATCCAATCTCCAAGGCCTCATTCTTTAATCATTTCAGTCATACTTCTATTTGGCCAGGTTCTTGAGATTCTTTTTTTTTTTTTAAGATTTTATTTATTTATTTGACAGAGATCACAAGTAGGCAGAGAGACAGGCAGAGAGAGAGGGAGAAGCAGGCTCCCCACTGAGCAGAGAGCCCAATGCGGGGCTCGATCCTAGGACCCCAGGATCATGACCTGAGCCAAAGGCAGAGGCTTTAACCCACTGAGCCACCCAGGTGCCCCAGGTTCTTGAGATTCTAACCCTCCTGTCCATCACCTGTACTTCCTTTCCCTCATTCTGGAACATTTCCTCACGTGATTTGTGATTTTTCACGTGAACTCATTTTTTACCGAGGGTTGTTTTTCCCTAGGAATCTCGTCCACCTTGCATCGCGGAAGCGTCCCTACAGAGGGCCAGTTTCTTATTGCTTGTGTCAAGGGCCTCAGGGGTTTCACCCACCCACCTGGAACAGGGTTGCACGTTAATTTCTCAGTTATAGGTTCTTGCATGATGAAAGCAGCCCTGGGACTTTGGTGTCATTTTTCTCTCCCCATCAGAGTCCAAGGAAAAGAGCTATGTGTAGGGTATTTTTCTAGACCCCTCTTCACCAGGGAGGCATTTTTTTTTCCCAGAATGTTTTCTTTCTTTTTTTTTTTTATTATGTTCAGTTAGCCACTTTATAGTACCTCATTAGTTTTTGATATAGTGTTCAATGATTCATTAGTTGTATATATCTAGAATGCTTTCTTATGCAAAAGCTTGAATTTCTGCTCCCTCCCCTGCACCAGCCCAAGGCCACTGTCTGTTGGCCCCACATTGGTGTCGAACTCCACCCCTCACCTCAGCTTCTGCATGGGGTTCCCGGTTCCCCTAAGGTTCCATAGTTTCTCTGCTCGGGCCTCAAGGTGCTGCCTATAGTGACAATGGCTTTCCTTTTGCTCTCAGTTGCGTATTTTAAATTCTTATTTTATTTTATGCAGAACTTCTCTGTCTGATGCTGCTGGGACTGGAAATGCAGACCAAATTCTAATCAGGTGTTTTCGGTTTTTTATTTATCAAGGGAAAATTCACAAACCTAAAATTGACCATTTAACGTATACACTTCAGCACATTTAGCACGTTCACAATGTCTTACAACCGTCACCTCTACCTTGCTCCAAAATGTTTTGTATCACTCCAAAAGGAAACCCTATACCCATTAAGTAGCCATTCTCCATTCTCTCCTCTGGGCCCCTGGCAATGACGACTCTGCTTTCTGTGTCTATGGATTTATCTTTTCTGGATATCTCCTATAAATGGAATCATACAATAGGCAATCTCTTGGGTCCACCTTCTTTCACTTGGCATAATGCACTTGAGGTTAATACACGTTGTAGCATGTATACTCTAGGCTAACCAGCACATGAAAAATGCTCAACATCATTAGTCATTAAGGAAATATAAATCAAAACCACAGTGGGAAACCACTTCCTACCCACTAGGAAAGTCATAATGAAAAAAAAAGGAAGGGGGGAATAACAGTGTTGGCAAGGATGTGGAGAAATCAGAACACTCATCCACTGCCAGCAGAAATGTAAAATGTGCAGCCACTGTGGAAAATAATGTGGCAGTTCCTCAAAACTCAAACATAAAATTATAATATGACTCAGCAATTCCGCTCTTAGCTATATGCCCCAAAGAATTAAAAACAAACAAATAGTTATCCATGAATGTTCATAACAGCCCTATTCACAACATCCAAAAGGTGGAGACAATCCGGGTGTCCATCAACTGATAAATGGGTAAACAAAATGTGGTATATCCATACAATGGAGTATTACTCAACCGTACAAAGGAATGACGTACTGATCCATGCTACAACATGGACAAAGCTTGAAAACATTATGCTAAGTGACAAAAGACAGGCACACTAAGCAATGATCAAAGATGATGAGGTAAAGAAGCTATGTGGGCCCTCCTGGAAGCTGGGTGGATGCTACAGAGAAGCAAAAGGGTAGAATTAATATTCCAGCCACACATACTCAACTCATCCTGCCTCAGGTCCTGCATAATACCCACCTGCCATATTCCCTACTCAAACAAATGCCCAACATTATACTCAAGTCAGCCTGCCCACATGACTAGAAAACAGGAGTCTCCTCTTATTAAAACAATTTCCCACTTAAAATATTTATTTCTCTGGAGTCACCATAAAATGTAAAAGTCAACAGCCAGACCATAAGCAGAGAAGCCAGGAAGAAACTCTTACCAAGGTTTCTTATTGGGTATGTTTTTAATCCATTTGAAGAAGAATGCAACATTTAGTAAGTATCTAAATAATACCAGGTGCTCTGTCAGAAAAAATATACAAAGCCTTGCACATTTATGATTTAAAATAAAGGCTGCACTTATGTTTAACAGGGAGGAAGAGAAATTGAATTTTATTTTTTCAGCAGACATAATTAAACCCCACGACTCGGGGCATCGATTAGACACTAGAAATAAAATCTGATTCTCCCAGAGATTCATTTCCATACAAACACTTTTATGAGCTGCCTAACTGCACATGGTCCTGAATTAGCCATCAACCAAAATGGATTTGTTTTTACCTAGTAAAAAACAAACCTTGACCCCATTATGAGTTTCTTATGAAGAAGCCACCAGAGATCTTTCGTTTAATTGGCAACAAAACCACCTACATTATTTTTTTTTTAAGATTTTATTTATTTATTTGACAGAGAGAGATCACAAGCAGGCAGAGAGGCAGGTAGAGAGAGAGGAGGAAGCAGGCTCCCTGCTGAGCAGAGAGCCCAATGCGGGGCTCGATCCCAGGACCCTGAGATCATGACCTGAGCCGAAGGCAGCGGCTTAACCCACTGAGCCACCCAGGTGCCCCAAAACCACCTACATTATTAACGGTAAGTTTACTTTCCTCTTAACATAGAAGTCGAAAGGCCATCAGTGCTGCAGCATGTAACAAATGTACACTAAGAACCTAACCAAAACAACATCCACTGTCTTCAGAGCCCAGAAAGATCGAGAAATATTTTTCAGAGATTTGTGTAAGGTTTCTTGTTCACACAGGGGCATCTACAATCGACTTCAGAGAGAATTGCAGCTACTATGAACATCTTAACTCTAAGAAAAATGCTTCCAAGATTTTAATGTGGCTTACGATAGACTAACAAATTGAAATTCAAGACCCAGTCATTCACACAGGGCCAAAAAGAAGTCAAACAAGAGTAATGGGAACTGTTTTCCTTGATGCTGCCTTCTCCCAGCATACACTTCACAGAAGGCTGCCTCAATTTCACCTTAGCGCCACAAGAACCTTCACCGATTTTGTCCAAGCAATCTTTCCAAAAGGCAATCTGATCATATCACTCCCTGCTTAAAACCCCTTCAAAGCTTCCTATTGCCTTTGGGAAGAAGTCCAAACTTCATGTGGCTTACAAGGTCTGCGTGATTTCAGCTCTTATGAGTTAAGTGTGCCTCACCTCCAAATCTTCTCACTGGCTCTCACCTCAGTCTCCACCTCCCCTTCTCCCAACTCACCTCTACTTCAGACTTGGCTGAAAGACTGTTTTTCAGTGAGGTCTGTTCTGATCCCTACATGAGGTCCCTCTCCTCGGAAACCTAGAACGCCCTGTCGTTCCTGTATTGTTAACATGGTAATACAATCATAATTGTTTGTGTTAGATGACTGCCTTTCCTGTTAGTTGATGAAACTCCCTGAGATAGGGATTGTGTCTGTCTTGCTCACTGCTAGGGCTCCAGCACCATACAGCACCTGGCATGTGGGAGACACTCTTTGTTAAATTAATGAGTCATCTTCTACAGTAACATATTCTCTTAAGGACTGAAGCTATCGTTCTTATATATTTGGAGCCAGATAAAAGATAACTGAGCTAATATAATTAATATGATCCTACTGAGTACTACCTGCATGGTTCTCAACCATTTTTGAGCAATGGAGCCCTCTGTCAGATGAGGACTATGGACTCCTCTTGGAATAATGTTTATAAATGCATAAAAGAAGATATATAGAACTCCAAAGAAATAATTACATTTAAATTCCATTATCAAATTATTTCTTAAATATGTGATATAATAATAAATATGCCTTTTTACTGTCATTATGTAAGGAGAACTAGTGGCAGCTCTAACAACTGTCGTAATTTCAAAGTAATGATGAGCATAAATGACATATTAAGATCTGTGACAACTCTAATGTTGATGTAAAAATATCTGTAGTATTTTTTGGTGAGAAAGACACAGTTACTGCTAATACATACTAGTATGGCCACAGGCTCCACTCACAATTAGAGAGAACACTACAATTCAGTCAGAAGTTAGTGAAAATAAGAATGTAATTTTTTTATAGATTTTATTTATTTATTTGGGTGACAGAAATAGCAAGAGAGAGCACAAGCAGGGGGAGCAGCAGGCAGAGGGAGAAGCAGGGAGCCCCATGTAGGGCTCGATCCCAGGACGCTGGGATCATGACCTGAACCAAAGGCATACGCTTAACCACCTGAGCCACCCAAGAATGTAATTTTTACCATCCAAATTCATGGGCACTTCAGGAGATCCCCGTGAAAACCACAGAATTGCACTGCTTGGCCCTCCCACTGTGGGGGAGTATGGGTTTCCCAACCCCCATAGCTGGATCCACAACCACATTTGTGTAGTGTTCACGTGTCCCCTGGATGGCTCCCAGACTTTGGCTGAGCATGGCGCGGTACCAGTGCAGGCCCATTCCTGTGGGACAGAGGGCCCCCCAGTGGGGAACTTGGCCTTCAAAAGTCATAATCAGCCTGGCCAAAACATTCTCAGAACTGAGCTGTCAGCTGAGTCTTTTTCTCCCCAGTCCTCTTACCTTCCACCTGTCCTTTCACAGAAGTCAGACCTGCACTGAAAAGTTTATCTGAAAGCTCTCCCAGCCTACTGTTATGTCCTTCCCTTCATCCTTCCCAGGTGTCCCCACATGAAATCTCCTGCACACACAATTCCATCTTGACTCTGCTTCCCAGAGGATGTGAATGAATACAATACCTTTAATCAAAGAAAAAAGAAAGCCTATTCAGCTGAGTTTGTTCAGACCTGACTATTCTGAAGATATCTAGACACAGAACATTTATAACACTTTACCAATATCTAACACCTAATCGCATAAAAGTGCTCTTCAGAGAATTTTTTTAAAAAATCTTTCCCATAAACTCTTTGTCATCCAAAGGAAGGTCATTCATATAGGGTTAAGGCCAAGAACTCCCTGAACAGGTGATAGTGGCCCATTAAGGAAGCTGGAATGGGAAGAAGAGAACTGAAACCTACAGTCAACACAAAGACTTTATTTCAATAGTGTGATTTGGCAATTATACAATGTCAACCCATTAGAATATCCTACTGTCATTCCTGAGAGCCCCACTGACAAAATATTATAGGATATGAAGTGCATACACAGGAACTCCACATTCATAGTAGAGAAGCTAATACACTGAGTGGCAAATATAACTTAGAATCACAGAGAAGACGCTGTAGAAACAGGATTGTGACAAGGAAACCTTAATGGGGAAGAAGGGAAAAGACCGTGTACAGGACAGAGTATGTCCCATTCCCCCACTCCACACCTTTCACAAGAGATTTCAGATATATTAACAACATAAAAGGTAGTATTAGCACCAAAATAGGGAACAGGAACATACCAAAAAAAAAAAAGAGGGGGGCGGAGAGAGGAGTATAAATAAGCACAGAAGAATTGAAAAGGGAGAGATAAACCCAAGTATGAAGCTTCTATGAGCTGATGGAAAGAAATGGGCTCCTAGCACCCCAAGTTGATACTTAGAACACATTTTCTGACTGAGACCTCTTCTGGTGTGTTGGTTAGATTCTATAGGACCCTTAGAAGAAAGCATGCTTCCAGTACATTGTGAGCTAAATCAGTTGTTATGGGCTGCCCTGGGGACCTCCCTGTGACATACAGCATGGTTTCTTGGGGGTAATGCCTTCTGCATTACTTTTGGGAAAAGAATTCACTCCGAAATGTAAAACATCTTGTGCTTCCTTCTGCACACAGAAACATGGCGGTATGGGTTGAATTGTGTCCTCCAGAAAGATGTTGGGTATGTTGGTGCCCTAACTGCCAGTACCTCAGAATGTGACTTAACTGGAAAAAGGGGGTTTGCAGCTGTAGTTAGTTAATTAAAATGAGGCCACCCTGGAGTGGGATGGGCCCTTAATCTAATACGAGTTGTGTCTTCCTGAGAAGAAGAGAGAAGCTCACAGAGAGGAGAGGGCGCCGTGAAAACACAGACATGCAGGAAGAAGCAGATGGCCACGTGACGACAGGCAGAGATGGGAATGATGCATCGACAGGTCAAGGAACACCAAGGATTCTCCGTAACGCCAGAAACTAGGAGAGGAGCAGGAAACAGACTCTCCCTCAGAGTCTCAGGAAGAGACCAACCCTGTCAACACCTTGATTTTTATTTCTAGCATCCAGAAAGGTGAAAGAGTAAATTTCCCTTGTTTTTAGCCACCCAGTCAGTGGGACTTTGTCATGGCAGCCCAAGAAACTAGTATCATAAGCGCAGGGCTTCTTCCCACAGGCCTGCCCCTCCAGCCTTCCTGCCTCTGCAGCCATCTTGTTCTTCATTTAAAAATCTCACATTCACACACCAGTTCTCAAGGGGCTTCATTCCTTGCCAGAGATGGACCAACACTGTTAGAAACTGGATCCCGCGTAGCAAAAATCAGCCTGCTGATGAGGCTAAGGCCCTGAGTCACCTCTTTGTTCCTGTGGAACAATTTGCATGCCGAGACAATCTAGTTCAATTCTGGCCCCGATATATTACACTTTAATAGTACTTTTCTTCCAAGAACACTTATGAAAATTGCCTCATCAATTCTCACTACTCCCTTGTGCAGCAAGACAGGGACACATATGATTATCTCAATTTGGAAGACGAAGACCCTGAATTCTAAGACCCTAGGACTATGAAGAACATCGAGAGGTCATCAGCTCCAAAGAGTCCCCAACCTGTTGCTCAGCAGAATGACCTGATAACTCAGTAAAAATATAAATTCACAGGCCCGGCCCAGCAGCTCCAGGACACAGCCCAGAGCCAATATTTCTAGCAAGTTCCCCACACATCTCCCCCTCATTTTTTTTTCCTATAACCTGACTAGCACAATTTGTCAACTGGCATTTGGGAACCACAGAGAGCTTCTTCTTTCTCAAGTTTGAGGAATATACGAGGAATTTACAAGATAAAAATGCTTATGATCCTCAGGTGCTAACAAGTTGTTTTTATCAGAACGTTACTTAAATAAATAAATCCTGATAACCCTTTTGTACGACTATCCAACTCAAACAAGTTCACAAATTAAATGAGAATCCCAAGAAAATCCATGATGACACCACCAGCCACTGACTATCATGGAACCAGTCCCTGACGGTGTGGCATGCTCGGGCCACATGTGTTGGAGGGGACTCAATTCCCCTCCACCGTTCTCTCCAAGAGACATGACCAGGCCTGCCTTCCTGCAGCCTGCTTCAATGTCACGGCCTTCATGGCATGAGAATGTAATCCTAAACACAATCCAAATGCAGGTTTTCCAATCACACACATGCTCAGCCACAGCTGTCACCTAAATAACCTAAAATATGTTTATCCTGAGGTGTTCACATTCTTATCCAAATGTGAACACAAGATTTAAAATTTCTCATAGTAAACTTGTGGACCTCCCTTTGATAAACATTGATCTAATCCATTTGCCTTCTTCCTGGCAGTGTCAGAATTCAGTAAATGTTGACTTCAAATTCTTGGTAATAGTTAACACTATACTGTGCTTACTACAAAGCAGCCACACTGTTCTAAGCCCATGACAAAGACGACCTTGTTGACTCTCCATAGTAACCGGGTATGGTAGGTACAACCATTATTTCCATTGATTTCCACTGTGCAGACAACAGAACTGGGCAAGAAATGGTAAGCAATTTGCCTAAGATCACACAGCTCATAAGGGGCAGACCCAGGATTTGAACCCAGAAAGCCTGTGTTCTTCACCACTAACTATATATACTTTTCAAGTGAGGTATTTGCGTCCCAAGATTTCTCTCTATTCCGGATGAGTACGTAGGAATGCGAGTCAATGGATCCAGGCTGATAAGAGCAGCAGTCATTAGGAGCTTGAATGAGGGGTGGGAAGTTCCACTGCAAAGAGACAGGAAAAGGGAGCCTTAGCGACACACCAAGCCAAAAAGCCAGGCAAACCACCTAAATAGACATCCATCTGGAAAAGAGAGGTAAAGTAGAAAAATCTGGGTGGCTACCAAGAGGACAGAAACCAGGGAAACCGGATGAGTGAGCAGGTCTGAAGCAGAGTCATATTCTCTAAGCCGAAAAAGAAAATGTTTGCAGCCTTGGGTGTGATGGGGAGGAAGCTAGAGCAGTCGCAGTTTTAGCTCCAGAAGAATCCTGCAAAAAGGAATGCCAGTCAGCTGAGCACACACTTATCCTTGTTGCCCAAGAGGACCCTTCACAAGAGAGGTCAAAGTGGCACTCTCTGGAGAGTTAAAGTCACCAAAGCTCACAACAGGGAAAACCCTAGGCATCTTCCTCAAGCACAATTGCATCTTAATCTTGTCATCTGCCGAGTATTTAAATGAATTTTGCTAACTAATAATTACGTCTCACATTCTAAAAATACAGACATCAAACGAGCTCAAGTTGCCACAGACTCTTTCCCAGGTGAAGCATGAAGATGAAGGAATCGAGCTACTCTGATGAAGGTCTGCCTTTCAGAAACCTTATCTGGACATCACGAATAAGAGGCTGTCTAAAACTGGGTTTGTGTCATCCTGATAAACGATATCCCTGTACACTGACCAACATGGTCTCCCTCTGCCCTTCAAAGTATCTGAATATTCGTTCACCGTGGCAGTCAGCACTTTATGCCTGTCTGCTTCTGGAGAGATCTTGGCCCTTTTTCTAACGTGAAGGGCAATTTTCTCTTTGAAGGGAACAAGAACAAATCAGAAAGAAAATGCTGGGGATGAGAAGAGCTAAAGGTAAATAAAAAGAATGTAAGCACATAAGCAGAATGCAGGAGACCTAAGATGTTTGGAAGCTAGAGAAGGGAATGCAGAGGAAAATAATCTTTTGGGGGCACCTGGGTGGCTTAGTCGGTTAAGCATCTGCTTTCAGCTCAGGTCATGATCCCGGGGTCCTGGGATGGAGCCCCTCTTTGGGCTCCCTGCTTCTCCCTCTCCCACTTCTCCTACTTGTGTTCCCTCTCTCGCTCTCTCGCACTCTCTCTCTCTCTCCCTGTCAAATAAATAAATAAAATATTTAAAAATAATACTACTAATCTTTTTAAGTGACTGACTGCCATGGAGTAAGAAGAAAGAAAGCCATTCAAATGCAACTTGGAAATGCTTTGTGCCCATAATTAAACCTTTTACTTCATAAATAAGAAAACCAACCCACTGGATTTAGGATCAAAATCGCATTACCTCTCATGGATCAGAGAGAAAGAAACTTACGCAAAATCAAAGACCGTGCCATAGAGAATAGATGATCTTTCCCGGCTGCAAGATATACTCG
Organism: Lutra lutra; assembly: GCF_902655055.1. Classification (NCBI taxonomy): domain Eukaryota; kingdom Metazoa; phylum Chordata; class Mammalia; order Carnivora; family Mustelidae; genus Lutra; species Lutra lutra. The sequence goes on from NC_062284.1 coordinate 105,514,047, forward strand.
TTTCTGAGCTATAAAAAAATGTCATAATCATAGACACTCACATTTCACATTTTTTTTTCAAAGAGCCTCTCTCTCCGTCTGTGTCAGCACTAAGTTTTATATTTGATGGTTTCTGCACCAAAAGCATCTATTTTAGGTTACAAAGTAGAAGGAAAGATGTAGGCCCAGAAGAACCAAGTGTTTTGAACCTGATAAGCTGACACAGAGTCTCTATGTGGATTCATTTCAGCAATTTATTGGGCTTCTTCTGTGACCAGGGGCTTGCTGGATGGCAGGTACAGAGATGACCAGGACCCAGTTCCTGCCTCCAAGGAGCTTACGATCTCACAGGGAAGACTTAATTCTTAGTGAGAATGAAGAGGACAAGCGGTAAAATCCCCACGGTGGCAAAGACGATAACAAACACTGAATGGAGGCATCCATTAAGGAGTATTTTTACTTTCGCCAAAACTTGGGGCCGGGGGAGGAGGTCTCCCTTCCCTCTGAGGGTTTTCAAAATGAATGGCCTGGGGGACACGAGGTACCTCACAGCAAGGTCACCCTTCTAACAGCTCAGACACCTCCACTAGAGCTCAGAATAGGAGCAACATTTACTTTTTTAAGTCTCAGCTGTTGAACCCTGATCCTGAAGCTGAGTTAATGTTGCCCTTATGGGGCCGATGCTCCCCTCTGGTTCACAGAGTGAATGATTCCACCCAGAAGCATTTTTGATAAAAGCTTTTTTATCGCTCTATATTCTCATACAGAGAAACAAAAACAACGGACTCCAACCCAGAATTTCTCAGGAATTTGTCTCCAGTGCACATCCCCAGTCCCCGAGCACGGCATTCACCTTCTAACTTGTTGGCTTCAAGTGGAGCACTTTCCAGATGGCCTTAACCTCCATGCTTTGATTTTCCAACTGGCAAGGCAAATGCTGTTTGTACGACACCATCTAACCTGCAGAGGCAGTAACGTGGAAAGGGGAAGGAACAAACAGACTCTTCTCCAAGGTCTGCAGAGACTGGCATAGAGCTAGCTCTTGGCTGCTGTACTCAAACTGGGTTCGATCCAAGGAAGACCATATTCCTTTGCTCATGATTCCTTCGGCTAACATCTACTGTACACCTACGCGGTGCCAGCTCTGTGTTAAGTATTTTGCAAACATCTCTTGCAGTTTTCAAAACAACTCCAGTGCCATCCCCATTTTATAAAGGAGGAAGCAAAAAAATACCCAGGTTCACGGGGGCATTCTATGAGTCCTTGATTTGAACTACCTCTTGACTTCAGGGCTTTTTAGGAAAGTGTTTTCAGATTGTTGTTTGTGAGCTTGTTTGTTTACTACTCTGCCATATTCCCTCAGCCGGCCCAACTTAGGTCCTCCACTGGTCTTCCCGACTCGGGAGTGACACCACTACCCACCCAACTGCATCAGCCAAAAAGCTAAGTCCCCTCTAACACTTCCCCTCCCTCCATCCCAAGGTCCAATCACCAAGACATTTTGATTCCGCCTCTTCAGTTAATCTTGAAACCATCCACTTTCTCCCTGTTCCAATAAAAGCCAACATTCCTCTTGTCCAGGCCATTGGGACAGGCTCCTCACAGGCGTCCTTGCACCTGCTCTGGCTCCTCCTCTACTCCATTTCCACTCCGTGTATAGCATTCCTTACAAGACTTCCTACAGCCAGAGTGATGCCTTCAAGATTCAGATAGCACATTCGAACCCTTCTAGGGCTTCCTATGACCCACGGCATGAAATCCTAAAATCTTGTCCTGGAAGCAAGATCTTGCAGGATTTGGTCCCTGTTTGATCACCAGCAACCACATGCTTCCTCTCAACCCCAGGCACACTGGCATTCATCTTGGCCTCACACACTTCTTGTTATCTCACATACTTCATCATCTTGGCCTCCAGCCTTCATACTTCATGGCCTCCAGCCATTTCCTTTGCCTGAAATCGGTCTTTCTCAGCCTCTACTCCTCTTTGCCTACAATTCTTTCTTTTTCCACTTCTGATTTAAATTCAATTAATTAAAATATAGCATTATGGGTTTCAGAGGAGTGATTCATCAGTCTTTTTTTTTAGAAGATTTATTTGTTTATTTGACAGTGAGAGAGAGATCACAAGTAGGCAGAGAGGCAGGAGGAAAGAGGGGGAAGCAGGCTCCCTGCTGAGCAGGAAACCCCAATACTGGGCTTGGTCCCAGGACCTTGAGACCATGACCTGAGCCAAAGGCAGAGGCTTAACCTACTGAACCACCCAGGCACCCCTCATCAGGTTGTTTTTTTTTTTTTAATATTTTATTTATTTATTTGTCAGAGAATGAGAGAGCTCACACACAAGCAGGGGGAGTGGCAGGCAGAGGGAGAAGCAGGCTCCCCGCTGAGCAAGGAGCAAAATATGGGACTCAGTCCCAGGACCCTGGGATCATGACCTGAGCCAAAGGCAGATACTTAACCGACTGAGCCACACAAGTGTCCCCATCAGTCTTATATAACACCCAGTGCTCATTACATCATGTGCCCTCCTTAATGTCCATCACCCAGTTACCCCATCCCTCCACACCCCCCAGCAACTCAGTTTGTTTCCTGAGATTAAGAGTCTTACGGTTTGTCTCCCTCTCGGATTTTGTCTTGTTTTATTTTTTCCTCTCTTCTCCTATGAGTCTCTGTTTTGTTTCTTAAATTCCACATATGAGTGAAATCATATAATTGTCTTTCTCTAATTGACTTATTTCATTTAGCATAATACCCTCCAGATCCATTGACGTCATTCCAAATGCCAAGATTTTAGGTTTTTTGATGGCTGAGAAGTATTCTATCTTTACCTACATTCTGAGTTCACAAACACAATGACCCCCTCGGGTTATTGCCCCTACTATAAGATCTCTGGCCACCTACTCTTTTCCTTCATGGTACTTATCATAATTGTAATTTCAAGGCTGGTGATTGCTTGATTAACGTCTGTCCCCTTCCCCCTACTAAAATGTTGGGGTCATGAGATAGTCACAGTGTTCGGGAGCATACTAGGGTGTCTCTAGCACTGTGGGATTCTCACCTAAGTTCCTATTACTTTGGTTGGGGAAGACTGTCTACATGGGCTGCAAGCACATCAGTCACATCACATCCTCTTGTGACAATCACACACGTTTTTATGTCATGTCTTTCACTTTCCTAAATCATTCACGATTTATCAATCGAGCATATGTTATCATACTAGATTGTATGCTCTAAAGAGCCACAAAGATTTGGCTTCTTAGAGCTGAGATGCTGAGAATTTAAGACTACAACGTAGTACCTCTCAAGGAGTGTTTATTTTACTATCCTAATTTTACAGGTAAGAAAACCGAGACACAAAATCCATTGGCCCAGGGCTCATGGTCTGGTAGAGCATGTGAATGATGACAGCGCCAAGCTGGGACTCTACTGTGAAGTAGAGGGCAGAGCTACATACGTCTGGTGTGGTCACACAAGCCATTTCACTTCTCATAGGGAGGTGAGTGGCACACAGATTCTATGGTATTATCAAGGCCACTTTCCAGTCCTCTCTGTTTCTATGTTGACCAACGGAGTGATATCAAAAGCTTTGAAACCATCTTGAAATGGGTAATGAGGAGTCAGCTATCTACAAGGTTATACCTATATGACTTCTTGACTACATAAAATGCAAAAACATTCTCTTTCTTTTCATAAAGCAATTATGTGGGAACTTCATTTGCCAGTAAGACTACCATAGCTTGCAGTGTTACATAGAAATCTTTGTGATGGTTTGAGCACAAAAATACCACATGGAAAATTTAGATTAAAATATAATTTTCATGACTCACCACTTAAGCCCTTTCATTTCACTTGGCTTGGTCTAGGACATCAACAACAACAAAAATCATTATTTCCCACCTGTCCTGGGTCAGACCATGGAGGTACCCTTTCCCTTGGACCTGGATGTCAAGAAAGACAGGGACCGTGCTGCCACAGCAAAGTGAAGAAAGCAACGGAAGGCTGTCTGTCTTCTACCTGAATGGCTGCTGTGGCTTCCGGGAGTCCTGAGGACTGCCCAAGTCATGTGCTAATTTATGCATCAATGGTCTGCATTGCAGAAGGAAATAAAGCATAAGAAATAGTATTTCCAGCTTGACCCTCTAAGGGCCACATTTTCTGTCATTTGTTAACTCTGATAGAAAAAGAAACAAAATATATCCCAGATCAAAGCAGGTATATGTATCCTTTACTCACTACTTAGAACAAAATAACCATTCAGTTAAATTTTTCAATCATTCACTAAACAAATAGCTGTTGGGGCACCTGGGTGGCTAAGTCAGTTAAGCGGCTGCCTTCAGCTCAGGTCATAATCTCATGGGTCCTGGGATAGAGCCCCACATCCAGCTCCCTGCTCAGCGGGGAGTCTGCTTCTCCCTCTGCCTCTTCCCAATCTGTTCATTATCATTCTCTCTCTCTCTCTCTCTCTCAAAGAAATGAATAAAATCTTTAAAAACAAACAAAAAACCCAAATAGTTGTAAAAGCTTATGAAGTACATGAAAGTGTGCTAAATTAATTGGGAAAGTGAGGTGAAATGAACAGGGCTCTTTTCTGGGTTTCAGAATCTTATAGTCTTTTCTTAAAAGATTTTTATTTATGTATTTATTTGAGAAGGAGAGAAAGAGCGAGCAAGTAAATGGGAGGGAGGAGCAGAGAGAGAAGGACAAACAGACTCCATGCTGAGCCCGGAGACCATGAGACCATGAGACCATGGACCTGAGACCATGACCTGAGCCAAAATCAAGAGTTTGACGCCTGAGCCACGCACATGCCCCCAGAATCTTACAGTCTTAAAGTGACCATATATGCAAATAACTTCAATGTAAGGCAACATAATTAATTACCTCATACTAAAGCAATAGCAGAGCGTCTTTAAAGTGCCCTGTTAACAGGTAATATTCTTTACTTCCTTGCTCAAAGCTTGGCCCACGGACAAGCAGCATCAGGGCATCACTGCGAGCTTGTTAGAAATGCACAGTGTCAGATGTGATCACACAACCACCGACTCAGACTCTGCAGTCTGATCAGATTTCCCAGATGTCTCAAAATCTCGATGAAGTTTAGAGAAGCTCCGCTTTACATCACTCGGCACTCAGTCACTGCCCAGCAGTGACAAAGTTGTCCAAAGACGACCTCAAAGCAGAGACTCAGAGTTTTATAGAATAAATGCTTACTACACTGCGTTTAGAGAAACCCCTGAGGGATTTGTTTTAGGATTTAAATGTACAAAATGTGATTCAAAAGCTCAGCGAACTCCATGTCCCTGCACGTTAATATCCTATGAGTACTCAGACCCTTAGCTAGAATGCTAAAGGACTTTAAAATACAGCTCTGTTCTTACAGGTAAGAGTGTTTTCTCCTACAGCTTCATGTGTATTAAACTGACCTTGCAGAAGCCACTGAGGAGATGGAAACTCTCATCAACTTCAACCGATGATAAAAATCTTTTTAGAGGGGATGTCACTAGAGGGAACTAAGATGGGATTCCTCCCTACTTAAGAGCTGCTGAGTCACAGAATCATAAAATGTGAGTCCAGAAAAGACCTTTGAGGTTACTCTCTCGGCTCTGCTTCATTCCCAAAGAAAATCATTCTGCAGTACATTGATCCCACAGTTTCTTTTTCCAATGAGCTCCAAATGATTCATATTATCAACCAACAACCAACCAATCCATAGATTGTTTTCATCTTCTGACACCTGCAGGCTGTGAGGATTCTTTTTTTTTTTTTTAAGATTTGCTTGTTCAGGGGTGCCTGGGTGGCTCAGTGGGTTAAAGTCTCTGCCTTCGGCTCGGGGTCATGATCTCAGGGTCCTGGAATCAAGCCCCGCATGGGGCTCTCTGCTCAGCAGGGAGCCTGCTTCCCTTCCTCTCTCTCGCCTGCCTCTCTGCCCACTTGTGATCTCTGTCTGTCAAATGAATAAATAAAATCTTAAAAAAAAAAAAAGATTTGTTTGTTCATTTATTTGAGAGAGCGAGCACGCAAGGAGCAGGGGCACTGAGGGAGAGGGAGCAGGCATCTCAAGCAAACTCTGTGCTGAGTGTGGAGCCTGATGCAGAGTCTGACTCGGAGCACAGTCTCGCCATCCTGAGATTATGATGTGAGCTGAAATCAAGAGTTGGACACTTTTCCAACTGCACCACCCAGGTGACCCTGTGAAGGGCTTTATTATAACAGATAAAGTTATATGAGGTGTGTGTCATGAGATACACAATAGAGAGAGAAGTCTTAGGAAGAGAAAGGGAACCCTTGAGCCCGGGTGGTCAGAGAAGGCTTCACATGGCTAGAGGGTATCTTGGAGTTCAATGGTCCCAGGAAACAAAGGTGCAAGGAGATACGTTCCTTGGCCATGGTCACAATGCAAGTCCCTGGAAGAACGAGAGAACCCAGGTTCCTGCTAATTCCTTCCACTATGCCACACCCCCTTCACCAGGACTGGCTTTCTGGCACTAAGGCAAGGACTGCTAATTGCCCACCAAAGCCCATTCTCCCCTCGTTCTATAGCAAAAGAACCATAGGTTGCATACCCTGCCCCACCACCCTAGTTTTCTATTCTTTTGCTGTTACGAGTGGCCTCAGGACTATGTTGCAGCCAGTGAAATGTCAGTGGAAGTGACATGTGACTTTAGGGTCCAGACAAGCCCTCTTCACACTCCCCTTCCCCATTCCTCACAAATGCAACCCCAACAAGAACCACACCCTAGTGGATGCAGAGCCCAAACTTAAGAAATAACCTGCATCTCTAATGATCACCCACGGAGCAGAGCCACCCTCCAACCTGGAACGCTTCCCTTGGATTTTTATGTGAGAAAGAAAAAAAAAAACTTCTCTTTGTTAAACCACTGAATTATTTTTGGGTCTCCTTGTTATAACAACCCAGCCTCACCTTAGTCAATCATAGTATATAACCAATAAAATGTAACCAAAATGAGGTTAACTGAAATTGTAGAAGAGCTATAATAAGAAGTCTGATGCTTTCCTACTTTAATAAGACACATCATTTTGCATTAATTCCTTGACTCCGCTCCATTCCTGGTATACATGGGTGAACTATAGCTAAAGATGTTACTGGGCACTTAGCAGGTGCCAATTTGTTAAACAAGTTACATACACATTAAATTAATTAATCCTCACAACAACCCTAGGGGCTGGGAAATCTTATTATCCTTGATTTACACATAGGAAAAAAATGAAGCTTAGAAAGATGAGTTAACTGAGTCTGTAAGTAGTTACTGTTGAGTAAAATTCAAACCTAAGTATGAATGATTCTAAATCCAGTGGTTTTTTCTAAAATGCTATATCCTGGGCACCTGGGTGGTCAGTCGTTTAAGCAGTGGACTCTTGATTTTGGCTCAGGTCGTGGTCGGAGGGTCATTCAATGAAGCCCTACATCAGGCTCCACACTCGGTGGAGAATCTGCTTGAAGATTCACTCTCCCTCAATCCCTCCCCTACCACTCTCATTCTAAAATAAATAAATAAATAAGTAAATCCTTTTTTTTCTTAATGCCATATCCCATGTGTGCATGTGTGTGTACACATGTTTGTGTGTGTTGATGGACAGGGATCAGGATGGATGGGGAATGAAATAAGTGTGGCAGTTAGGTGTGATGACCAGAAACATGGGACTGAGTGACAAGAGATCTGAGATTTTCACAGGTCATAACTCTAGCCAAGCTATTTAGCTTCTCGGGGCCTAAGTGTCCTCTGGGGTAAAATATGTTCCCTGACCAGATGATCTTTAAAGAAATGGCTCTAACAGTCTGCCGCAAATGTACAAAAGCCCAGCTGTCACTCACACACTACCACCTATGTGACCACTCTTCTCCTCTCAAATGTGAACCCAACAGAAGAGCTTGCCGGAGAGATCTGGGTTGTGTGGCTCTGAAGGAGCAGCATGACGTGGAAGTTTAAACAAGCCACATAAACAGCCACAGTACACCCACAACCTCAAACACATGCAGCTTCAGCGTGCCAAAGGTTGTTATCCTTTCTCCTGCTCCAATCTGCTTCTTTATTCTTCTTCAGCAAAGCGAAACAGTGCTAATAATGGTCCCAGAAGGGAAAGATAGGAAAGTCAGTTCTTTTCCACCATTGTTTTCCATTGCAGCCTTGCTCACAAATTAAATTAGAGTGAATCAAAGAAGCAAGCACTGGAATCCTATATCCTTGGCTCTATGGAGAGACCTGGGAAGAGTCTCTGGCACAAGCCCCAGGACACAAGAAGGAAGGGACCAATTCCTACAGCAGAAGTGTTTAAATGCTGAGTAATGTCAGGGAGAGAGGCAGAAAGAGCACACAGTTTGAAAGGGGCATACAACCCATCCTAGAGACACAAAGAGAAGGGTCTGCGGGATACCCAGGATTATCAGAAGTCAGCTGCATTAGCACAGTTTAAGGCTGAGAGTCTTCAGGAACAGGAGAAAAGCTGCATAAAATACCTTAATGGCCTTTCTGGTGTTTCATGTCTCCCAGGGTACATATCCATCTGAGAGGTCATGTTGGAGGTGCCCCGGCCAAATGCCAGATGCCAGGCCACTCCAAAACCCTTTGCCAGACTCTAGATAGCGGGGCAGGGTTTCAGAAGAGTTCTGGCAAGGATGCTAACTCTCATCACAGAGTGAGCACTAATTGCGAAGTTAACATTTATGGCCAGCCTCTTCCACTAAGTATGCATTCTCCAGGTCTAGGGAATGTCCGTTCAACATATCCCTTCGGCTGCCACCTACGGACACGGTTCCAAATGGACTACTGGAAATGACTCAACTAACTCTTTGGACGCTAATCATCTCAAAAGTACCCTGTAAATACCAATTCACACCACATCACTCACCAAAATATGCCACTGAAAACACTCTGAAGCCGTAACTCTCCCTGCCTGTGGCATTTATGGGGAATCAATGACTAGCGGCACTCGACAGGTTTTGATCAGAGCCAGCTGGTATTAATGCATAGGAAAAATTTTATACTCCGGCCCATTTTTCCAAAGGCAGCATCCTTCCATGTGCGCAGAATATAAAACCCTAGATGCTGCGTTGTGCGTGAGTTCCCTGGTCTGAAGAGCCCGGTTGACTCCCTTGTGACTGCGGCCTCCAGATTTCAAGCAATTGAAAAGGTAAGTAACGGGATCTGTCAAGAGGCGGTTTCCAGTTTTAAGCCATGTTGTCAACACAGAGAAAACAAAGTGAGATTCAAACAAACTAAAACGAGAAACTGTCCTAGAATCTGCAACAAGGAAAAATGCTCTCAATGTCTTTATATTAAGTCCATCAGACACTGTCCATTGTAATCAATGTTGGATTCATTTTTGAATCTTATTTAATATGACCACAATTTCATCTTCACTTTGACTTTTTCTGAGCTGTATTTTGTTCACTCTTTCACTTGTCTGCCTACACTGAGAAGACTGAGTAATTCATCTCCAGAGTCTCCTAAACAGGGTAGTAAAAGCAGCATTAATGAGTCAGCTTTGCTGTTGTTTCCTCATAACTGTCACTAACAGGGAATAGCTTGTTCTTGGCTTTGTACTCTCACTACACCAATCTGCCTCTTTATTCTAACTCCGTAGCGCTTATGGAAGGCAAATTGGTCCTAATTTGAACAGATAAATCAACCACTATCAGCAAACACCAGTGAAGGCCTGGTAGGGATATAAAGATTTTGAAACTATCTTTACCTCTTCATGGCTAACGTTCCTCCAAAACCAGAGTTTGATCACTGAATGTTGCAGCGTGTGTGAGTCTTAAATCCAGATATTGTTAGCAAGGAAAAACTGGACAACTATGACATTGATCCTTGTAGATCATCCGTATAGACCTGTGCCCCATGAATCTGTAGTAAGAGATGTACCATAAGGCAACCACATGGGGCATTTCTGAGTCAGAATATTACTTACAAATGCTTCTCTAGCTGCAAGAGGCCACTGCTTCTTCAGAGCAATCAATACCAGAGAGAAAGGATCTCTAAAAGTGTCTGGGCTGCCACGGGGTTTGCATAGAATATGTACAGCACATGCACAAAGGGAAGATATTTTCAGAGTTTCCAGACTCCCAAACTTCTTCTGTGTGTTTTCCTAATGGTCACAAACAATGATGAACTATTTAGCTATTATCTTTATTTTCTCCAGGTCTTCTGGACCACTGACACAGCCTTGGACTTCCTTGGTCTCCAAGGTAAGGATGACAGAAGAAGCCTGTACCAACAGGCCCTGCTTGAGCCCCTTGGCTGCACTGTAAGGCTTAAAATTAATTTGCATTCTAGATGCCATGTTGCACTCCAACCTACTATGGTTCCTCCATGAGTATCTTGGCCCACAGTCCCTTGCAGTCCTACTCCTTAGCCCTAAACGGGCTCAGTCCAAGGGATCCAAATTCTCAACTCTGATCAGTTGCTCTAAGACCTGAGACATTCCCTGAGTTCCAGCTCACTGGCAAGCACCCCCTGAAATCCTGCCTGGTTTACACCAGTCCCTCCTCTAAGGGTTGACCCTGCCACCCTACCTGCCAGAATCCAATTCTTATACTTCTAGCCCACCTCTTACTGGTGACAACCTTCCCTGTCTAATACCACAAATGAACCACTTCTGAATTTCTGCCCTACTCAGCCAAACTCACTGGTTTAGAAGCCATCATTTCTGAAATCAGGACTAAAACTGTTGATTTCCATCAGCCATCATGCCTGGTTCCCCTGCTATCCCCTGCAAAGTTAAGAGTCTGGTTTCTTGGGGCGCCTGGGTGGCTCAGTGGGTTAAAGCCTCTGCCTTCGGCTCAGGTCATGATCCCGGGATCCTGGGATGGAGCCCCGCATCAGGCTCTCTGCTCAGCAGGGAGCCTGCTTCCTCCTCTCTCTCTGTCTGCCTCTCTGCCTACTTGTGATCTCTGTCTGTCAAATAAATAAATAAAATCTTTAAAAAAATAAAATAAAATAAAATAAAAATTTTTAAAAAAGGGTCTGGTTTCTTCAAAAACAAGATATTTCTAAGAGTTATAGAAGAAATCAAAACTGCGGGACCTAGTAACCACTGAATATAGAGGCTATGAGATTAAAACATGAAATATGGCTGAAGTTTCAATCTGGTAAGACTTTTCTCAGAGCCTTAAGTATATTTCAGAGATCTATCTGTACAACTAAAGTTGAGAGAGGAGGGAGCCTGCTGTATCACATTTCACTTTAAGTGAATGACTCCCCTGGGAGCTGTGGATGACACCAAGTGCAGAGCCTTACACTACAGCTTTCAACAACAGGGTCAGAGGATGAGCCAGAGGTGAAGGTGAAAGTCAGAATCCAGCTTACAATGGGCCTGCTATTTATATTATCCCATTTACTCCCCACACAAACCCAAGGAGGTAAGATTTTCCCCCATTTTATCCAGAAAACACTGGGGTCCATAAAGGTTAACTTGTTCAAAGTACTCACTTTAATAATTGTGAAGCTGAGAACTGAGTCTAGATGTGTTAGATTCTAACACTTGAACTCTGTCCACAAGCTACAATGCCGTCCTAGGAGAAGCTTATATAAGGAGAAGCCAGCAGCAGGAAAGACAACCAGAAGGCAATGGAAGAAAGGAGCCATGGAGGAGAAAGTGGCCAGTAGAGTCCAGTGCTGCAGAGAGTCAGGCAATGTAAGAACTGAAAGAGACAACATATGTGGCAAATTATAGTTATAGAAATAAGTACACGTCACAGACCTGTACCCCTGGGGATAAAAATATATTATATGTTTATAAAAAATAAAATTAATTTAAAAAAAAGTTTCCTTTTTCAAAAAAAAAAAAAGAAAGAAGTACACATTGTTAGCTATGTGCAGGGAACTATGCTAAATGGTTTAGCTGTATTAATTCTATTAAACCTTAAAATGGTCCCCAGGGATGGGCTCGTTGTACTGACAGACACAAAATAAGACACAGGAAGGTTAAATAATTTGCCTAAGTTCACACTGCTAGCAGGGAGTGGAGTCTGGATTTGATTCTGGGCAAGTGGGCTCCAGACCCTGCAGGCTTAGTCCTCCTGGGAGGTCTCTCAACAAGAATAGTTTTGGTGGGGTGGTGCAATCTAGCCAACTTGCTGCTTGGCTATGAAGGGAAGGAGAAGAAAGCAGGAGTTCAAGAGGTTGGGAAGGGATGTGTTCATTTTCTAGGGCTATCATAACAAAGTACCATCAACTAAGTGACTTAAAACAACAGAAATATATCCTCTCAGTTCTAGAGGTTACAAATCCAAAACCAAGATGTTGAAAGGTAGAAATCAACCACAAGAAAAAATCTGGAAAGAGCACAAATATACAAGGATAAATAACATGTTACGAAACAATGAATGGGTCAACCAAGAAATCAGAAAACAAATGAAAAATTACATAGAAATGAAAATAAAAATACAACAGTCCGAAATCTTTAGGTTCAGCAAAAGCAGTTCTAAGAGAGAAATTTACAGCCATACAGGCCTACTTCAAAAAGTAAGAAAAAAAATCTCAAATAAACAACTTAACCTTATACCTAAGAAGCTAGAAAAAGAAGAACAAACAAAACCTAAAACCAGCAGAAGGAAGGAAAAAATAAACAGAGCAAAACTAAGTGATATAGAAAAAAAATAGTAGAACAGATCTATGAAACCAGGTGGAGCTGGTTCTTTGAAAAGATCAACAAAATTGATAAAGTTAGCCAGAATCATCAAAGAGAGAGTTAAAAGAGAAAACTCAAACAAAATCATAAATGAAAGAAGAGAAATAACAATCAACAACTCAGAAATACAAATGATTATAAGAGAATATTATGAAAAGTTAAATGCCAATAAATTGGATTCCTAGAAGGAAAGGATAAATTCCTAGAATCATATAACCTACCAAAACATTAGAAGGAAAAATAGAAAACTTGAACAGACTGATTACCAACAATGAAATTGAATCAGTAATCAAAAAATTCCCAACAAACAAAAGTCCAGGACCAGAAAGCTTCACAGCTGAATTCTACCAAGCATCTAAAGAAGAGTTAAGGGGCGCCTGGGTGGCTCAGTGGGTTAAAACCTCTGCCTTTGGCTCAGGTCATGATCTCAGGGTCCTGGGATCGAGCCCCACATCCGGCTCTCTGCTCAGCAGGGAGCCTGCTTCCTCCTCTCTCTCTCTCTCTCTGCCTGCCTCTCTGCCTACTTGTGATCTGTCTGTCAAATAAATAAATAAAATATGTGGAAAAATAAATAAATAAAATAAAGAAGAGTTAAAACCTATTCTTCTTAAAATAGAAGGAAGAAAACTTCTAAATTCATTCTATGAGGCCAACATTACCCTGATACCAAAATCAGATAAAGATACCACAAAAACAAAGAACTATATGCCATTATCTTTGGTGAACATAGATGTAAAAATCCTCAACAAAATATTAACAAACTGAATCAAACAAAACATTTAAAAAAAAAATCATTCACCACAACCAAGTGGGTTTTATTCCTATAATGCAAAGTTGGTTCAATATTCTCAAATCAATGTGATATATCACATCAATAAGAGAAAGGACAAAAACCAAATGATCATTTCAATAGATGCAGAAAAAGCACTTGACAAAGTACAACATCCATTCATGATAAAAATCCTCAGTAAAGTAAGTTTAGAGGAACATGCCTCAACATAATAAAGGCCATAAATGAAAAACCCAGTTAACATCATATTCAACGGGAAAAAAACGAGAGTCTTTCCCCTAAGTTCAGAAATAAGAAAAGTATGCCCATTCTCACCAATTTTATTCAACATAGTACTGGAAGTCCTAGCCACAGCAATCACACAGGAAAATGAAATGAACAGCATTCTAATTAGTAAGGAGGAAGTAAAACTTTCACTATTTGCATATGACGTGGATACTCCAAATAGAAAACCCTAAACTCAACCAAAAAACTACTAGAATTGATAAATGACTTTAGCAAGTTTCAGAATACAAAATCAATATGCAGAAATTCATTGCATTTCTATACACTAATAGTGAAGCAGTAGAAAAAGAAATTAAGAAGAGAATCCATTTACAATTGCACCAAAAATAATAAAATACCTAGGAATAAACTTAACCAAAGAAGTAAAAGACCTGTTCTCTAAAAATTATAAAACATTGACAAAAGAAATTAAAGAAGACACAAAGAAATGGAGAGTCATTCCATGCTCATGGAGTAGAAAAATAAATATTATTATAAAATGTCTATGCTACCCAAAGCAAACTATAGATTTTATAGATTTAATGCAATCCCTTTCAACATACCAATAGTATTTTTCACAAAACCATAATAAATAATCTTAAAATTTGTGCAGAACCACAGAAGACCTCAAATAGCCAAAGCAATTTTGAAAAAGAAAAACAAAACTGGAAGTATCACAATTCCAGACTTCAAGTTACATGACAAAGATGTAGTAATCAAAACAGTGTGGTACTGGCACAAAAACAGGTACACAGATCAATGGACGAGAATAGAGAGCCCAAAAATAAACCCACAATTATATGATCAATTAATCTTCAACAAAGGAGGAAAGACTATGCAATGGGGAAAAAAACAATCTCTTCAACAAATGGTGAGGACAAACTGGACAGCTACACGCAAAAGAATAAACTGGACCACTATCTTACACCATACCCAAAAATAAACTCAAAATGAATTAAGGACCTAAATGTGAGACTTGCAATAACAATCCTAGAAGAGAGCAGAAGCAGTAATTTTTCTGACATTGGTCGTAGCAATCTAAAGAAGATGTGATACACACACACACACACACACACACACACACACAATGGAATATTACTCAGCCATAAAAAATAAAATCTTGCCATTTGCAACAATATGGATGGATCTAGAGAGTATAATGTTAAAGGAAGTAAGTCAGTCAGAAAAAGACAAATATCAAATGATTTCACTCATATGTGGAATTTAAGAAACAAAAAAATAAACAAAAGGGTAAAAAGAGCATCTTAACTCTTAATTGTAGTAAACAAACAGATGGTTACCAGAAGGGAGGAAGGTGGGGGGCTGGGGAAAATAGCTGATGAGGGTTAAAAGTACACTTAACCTTGAGGCACCTGGGTGGCTCAGTCAGTTAAGCATCTGCCTCTGGCGCAGGTCATGAGTCCTAGGATTAAGCCTCCCATCAGGGTCCCTGCTCAGCAGGGAGTCTGTTTCCCAGTCTGCCCCTCTCCCTGCTCATACTCCCTCCTTCCCTCTCTCCTCAAATAAATCAATAATATATATATATTTTTTAAAGATTTTATTTATTCATTTGACAGAGAGAGATCACAAGCAGGCAGAGAGAGAGAGAGGAGGAAGCAGGCCCCCTGCCAAGCAGAGAGCCCAATGAGGGACTCGATCCCAGGACCCTGAGATCATGACCTGAGCCGAAGGCAGAGGCTTAACCCACTGAACCACCCAGGCGCCCCTAAAATACATTTTTAAGTACACTTAATCTTGGTGAACACTGAGTAATATATGGACTTGCTGAATCACTATTAACATAACACTGTATGTTAACCACACTGGAATTTAAATAAATACATGCATGTATATACACATACATAAACAAGCAAAAGATGTTGGAAGGGCCATGCTCCCTCCAGAGACTCTAAAGGAGCATCCTTCTGTGCCTCCTACAGTTTCTGGTAGACCCACATGTTCCTCACCTTGTGGCAGCATCCCTGCAATCTTGGCCTGTCTTCACGTGGCTCTTTCCCTGTGTGTCTGTGTCTCTGTGTATCCAAGTGGTATTCTCCTTGTGTGTGTGTGTCCAAATTCCCTCTTCCAATGGGTCACCAGTCACACTAGACTAAGGTCCTTTCTAAAGACCTCATCTGGATGAAATCTGCAAAAACCCTATTTCCAAATGTTGCATGCATAGGTCCTAGGGGTTAGGACTTCAAAAGATCTTTCTGGGAGAGCAGGATACAATTCAACCCATGACAGGATCCATGGTCCAAGGGAGGGTTTTTAACATAAAAATGGGAAGGATGATCTACATGCTCTTTTAAAATAACATTTTATTAAAGATCAGTAGTCAAGTCATGGTTCTTTCCAAATGAGCCGAAAATCTGATTATCTGCATCCTCAGAAAGGCTTGCCATTCCTGGCATATCATTTTCAGTATTCTGCTTTGATTTAATGAGTCGGAGAAGGACACAGTCTCAGAGCTTTTGCCAGGAACATTCTGGTACTAACCATCTATCACAGCCTCCCCAACTCATGTCTCCCCTGATCAATAAGAAAGCAGAATCGATGCCCATGTCAAGCTGCACGGTTAACCCTCAATCACACAGACTGACAGAGGCAAGCAGTTGTGTAAACACTAAAACAAATAAAAACTTTCCACCTGGCTACAATTTGGTTGGTTTTTCTATTGATATTTTCTTAGGCATTTTGAAAAATAGCTTGTAGTCCCTCAGTTTATTTTTTAAAATATTTTATTTATTTATTTCTGAGAAAGAGAGAACGAGAGCACAAGCGGTGCAGAAGGGCAGAGGGGGGAGCAGGCTCCCCACGGAGCAGGGAGCCTGATGCGGGGCTTGATCCCAGGACTCTGGGATCATGACCTGAGCTGAAGGCAGCCGCTTAATGACTGGGCCACCCAGGCACACCAGTGATCCCTCAGTTTATATCAAATGGAAGAGGCAGTCCAAGGAAGAAGCCTAGAAATAGCTAAATTAGCAACAAACTTGAATCTGGGAGTAAATAATCAGTGCAGATAATCCAGACTTCTAAGTAAGAATTAGCTAGATTTACAACAGCAATAATAGGTTGATCCCAACACCTAAGACATTGGCATTAAAATTTCACTTTAAATAATTCCAGTATAGTATTAATTATCGTATTAAAGAAACTGCCACTTATAACATTTATGCATTCATTACTTTTTCCCAAAATGTTTAATTACAATCTGCTCCTTCCTGATTAGTTTGACATAGCATCATAAGCATGGAAATTTAGCAAAAAATCTAATTAAAAAGCACCAACAGGGAATGAGCAGGTAGTAACTGTCAGAGGGCATCTAATGCTGTGAGACATTTGTGATTCATACTACCTTTGCTCTTGAAATTCATAACCACTATATTCACAGTATTGAAAGAAAAAAAATGATACCGCCCAGCTGGGTTCAAAGACATCGACATTATCAAGGGACATGAGTGTTCTTAAAACAAACACAATATTTTATTCCAATAATATCAATTATTACCCAAAACTTTTGAAAGATTCTTCTTCTATAATTACCACCAGAGTGTATAAAATATTCTTTTTAATTCTCCCATTAATTTAAAAAAATTCTTATTTAGTGCCTGTCACGTATGTGATATTGAACTAGGTGTCATGGATTTTTTAAAAAGATTCAAGAATAATTCAGAGCAAAATCAGACATATGGTATTGTTAATCAAACATGGTAATGCCATTTTTTTAAAGATGTATTTATTTATTTGAGAGGGAGAGAGCGGCGGGGGGGCATGCAGGGGGAGAGGGAGAGGGAGAGAATCTCAAGCAGACTTCCTTTTGAGCATGGAGCCCAACACAGGGCTCAGTCCCATGGCCCTGAGATCACGACCTGAGCCAAAACCAAGGGTCAGATGCTCCAAAAGCTGCACCATGCAGGTGCCCCCAGAGTAACACCATTTAGATCAAAAAAATGTTTCACAGAAAGTATGCTGCCTGGGAAAGTATAGTTCACTCTTTCTGCATCAAAATAGAATCTTTCAATCTGGCTCACTAGAAGGTTTTCCTTTCTAGAGAGCAAACCGCTCTGTTGTGAGCCACACTACAGGGAGGGCCACATGTCAAGGAACTGAGGGTAGCCTCCAGCCAACCAAAACCTGAAGCCCTCAGTCCTACAACCCCCAAGAAGTGGAATCCTGCCAACAACCATGAGAGCTTGGAGGCAGATCCTTGTCCGATCAACCCCTGAGAAAAGACCACAGTCTCACCTGACACATCAAAGCTGAGACCCTACAGTAGAGAACCGGCTGAGCTGTGACTTGATCCTAACATTTCGTCTCCATAGCCTTGCATGTTAGTGGCTTTGGTTGGTTATTTACCTCACATAAAATGCCCACTAATTGTCAGAAACTCCAGGATACTTCTTCAGCTGCCAACAGCAGGCATGTTTCATGGTTAATCCAGATTACTCATATCTCGGTATGCATGAACATGCTGGAATGTTCCACAGCCATGCCTGTGCATCCCGTGCTAGAGAAGAAAGCCATTCCTATTCTTCACAGTTACCTTCTGGAGTAAACAGGGAATCCAAAATAGGCAAATCCAGAGACAGAAATTAACCTAGTGATTTCCGGGGCTAAGAAAAGAGAGGAGTGAGGGAGGAGGTGCTTAATGCATACACCGTTTCCTTCTGGGGTGATGAAAATGTCTTGGAGCTAGAAAGAGGAGATGGCTGTGTAACACTGTAAATGTATTAAATGCCACTGAACTGTACACGTTAAAATAGTTAATGGTTATTATATATTATGTGAATTTTACCACAATCAAACACATTTTTTTAATATAAAGAAAAAAAGTAACTGGAGATAAGCAGGGACCAAGAAGGCTTTGAAGATTTCAGAGAAACGATTTTTGAATGAAAAGCAACTTACTACACATACTACTTCCAGATGCTATATTCATGGATCCTAAAAGGTCAATGATGATAAGACTTACACTGACATTAAAGATCTACGTTGACTGTAAGACTTATCTGTGATTGTAGAAGCACTAAAATCCAAAAATCATTACACTCAAAGGTAAATACTATCACAAATAAAATAAACATGGTTACTACTAATTTAAGCAGATATATTTTACTCAATGAATCTACAGTACAACTTAGAATGCACTGATATAAACTGGAAAAACTCCAATGTCACCTATGGGGAAAAAATGCATAGACTAGAAGATAACAGGTCATTTGTTTTCTCTGAATAGAGGAATCATGGATGAGTTTTCCCATCTTCTCCAGATGCTTTTGAAAAATGGCATGAGAGGCTTCCTTCGCCCTTCATCTTTGTGCCTTCCCATCTTTCGCTGGTAGGAAGAGGGCCTTCTGGCCTCTGGCACCACCACAATGCAGTAAGAGGGAAAGTGATGGCAATAGAGGTGTTTGTTTTTCTGGGTCAACACTTCCCTCTGGAAACTTCATTTATTCAACAAATTTGATGGAGGGCCTATTATGTGGTAGGCATTGTTCTAGACACCAGAGAGACAACTGTGAATACGAAAAGTCTCTGATTATGAAGCTTCCAACCCAAGACCATGGGATGAGGATAGGGCCCCAGCAGGAGAGTGATAAAGAAAAATCAGAGAAGCCCAAGAAAGAGGGGCTTCTGACCACTCACTTATGTATGAAGAGTCAGCACAGCCTGAAAGGCCATCCAAGGGAAATGGTAGCAGAACGCCTGCACCATTCCCTGGCCTCTGAGTGACTTTGTGGTCTGCTGTAAATAAAGGTTCTTTCGGGTGGTACACAAAGCCAGAAGCCTACCCAGCTGTTTCTGGGCATAATGCCAGGATTATATATTTTAATCCAAAATTTCTGCCTTGAGCATATACTGCTTTATAGTCAGAATAAACCAACAAAACTGGGGAAATGGACTAACATGAACCTCTGCCTTCCTCCTTTTAGCCAACCAAGCAAGTGGTTTTTAGGAGGTGACAGGTCATTTTCTGCAAAAATCATCACCTTATGAATATATAAAATAAGAAATCCCAAGAGAAACTGAAATTTCACTTTAAGTAAAGAAAAAAGAATAAGCAAAAGAGAGTGTCACATTTCTCTTTGGAAAGTGCTGGCTTTTTCTGAATTCTAATGGACCGTATGTCATTGAAACATTTAAGTGGCCTGAATGATTCTTCTTTTCACGATGATAATGGATGTGACATGGGTGCTAGAGAACGAATAAGAAGCAAGAATATGAGGCAAGCAGATACTGAAAAGATACCTTTTAAAAGCTTTTCGTTCTTTTTACTATGCACCCCCCTGAATGGATATGTTCACAAATTGATTATAAAAATCAACTTTCTACATTTGGAAATGATGGAGTAGATTATCAGTTCATTCCTTCCCCCTGCCCCCAAAATACCTTTAGATGTTGGTGTTTTTGCATGGAATGAAGTATTAATGTCCTCACCTTAAGCTTTACATATTGATTACAACTCACTGACTAGAGTAATCGCCTACACATGAAGTATGTTGTAGCCTTGAAAGATGTTCCTTGCTTCTTGGAACATCCCATCATCAGGCCTGTCATGATTAGACAGTATCATATTTGCCTTGCTCAGCTGAAATGGAGACACTTCACTAGCCTTAATGATGCCTACCTGACAACCAATTCATTTGGGAATGAGCCTAATGTTTTATCACTGAAGGACACAAAGTAGCTTTCAGAGATCTAAGAAAAGAGACAGTGACAAGCTATGCTAAGCAAACTACCTTTGTTTCTTAGCCAGCAGGCAAAAGTGTTACATGGAAAGTGTTCCAACTCTTGGATTTGAGGTGATATAGTAAAAAATGAAGTTATCGACTCTTACAGCTTAAGGAGAACTCTGAAGATCTAGTCCAAAGATTCCTGGGCCATCAGCTCAGGATCTATCTGCAGTTATCAGAACCTTACCTAGAAGATCAACAAGCCAATTGCAACTTCCAAGTTCCTTCTTTCCACAGTTTCTGCCATTTGCACTTAGATGAGAAATGCTTGCAGCAACATCCCACCATGCATGTATGCACAGACATGCACTCAATTCTTTTTTTTTTATTCCAATTCAATTAATTACCATATAAAGGATTCTTAGTTTCAGAGGTAGAGTTCAGTGATTCATCAGTTGCATAGAACACCCAGTGGTTATTACATCATGTGCCCTCCTTAACGTCCATCACCCCTCAATGTCCATCAACCCCCTTGCTCTCCATTCTTTTAGTCAACCAATAACTGCTTTTGGAAACTCCGAAACTTGTTGTATACTAAGATGGGTCACAGGGAACATAGAGATGAATACACCGCAATTCCCTACCTTCAAGTAGCTCACAAGCTTATAAAGATAGGCATTAACAGGGACGCCTGGGTGGCTCAGTGGGTTAAAGCCTCTGCCTTTGGCTCAGCTCATGATCCCAGAGTCCTGGGATGGAGCTCCACGTGGTCTCTCTGCTCTGCGGGCAGCCTGCTTCCTCCTCTCTCTCTCTGCCTACCTCTCTGCCTACTTGTGATCTCTGTCTGTCAAAGAAATAAATAAAATCTTAAAAAAAAAAGATAGGCATTAACAAATACAATATCACTGTCAGCAAAGGTCTATAGAAGTAGAAATAAGGAAGTAATCAATTCAGGAGAATTCTCCCTGAGTAAGATGACATTTGCATCACGTATTACAGACTGAGTAGGCATTCCACAGACAGACACAGGAGAAGCAGGAAAAGGAATTCCAGAGACCTTGATTTGCAAAATCTCAGAATGCTCCCGAGGAAGTTACACACAGATCCAGAAGCGAGGCAGCAGAAGGGAAGTTGATAGGAAGGCAGACTTAAAGCCTCAAAGGCCATGCAAAGGAAACTCCATTTATCCCAAAGGTGAATGAAGTAGCCAGCACATGGGTTTAATTTAAATGGCATTGCGCCGTCTTATTCAAATCGACGGTGGTCGTTTAATTTAAATGGCATTGCGCTGTCTTATTCAAATCGACGGTCTCTTAGAACCTGGCATAACAGCCTCTCTCATAATATAAATATTTGTGCAGGGGGGTAGTCACGGCTCAACAGACTATCAGATTTGTGTTTGAGAAAGACAGATAGCCCTGAGAACAGTGCAGAGAATGAACTGGAAGGCAGGAGACACTGCAACAAAGATGGGTACAGAGGCTCCTGCAATAAAATCTGGGCAAGAGCAGATGCTAATGAGGGAACAGAAGGCAAGCCCAGAACAAAGCAGAAGCTGACACCCCCAACCTGCCCCCCCCACCATGGGATATATGTGGCATTCCTCAGCACTCCTGGCCGCCCTAAAGAAAAAACAAATGGTTAACCCGTAGAGATCACAATCCTGCCAGACCTGAGTCTCCCTCAGTTTACAAATGTCTTAGTGATTTACGAGGAAGAAGCTTTCTTATCAATAGCCTAACTTCCAGAGACCCATAACTCAGCTTCCTGAAGCCCTAATATCATCCTCCCCTCCATAAAACTGAGGGAGGCTGAGGTGGAAGGAAATGTAAATAAAATTGAATTTCTTTTAAACCTGCAACCCATTGATAAGGATGTGTGATAGGAGGAATGTTAACACTCCTCCCAGAAGCGCCCAACTGTCTTACTGTTAATGCCTTACTAGAGGGGTAAACAACCTTCACAATGGCAAGGCGGTATCCAGTGAGTCTTCTTTAACAAACGAAAGTACCTTCTCGGGGAAACCTCCCTTTTTCCTTACTTCCCCCAACCCCATAGTATATAATCAGCCACCCCTTCACAACCCCAGGGCGGTAGTTCTTTCTGCCCACAGGTCCTGTCCCGGGCTTTAATAAACCACCATTTTGCACCAAAGATACCTCAAGAATTCTTTCTTGGTCGTCCACTCCGGATTCTACCCCAAAGAACCTCACCTATATTCCAAAACCACATCAATGCTGGGTGAAGGACCATGCTATGGTTAGGGTGAGTTCACCAGGCACTCGGGAGAGAGAATGAATGGGACTCTGCCCCTGACTGGCTGTGGGAACGGAGAGAAACAGGAATTCCAGATGACACTCAGATTTCTAACTTAACAATGAGTGCTCCCTTCAGCAGCATACATACTAACTTAGCAATCAGTGTTCCCAAATGGCCCAGTCCCCCTAGCAGCTCAAAGGGGAGGCAGAAGTTGACAGGATCCAGATCACAGCTGAAAGGGGTAGACTTGGACAGGGAGTGAGCTGCCTCTTTTTCTTTCTTGAGTCAAAAAGAAGTAAGCCCAAAGGAAAATTAAAGGGGCTTCCTTGTGCTCACTTCGGCAGCACATATACTAAAGGGGCTTCCTTCCACATAGTGACCTCAGATCCATCCGAAGCCCCTCAATGTATGAAAAGAACTACAACTCAGGGCAATGAACAGAGCTACTGAAGACCACACGATACGGTAGAAATATAGTCCGAGCAATACAAAAAGTATCCCCAGTTTCCCCTCCCATGGTATTATAATGTTTCCTTTTATAAATTAAGACAATACTAAACTCTTTAGCTTCCTGAGCATGGAAATAGAGGAGAAGACATAACATATTTGTAAATCAAGACAAAGTGTATACCACCGTTCTGAAGGTCCAGCTCTTGGCAATTCATTTTGTAACCTAGTACATTGGAACATTTCTTTTCTTTATTCTAAGGAAAACAGTTGGAAAGATTAACAGATAACAATCATACTAACCCAGAGGCCCTGGTTTTTGTAATGTGACAAATAAAGGTTTTTTTGAATGAATTAATTGTAGGTGAGGGCAGACCTCAGAGTTAAGTTTTCAAAAAAACAAACTTAGTTTTGCATATCCTGTAAGGGCCTATATAGCCAGAGCGATTCCATCCAGTTAGACAGTGATTTTGTTGTTTATGCAGTAAAACTTAAACTGACCCTGCCCCCGCTCAGGGAACTTACTTAAAAGCAAGTCCAGGAGGGCACCTGGGTGGCTTAGTGGGTTAAAGCCTCTGCCTTCAGCTCAGGTCATGATCCCAGGGTCCTGGGATCGAGCCCCGAATCGGGCTCTCTGCTCAGGGAGGAGCCTGCTTCCTCCTCTCTCTCTGCCTGCCTCTCCACCTACTTGTGATCTCTGTCTGTCAAATAAATAAATAAAATCTTTAAAAAAATAAAATAAAATAAAAGCAAGTCCGGGAAACCAGTCCCAGGTAACAAAGCCCAAATACAAGGGCAGGTCAGGCCAGGTGGAGACATCCAATCAGTGGGTCACACATACTGTCTCCCTAGCTACCAAGGAGTGTGGGTCCCACCTTTTGGGTGCCAATTCTGACCAAGGTGATAGGCTAGTTCAAATATCTACTAGGGTAAATTGTAATTCAATTGGCCACCCGTGTGTGACCTAGCATGACTGTGCAGCTTTCTCTGTGTGTTACAATCTCATTGGCCACCTGTGCGTGGCCAGGCCCAACCACGTGGCCCTTGCCCTTTAAAAGTTAGTCGGTAAGGCAGGGAGGGGTCGCCTTTTTGTTAGAGACAGCCCTGACCAGTCAGTTTGATTGCTTGGCGCGAAATAAAGCTTTGCTTGACCTTCGCTTTGTATCGGTCCTTTGATCACGGGCCCATTATTGGGGGACCTACCAATCCTAACTGAAAAGGAGGCAAGAAAAGCTGTTACTGGTTCATCAGAATACATTTCTGCTGTCTGTATATTGAATCTCCTAAAAATAAGGGATTCAGATTTACTAACTTGTTTTTATTCATCCAAAAATCAATACTGGGGATGCAATAGATTGAATTCAGGTCTTCGAAATATAATTTGGGAGTTGCTGGTGATACAGCAGATACTGATCAGAACAACTTCATGTTTCTTCCCAATATTTCTTTCTTTGCTAACTGCTTAAATTGTCCTAGTTCTAATGCATGACCAGTCCTTCCCTCCAGCCAGGTCACAGAAGGATCACCCAAGTGATTCCCAGTGTGTTTTAGGCTGACTACAACATCCTGATGGAACATGAAGCTTTTGTTTAACCCAAACACCCCAGTGAAGAATTAATATAGAAACAAGGGAAGACAGACTGCTTCAACATTCAATTTTAACTTCCATATATCATACACTAATAAAATAATCAAGACTATCTGTCAAAGTGTCTGACATATAAAAGACACTAAGCGGTTTTTACTATCTCCGTGGAGAGGTCATGGCAGTAATAGAAATCACGGTTAATTTTTTAGACCTTTCAAATCACCTAAGTAACATTTGGAAGGAAGGCAATTTTTATGCATCTCAGATGGTGCTGGTGACAAAGGAGGTAAACTGAACCACAGCAAG
This sequence comes from Lutra lutra, assembly GCF_902655055.1. Taxonomy (NCBI): domain Eukaryota; kingdom Metazoa; phylum Chordata; class Mammalia; order Carnivora; family Mustelidae; genus Lutra; species Lutra lutra. The sequence continues at coordinate 105,539,008 of NC_062284.1, forward strand.
AACCCATGGGAATTTTTAATGGAGTGAAGGAATTCACATGCTGGCTTTCTAATTTGTGCCTTGATGCATGATATGGGCATCTTCTGAAACGCTGTTTTAGCCCAGAGACCAACCCTGACCCCTCCACTCAGCCAGGTCCCCTTGTCATCTGCTTCTTTTCATCTAGCACATGCCCTATGATTATGCTAATCTCTCTGTACTGTAATTATTTCTTTTTTTGGTATTACCTCTTTAATTGCCGGTCTTTCCTATCTGGCCTGAAACTCCATAAAGTCAGACTGTCTGTACTATTCATCATTGTAAGCCCAGAGCCTGGCAAGCGCCTCACACATTGTAGGTGCCTAGTAAGTATTTCTTGAATGAATGAATTGGTAAATAAGTGAAAGATGGAATGAAATGGTTTTCCAAATCAAACTCTTTTTTCTGAAGAGACTTGACCGTTACCGGACATATGCTATTAAAGATAATAAATAGTCATATATTGTAAAGGATTTCAGTTTGGGGTGGGGACGAACGCTAGATACTCTGTTCATTTGAATAGCTATTAGTGCCCCTTTCCTTTTTCCTCTACTAGAATCCCCTTGGCCAGAACTTTCCTGTAGTTTTAGTTGACTACAGCGCCATCTACTGCTAAGAGGGAGGAAGAGTCACCTTTCACTTGGCAGACTGCAGGTGGTACCTGAGACAAGACCCCAGGGCATTCAGGTGTCACCCTATCATCCTGCATAATGAGTCTTAGAGACCGTTATCTCCATTTAAATAGGAAACGTGAGTGTTATTCATTAACATATCCCACGGCAGTGAGCAGAGCCCTCAATACCGACTCCTGGCTCATTAGAACCTTGCTGAATGAGGAGGGGGAATGGCTTTCACAGAAATGCCTTGCCAGCGGCACCTGGGTAGCTCAGCTGTTAAGCGTCCAACTCTTGATTTCAGTTCAAGTCATGATCTCAGGGTTGTGAGATCGAGCCCTGCATCAGGATGGACATGGAGTCTGCTTAAGATTCTTTGTCCCAACCCCCTCTCAAAAAAAGGAAGGAAGGAAGGGAGGAAGGAAGGGAGAAATGCCTCGCTAGAGGAAATGTATTGCTAGTGTAAGCTCCTCTTTATCTGAATACCCCCTCCATGTCTACATTTGGCTTTCAAAAGTTGCCACCTTTTTGGGAATCTGGCCCATAAAAATACAGCAACTCCAAAGTAAGTGAGTGGTGAGTGGGGGAAAAATCAGGAAATGTAGGGGCGCCTGGGTGGCTCAGTGGGTTAAAGCCTCTGCCTTCGGCTCAGGTCATGATCCCAGGGTCCTGGGATCGAGCCCCGCATCGGGCTCTCTGCTCCTCAGGGAGCCTGCTTCCTCTTCTCTCTCTGCCTGCCTCTCTGCCTACTTCTGATCTCTCTCTGTGTCAAATAAATAAAATCTTAAAAAAAAAATCAGGAAATGTAGAAGAGTATAAGAAAACATGCTTACGTTGTTTTGCAAAAATAATGTAACCCTGTTATTTTCCTAGTGCCCTTTGTTCCATTAAGAAGTCACTGTGTTGGGAGTCTGGGTGGCTCAGTGGGTTAAAGCGTCTGCCTTCGGCTCAGGTCATGATCCCAGAGTCCTGGGATCGAGCCCCACATCAGGCTCTCTCCTCGGCAGGGAGCCTGCTTCTTCCTCTCTCTGCCTGCCTCTCTGCCTACTTGTAATCTCTGTCTGTCAAATAGATAAATAAAATCTTTAAAAAATTAAAAAAAAAAGAAGTCACAGTGTTAGCCTTGTCACTAAAGCCAATCTGCTACAGAGTGTAAAAAAAAAAAAAAATACTAGAGGCAAATATTGCCTGTGATTTTATAGCCAAACATATCCCAAGTTATAGATTCAAATGCTTACAGAATCCCAGATTTTACAGAGGAATAGTTTTATGGCCTGAAGTAAAGTAAAAAAATCAAACCACCCACCCTGAGCTGCTGTCCCCTCATCAGGTCTTTCAGTCAACTGACGCCCACTCCAGTGTGTGCACAGGCATGCTCAGTGCCTTTGAGGTCTAAAGCAATTACTTAGCAAGCAACCCACTGTTATCTCCTCTTCACCTCCTCGCTTGATCTCAGAAAGGATGGATTTATTTACTTCTTCGGGGAAAAAAAAATTAAAGCTACAATTTACCCTTGGCAGAATTTTTTTTCTTCAACTTGTGCATAGAAGATAGATGATGACAAGTTCAATGCAATTTTCTGTATAAGCAGATTGAAGAGAAAGGATATTGGAGATAGAGAAAACAACCTGGCCTTCCCAGACCTAGCTTCTCTGCCAACCAGCTCTGCTCTTGGAACACGTTATGAACGTCCCTGAGCCCCTGTTTTCCCAGCAGTAAAATGGGGATATTAATAGCTCCCCGTTTAGCTCCCCGTTTATCACTCACAAGGTAATATGTGTTAAATATTTAGTAAGCTCTAAGAGGATCGTGCAAATTTACGGAAGTATCACTTCTTAAACCTCCAAACAGAATCACTGAGGAGATTCTATTATATTCGCATTTCTCTTGATAAACCAAGAAGTCCAATACTTAGTAGCCTAATTCAACCAGCAGCCATTGAAATGCAGAGTTTATGCTTACAGAGAACTCTTGACTTCACCTTAATTCAAACTTTTGCTTAAGAATGAAATAACTTGGGATCCCTGGGTAGCAGAGTTGGTTAAGCATCCGGCTCTTGATTTCGGCTCAGGTCATGGTCTCAGCTAAGGTCATGATCTCGGGGTCATGAGATTAAGCCCCGTGCCAGGATCCATGCTCAGAGCAGAGTCTGCTTAAGACTCTCTCCCTCTGCCCTGGGGCCAATAATATATTATATGTTAATAAAAAATTTTTTTTAAATTTTTTAAAAAGACTCTCTTTCTGCCTTACCCCCTACTCTTCTCTCAATCTCCATTAAATAAGTAAATGAGTCTTTTTAAAAAAAAAAAAAGAAAAAAAGAATGAAATAACTTTTGGCATGCCTGGGTGGCTCAGTCAGTTGTGTCCAACTCTTGATTTTGGCTCATGTCATGATCTCAGGGTCACAAGTTCAAGCCCCGTGTAGGGCTCAACACTCAGTGGGAAATTACATGTCTCCTTCTCCATCTCCCTCTCCCTCTGCCCCACACCCTGCTCACACTAGCTCTCTCTCTCTAAAATAAATAAATCTTATTTTTAAAATTTTTAAAAAAGAATTAAATAACTTTTGCTTAAGATAACTCATGGGGACAACCTCCTGCAGGACAGGAAGCCAGGTCTCCAGATTGCCAGGTCCTGCTCATTCCAGGCACCATCCTGGGTCCCGGGTGAGGCAGGTCTCCTACCCAGTATGGGGAATCTCCTTTCTGGAATACTGTCATGTACCTCATTCTGCATACCTCAGGTAAAGAGATTCCTGCCTAAAGGCAGGCTGCTGAGGGAAAACATGGAAAATGAAACCTATACAAAAAGATCAATGAGTCACAGGTTATTCTGCCTAAAGAAGAGAAAATTATGGAAGAATGCCAGAGTAGCAGGGTGGTCAAAGTCCTTTATTTCCACTGAAGACCAAACATGCAGAGATGGCGGTGATATCCTGGTAAATGCTTATAGCCTAGTGACTCTCACGGAACACTTTCATTTTTCTACCTATAACTAGCCTATGGTTGCAACTCATCTTTGATTTGACACGTGGACTTGCAGCCCCTTCTACTAACTCTTTTCGCTTTTCCCAATAAATTTACTGATGTTAAATCTGACGAGTGATCTACTGTTCAACTGTTACTCACCCTGATACAAATTACATTCATCAAACTGAAGCTGTCCTCAGTTCTGGCACTAGATTCACCATGCTTTTTAAAGTTTAGTCTGCATTATTAACATTTTCTCCATCACTTAAAACAGTAAATCAAATCCTGATTTGTAACACTTACCTATTTCTGTGGTATAAATATTCTCCCTACAGCCAATTTCAAACTACCAATAGAACATCACTGAATGTGGGGTGATGCTGAATATTATATAATGGCACACCACTGAGGTTAGTTACATCTGTATGGTGGAAATATTATATAATGGTGTGCCATTATGTTGTTTATATATATGTATATATATAAAACATAATATATAACATAATATATATATTATGTTGTTATATATATATAACATAATTTTATTTATGTTATATATATATATATATATATAATATTTCCACCATACAGATGTAACTAACCTCAAGAACACAGACAAAAGTAAAAGGTAGTAAAATAATTAGAAAGTGGAGTTTTAAGTGCACTTAACTATGGTTTTACTACAATTTATTTAAGTTTATATAATCTGATTTTTAGTAACAGCTGGACTTAACAATTGGCTTACAAAATTCCTGAAACTTTAACAATCGACTCCTGTAATTCAGCATGAGCTAGCTCCAGCATGGTACTGGAAAGGGCTCACAAAACTGTGAGGGAAATTTGGATTTGTGTATTAAGAGCAGCATTTTCTCAACCAAACGGATGTGGGTTTCATTCGTGGCTCTGCCACATACTGGATGGATATACAGCATTGATCTTCAAGTTCTTCAAATGGAAAATGGAAAAAAAAATGTTACTATCTATCTCTTCGGGTTATTGTGAGGATTAAATCAGGTTTCCTATGTTACCATCATAGCCAATACGTGGTACATATAAAACACGCAAGAAGAAGTGTATGCTATCATTTTGTTGTTGAAAAGTTCCCTCATCATTAAGCGGTCTAATGAGTTTCCAGGTCTCAAAGTTCATGTAAATGGAAGAGATGCCCTTATGCATGGAAAGCACTAGGGAATGAAGTCAGGGATGAATAACCCCTTAGATCTTCTAGTCATTATCGTCATTATCCTTTCTTTTCCTAAGAATCACTGTTATCCAGTGTTATTTAAAGGAATGGGGGGGGGGAGGGCAGGGAGGAGGAAGGAAAGAAAGAAAAGTAAAGAAGAGAAAAGAACAAAGGAAAGAAAGAAAGAAATCCAACATTTCCTCCCTTCATAAGATGCTCAGTAACAGAAATGGACTGGGTGTCTTTTATTTCAACCTGAAACTCCAATTTGTACCACTATTTTCAGAACCGAGAGAAAGAACCCCCACAAACCGACAGCCTTCAGTGACTCCCCAACCCCAGCAGAGATTGACACATGAAGACTGACAAGGAAGGGCACTATGAAAGCACTACTTTCTTCTTCCCAAATGTTAGGCTTCAGTAAATGATCCCTCCTCTTCAAAGGCAACTCACACATTAATGCGGTATGAGATCGCTGTCAACTCTAACACTCAAGATTTTTTGTTCCCACTTGAAATACTTCTTATTAAATGAGGTCTCCTCTAGTCAGAGCTTGAGTAGTCAACTATTTGAATCTCAGTTTGGGACTTTGCATCTGTCTCCCTTAACTTTCGTCTTGGTAGATCTAGCCAGTCTCCTGAGTTATTTGTTAGTCTTGACCCTTGTCATCCAATGTATCCCTTCTAGCATTTTATCATGCCTTCTGTAGTTTCATCCAAGATATTATTAAAAGGTCTGAATGAGTCAAGTTCTAACAATGAGGCTCATAACCCAGCTGACTTCACTCTTAAATGCAGAGTATATTTCTCCATTTTGTCTCTAGGGATACCTGTGAGCTACGTGATGTTTGCTCAAGTTTAGGTACACTGTGTCTGTATTATTGTCTATTAGTCCCATGAAACAAACATTTGAGGCTAGTTTGGTGTTACTAATTCAGAGTGAACTGACCCAGGCTTCTAGTGAACACTCCTTTCCAAGGATACAGGAGACATCTACTTATCTTTAGATAATTTTGTTGGGTTTAATATCCCAAGCTTTCCTATGTGTACTCTCTAGAGCCAACCATTCTCTGTTGATGTAAATTAAGATTTTGTTTGACTCTCTCTAGCCTATAAGTGCCTCTCCCCTTTACTCTTCTTCCACAAATATTAAGGCTAGCAGTTAAGAAGCTGCAACAGTACATTTAGATACTATCCTGGGATATCATTTATCTACAATATTTACAATCCATTTAAAATAGTTGATGTCTTACAATCTCTTCACCTTTTTAGGGTTTAAATATTTATTCTTCCTCATTGTGTGAAGACCATGTTCCCTGGCAAAAAGACAAAAGCAAAATAGCATTGCAAGAATCTGCTTCATCTTTGCCATTTGCTAACATTACACTAATCTGCTCCTAAAAATGAGTTTAAGAAAAAGAAAATAAGTCCTCAATGAATGGTGTTGGGATAACTGGATATCTATATATAAAAGAATGTATTTGGACTACCTCACATCATACACAAATTTTAACTCAAAGGGATTTTTTTGAGTGAAAACTGTAATAGGAGTAAATCATCATGACCTTCAAAATTATTTTCTAGATGCAAAATCACAAGCACGAATGAAAAGAAAAAAATGATAAATTGGACTTCCTCAAAATTAACCACTTCAGTGGTTCAAATGACACCATCAAGAAAATAAAAAGGCAGGGCACTTGGGTGGCTCAGTCGGTTAAGTGTCTGACTTGGCTCAGATCATGATCTCAGGGCTCTGGGATTGAACCCTGCATTGAACACCTCCCCCCCGGAACTCCTCCCCTACCGAGCCCCCTAGGAGCCCCTTGTAGGGCCCCTGTCAGCCCCGTGTCAGGCCCAGGGCCCTGTGTGTTGGGTCCCATGCTCAGCAGGGAGTGTGCTTCTCCCTGTCCCTCTCTCTGCCCCTCACTAAAGCTCGTGTGTGTGCTCTCTCCCACTCTCTCTTTTAAATAAATAAATAAAATCTTTTTTAAAAAGAAAAAAAAGGGTAAAAAGGCAACCGACAGAATGAGAGAACATATTTCTAAGTCACATAGCTCATATGGGTCTAGAATAAGTCTATGATATGGGTCTATGATATAGGTCTAGATATGGGTTTATGAGTCCAGAATATACAGAGAACTTAAACTCAATACTGAAAAGACAACCCAATTTAAAAATGGGCAGAGAATTTGAAAAGACATTTCTCCGAAGAAGATATACAAATGACCAATAAGCACATGAAAAAAGTGTTCACCATCATTAGTCATTGCAGAAGTGCAAATCAAAGCTACAACTTGAACAGTTTCTTTTTGAAGTGATAAAAACATTCTAAAATCGACCATGGTGATAGTTGTACATATCTGGAATTTACTAAAAAAAAATTTCAATTGTACACTTTAAATGAGTGAATTGTACAGAATATAAATTATAGCTCTGTAAAGCTATTCAAAATAAAACCCACAATGATGTCACTTCACACCAATAACAAGTATTGGTAAAGATGTGGAGAAATTGGAACTCTCATACATTGTTGGCTGGAATACAAAATGGTGTGACCGTTCCAGAAAAAAGTTCAGCGGTTCCTCAACATGTTAAACACAAAGCTACCTCATGACCCAACAATTTCACTCTGAGGAATCTACATAAGAGAAATGAAAACGTATGTCCACAGAAAAGCTTGTACATGAATGTTCTTGGCAGCAGCATTCATCATTGCTAAAAAGTAGATATAACATAAATGCTCCTCAATACGAGAATGGACAAACAAAATACGGTATATATCAGTACAACAGATTATCATTCAACAAGACAAGGGAAGGACGTATTAATATAAGCTATAACATGGATAAGCCCCAAAAATGTTATTACGCCAAATGAAAGAAGCCAGAAAGAAGCCAAATTAAAGAAGTCACAAATGACCGCATATCATAAGAAATGTCCAGAATAAGCAAATCTATAGACAGAAAGTAAATCACTGGTTGTCTAGGGTTGAGGGGCAGCAGGGGTTGGGGGCAGGAGGGAGAGTGACTACTGTTAGGTTCAAGGTGATTTTGGGGTAATGGAAAGGTTCTACAATTAGATTATGGTGATACTTGCACAATTCTAAATACATTCAAGCACACTGAATTGTACATTTTAAACAAGTGAATTTTATGATATGTAGACTTTATTTCAATAAGGCTGTTTCAAAAAAGAGAGAGAGAGAAAGAGAACAAACTTTTGGAAAATGGAGGAGGGATAAAACTGGGTACCGGAGCTGGAAGCAAGAAGGGCTTAGAAAGGAAGAGAGTTAACAAATAGGACCCTGGAGGTTTGAAAGATGGTCCTATGGAAGCTGACCAAGAAGGGAATAAGGAGCAGACCTGGCGGCTGGGGGGGACTTGAAAGAGCATCACCTGAGTGCCCAGGATTCACCTGAGAGTGTCTACTGACCACCTGTAGACCATCTGCCTTGCTGAAGCCAGGTTTGAGCCGCTGGTTCCTTCTGTTGGGAGCCACCTACCACAACTTGGTTTTGTGTGCACCAAGGCCTGCTGCTAGCCAGGCAGAGAGTGAGCAGTCCCATCTGGCCATGCTGTTATCTTGTTCTGTCCCTTTGGAATACTCCAATGGGCCCTCCACATCACAGCCAATGCCCTAGACCATTCATAAGCCCAGTGAGGGGGCCATGGACTTGGTGGTGTTATATATTTGGTGAGCAGGCAGGACAGGGAAGGCCCAAGGAAATAAGCTAAGGGCCCTGGGCTAAACCACATTTAGTTCTTAATGACACACCAGTTATAAAAGGTTTGGTAAGATCAGAAGATTTTTTAAAGAGTGAGAACTGATAGATACAACATCCCAAAGTGAAAAGAATGAGGTCAAGAGTGAGAGTCGACGCGTTGGCCTCCAAGAATACTCTGTACGGCTAAATATTATCCTCCTAACTTACAAATTAGGAAACTGGGGCTCAGAGAGGTTAACTAATGTTCTCAAGTTGCCAGAGCTAGCAAGGGATATAATCTACATATTCCTGACTCTACTGTTCTCACACACACACTGTCATCTTCTTCTTCTGAAATCCAAATTCCTCCTGAAACCACATTGGTTTTTTAAATTCCACCTTTTGCTTCCTCATCAGGTTTATTTTCAGTTGTATAATAGAACAGAAATTTCTAGTAACTACTACCAATCACGAGGTATGTACTTGTTTGGAGTTAATGGGTAGGGATAATACTTCTCCCTCAGCTCTCTTTTTGCTTTGCTGGAGTCCTGAAGTTTGGCTAAGTAAACCCAGCACTCTCTCCTACTCAGAAATGAAATGGCCATGACCTCTCATATTTTGGCTACCAGTGCGACTTGATCATATTCACAGTTCCTCTTGTTTCTTTTGTCTTCAGAAATTAAAACTCTTATCAGGGCAAGGCAAAAGCTTAGGAACTGCTCTGCTCCATTGTTGCTGCTCCCTGTCACGTGACCCCTGAGAACTACACGGGACCCTGCACTGGCTGAGTGACCTGAATTTGAAAGAACTGCTCATAATCCCTCACATGCCAAGACCTAGGCGTCATCACTCCTTTCTACTTTTACTTTCACCTAATCCGTTTCACTTGACTTCAGTCTAAGATACTGTCCTGTCACTGTTACAGCTACCTTCCCACACAAACATCCTTCAGAGCACATCTGCTTCACTGGAAAAAAGATTCCCCTTCTGGAATAGTCACTGCAGGTTGCCTCTCCAACAGCCACTTAGTCCTTCCATCTTGACTGAACCCTTGTTCTGTCCATGGAGGCCCTTCCTTGGTGCAGGGAATGGCTCCTGACAGGTCTCCTATGCCAGTAGTTGGCAAACATTTTCTGTAAAGGGCCAGATAATAAATATTTTGTATTTTGCAGGCTATAAAGGTCTCTGTTGCAAACACTTAATTCTGACGTTCTATGGTGAAAGCAACCACAGACTTTTTTAAAGAGTGAGAACTGATAGAAAAAACATCCCGAAGTGAAAAGAATGAGGTCAAGAGTGAGAGTCGACGCATTAGCCTCCAAGAATACTCTGGGTAAACAAATAGCATGGCTGTGTTCCAATAAAACTTTATTTACAGAAACAGATATCAGGCTGGATTTGGCCCACAGGCTGTATTCTGTTGACCCCAGGCCTAATTCACTGGGACCAACACTGTTCCATTTGTTTTGCTAGTGATTGGTTTAGACATGGCATATGACACAACCGTGGCCAATATGGGACTGGGGGAGGAAAAAAAAAAAAAAAAAAAAAGACCTGTGAGCAGCTCCTGTGGGTCTTTCTTCCTCAAAAAGATTGTGAGAAGGAAATGTCTCTTTTCTGCGGGATATCACCACACTGAGATGTGATGCCTGGAAACAACACGGCTATTTTGAGACCATGGAAATTTGGGAGCCATTCTGATCAGAAGCACACCCTGAAGTTTTCTTAATTGTAAATGGAGAATAATAATAACTACCTGTGAAACTCAATGCAAAGTAAATCAAGTGCTTAGCAATATAGATAGAGAGCAAGCATCCAATTAATGAGAGCTACTACTGCTAATTTTATTCTACATTTACATGCCCATAAAAATGCTATGTAAGGGGCACTTGAGTGGCTCAGTCATTAGGCATCTGCCTTTGGCTCAGGTCATGATCTCAGGGTCCTGGTATCAAGTCCTGCATCAAGTCCCTACTCAGCAGGGAGCCTGCTTCTCCCTTTCCCCACTGCTCATGCTCTCTCTCTCTCTTTAAAAAAAAAAGAAAAAAAACAGAATGCTATGTAAAAGGTAGGTGCTCATTAAAAACTTTGAAGAGGTACTTGGATATTTTTCTCGCAAGAGCAGGTTGGACTTCCCTTACCCCAATCTGCTCTGACTGGGACTCTCCTATGATAAACAGCACATTCACAGGGGGGTTTCTGTTTGTTTTTTTTTTAAGGATTCAGCATGTGATCCTTACCTGAATGGAGCTGGGGGTTGACTTCCTTGGCATTACAATCTAACCAGCTACGAGGAAGTCCTAAAATTCCATACTTCCATTAAGCAGAACTAATAACCATGGAAATGATCTGAGCAGCTGGGTTCATGGTAAGACTTGTAAGTAAAGTTAGACATACTAGTCAAGAATGGCATAGAGAAAAAAAGAAAAAAAAAGAATGGCATAGTTCATCCACATCACTCCTCTGCAGCAGGTAACACATGAGGCCATTTTCACTTTTAAAGACAGCAAGGCAGAGAGAGATGAAATGCCCTTGTCACCATCATTGAGAGTAAACAAAACAACACGTGAAATTATATTAAAACTTTAAAATAGGGCCAAAATGAGTGAGTCTAAGGATCTAACAAATTCTGGGAGGACAAACCAACTGCAGCTTTAATGAAGCAGATACCATGAATTTCTAACTCCTTTTTAAAAAGACCTTCTGGACCCCAAGTGAGGCTTCCTCAACTTCACCAATAAAAAGTTATGTCCACTGGCTCTTGCCACTCACAGTGTGGGCCACAGACCAGCAGCATCGACATCTCCTGGGGGCTTCATACAATGCCGAATCTTGGGTCCCACCCCAGACCTAACTGAATCAGACCCCACATTTTATCAGGATCCCCAGATAATTTGTAAGCATGTTGATGTTCACTGCACCTGCTTTTTCCTAAGGATTATGCTCAGCTACATAGAATATTAAGACATTCATGCAGAGAAGTTGGATATGAACTTATATGAGGAAACTAAGTAGTAGAGAACACTCTCAAATTTCAAGTTCATATCCTAATGCTACTGCATTTATGTTAAATGTTCTGAAGGTAGTCATGTTGTGATTTTTTTTCTTTCCTGACAGCATTCTGTAATTATTCTACATGTTCCCCAAATGAAAATATATAATGAACCCAAGAGAAAAAAAAACCTTACATGCAAAAATGTAGAGTAAAAGGGCGCCTGGGTGGCTCAGTGGGTTAAAGCCTCTGCCTTCGGCTCAGGTCATGATCCCAGGGTCCTGGGATCGAGCCCCGCAACAGGCTCTCTGCTCCGCAGGGAACCTGCTTTCTCCTCTCTCTGTCTCTGTCTGCCTCTCTGCCTACTTGTGATCTCTGTCTGTCAAGTAAATAAGTAAAATCTTTGAAAAGAAAAATAGAGAGTAAGAAACAGAAACCTTACCTATAGCTTGAAGAAACAATGCCTGACAAGTGAAAAACTGACCAATTATTTATGTTGTCTCTAAGGAAGGCAATCACTTCACACTACAGCAGCTAAACTAAACAGTTAATTGAGTTTTGTGCAGGCACCCACTGTTGGGAAAGAAAGAACAAATCAGCAAAGGCTGCTAGAAATCCTTGTCAGGTTTTTAAACAGTTCAGCTATTATTCTCTCAAAAATATCTAGGTTTTCAAATGTATGGTTGGTAATTGACTCCCTTTTCTCAAATATAGTCTGATTAGGAACTCCCATATATAAAAGCTCCCTGTGGAAGGAGGCAGGAAAAGAATGGAACCCACGGGCCTTTTGTTAGCAGACCCCTTGCCCTCTGCTGCCTGTTGAAACAACCTAACCCTAAAGGTTTCATATAAATAACTTTTGCTTCTCTTTGCACGTGTACATTTAGTCATGTAATGCTACAAAAATCCTATGCACTGAGTTCTTATGCCGTTTTTAGAGTTAGGAAAACCAAGGCTCGGAAAAGTTAAAAACTCATCCAGGGTCAGTGGTGGTAAAGTGAAGGCTTGAATCCACGATTTCCTAACTCCAAATTCTAGGCTCTCAACTGCCAACCTACATGTTGTTTCTAATGTTTCCCATTGGTTCCCATTGAGGTTCCTGTTGGTTGAAATTAGTCTTCCACCCTGTAGTACCTTCAGAGCATTTTTTTTTTGTCCACAGCATATGTCATATCCTGCCTCACAATCTAGACTTTTCTTCCCCATGACTTACACGCTCCTGGAGAACAGACACTATGTTCAGCTCATCACTAATGACTGAGCAATAATTTATAAACAACCAACAGTTTTCTGGGGTTAGGCTTTTAAGGGACTTGCCCCTAGAAACAGACTCCTGAAAATGCAAAGTGTCCATCAAGCTCCTTTTGCTTCAGCTAAGGCACATTCACTACCACCATGACCACCTGGCCCATGGGGCACGTGACTAGTTCTCACCAACAGAATCTGAGTGGAAGAAAAATAAATCCGTTGCAAGCCAAAGTGTTCCCAGGTTGTGTCTCTTTCCTGCCTTCTGGCTGCATGCAGCATCCAGTGAGGCTGCCTAGGCCCAGAAAGATGTGGAGACACCTGACAGAAGTGTAACTGAGTGAGTGACTGGGAACGGTGAAAGGGCAAGTAAGAAATACATTGTGTTTAACCACTGAGCTGGGAGCTATTTGTTACAGCAGCTGGCCTTCCCTAGCAGATACATTCACACTTACCCAAAGTCCACCATTGAGTTCTCTGAGTTAACAAGTATTCTTTCATGGTAGACAGGTTTCCAAACACATTAGGGTTATAAGGTAGTCTTAGCTGAAGGTGTTAGAAAAAAATATAAACTTTAGAATAAGGAAGAGACTATTGAATATCCTTGCAATGGTGTGATAAAGCCTCCAAAAGTTTTGTGACTCCATTAGGGTTCTGCACTGCCTTTGGACTATTTTAGACTCTTTAAGTTGTAAATAACCCATAACAATACAAATAATTCTTCTCTAGATTAAAAAAAAAAAAAGGGAAAAAGTCACCCTCCGTCCATTTCTAAATTCATTTTAACGGTCCTTGAGTCCATGTAAATTTATGATTCTTTGATCTCTGCTTTGAACTGGTCGTAGCATCTGTCTGGTTCCTTTATTAATTAATGAGGTTTTCAAAATCTGTGACATATTTTCATTTTATAGCTGAATGAGAAGCATGATTAATTCTAATTTTAAAATGTATCTTTTAACAACTATGAATTATTGATGATCCCTCAAAAAAGTCTCCAAACCAAGGTCTTCGAAAAAGAGTGTTTCAATACAGAGAAAGGAATTAAGAGAAGACCAAGGCCCCTCTGGATGCCAAGGAGGTCCTGGGCAGGGGGAGGGGTGCCACCCAAGCTCAAAGGAAGAGTGCAAAGTGAGGATGAGGAGGATGGTGACCAGGGAGAAAGAGGAAGAAAAGGCTGCAAGATTCCTCTGAAAACAAACTTCCCAGCGTCGTAGTTTTTCCCTTGGTTTGCCCCAGCCCACTTTTATTAGTGGCTTAAGCCAAAGAGTTGTCTCTGTGGGTTCAGTGGCTCAGGCCTGAACAGTAAAGCCTACGTGGCAACAACTCTTCACCTTACCTCTCTGTGCATGGCCTCCCTGACCCATCTGCTTCCCACATGGCAGGGCTCGGAAGCCCAAGGTCTTGGTCCCACAGGATGTGCGATACTTTCTCAGGCTTGTGATAAACAAACCCAGGTAGTCATTCACCTGCTGCCTCTGGCTGATTTCATATCAGACCTTATGCGGTTGGAAGTCACCAACATTACTTTGAGCATTTACCCCCAAGGATTCATCAAATCCATCCCGTTCCAAACAGTTGCTGTCCTCTTTCAAAAGGAGCAGCTAAAAATCAAATCCCATTATTTCAGAAATATTTCAGCCCTGCAGGAAAACTTAGAGATGGAAGCTGTAAATCAAAATTCCCTCAGAGGTGCGCACTCCTTCACTTTCAATTCCTTCCCTGGGTCTTGAAAATCTGTATGTTTCTGAAGTTTATTTTAAAGATGCTCCACATGAATTGAAACTGGGACCCCTTGTTGACCATATATCTATATTTTGTGCCAGGTTCTGTGAAAGAATCCTTTGTCCAACAGAAAAGCAGAACAGTTCTGAGTTAGAAAAGCAGAACCCTGTGGTTATTAATTCTCAAATGCTGAAATGAAAAGAACAAGTTCACCGGCTGACTTCAGCCACCCCTAATCACTAAGCTTGGCTTTGAGGCTTTCACGTCCTTCTTTTATGGTCTCAGCTGGAGACAGGCGAAAACCACCGAACTGCTCTATTTTCTGAAATGCAAAAGTCAAGTGCATTCCTTGGTGATCAAATAATGTCTGAGACTTCAAATATTCTAGATTCTTAGTACAGCACACCAATAACATGTGATTAAGTAATTCACCTTAATTTAACATCATCTAACTTCAAATCAAGAGATAAGGACACTGTTTCCACTACTTTCTCAATTTTGTTTTAACATAATTGGAAGATTTTAACACCACCTTTGTTTACTTCCCTCTATATTTTTCAAAAAGGACGATTTATACTTAATTTCTTCTTGAAAATTTCCCCAGTTCTCTCAGTATTTCTTCTTATTTAATTCTCAGAAGAGGGGCGCCTGGGTGGCTCAGTGGGTTAGGCCGCTGCCTTCAGCTCAGGTCATGATCCCAGAGTCCTGGGATCGAGCCCCGCATCGGGCTCTCTGCTCAACGGGGAGCCTGCTTCCTCCTCTCTCTCTGCCTGCCTCTCTGCCTGCTTGTGATCTCTCTGTCAAATAAATAAATAAAATCTTTTAAAATAATAATAATAATAATAATAATTCTCAGAAGAGCCTACTGGATTATTTCACCATAATTTCCCAACTGAGCCTACAAGTGCATTCTGATTCTGAAGGAATTAGCTCACAGCATTCTCCTCAGATGTAATGTGCCTTATTAATGTTTTTATTAACTATAGCTGATGAAGAGATTATTTTCTGGCTTAGTTCCAAGACTCCTTCTCTAGCTCTCCAAAGGAAAAGTGACTGCTGAATTTTCACCTAAGAAATCCATTCCTAATGAAAAAAAGGTGTTTTTCCTCCTAATTCTAATTCAATGGAATTTAATTATGAAAATACAGATAAGGGCTTCAGCTTCTATAAAGCATTAAGTCTATTATCTTATACAGATCACTGTGTAAATAAAGATGAATAATTTGGAGTCAAGATATTTGACTGTAGGTTTCCAGAAGGATCTCTGTAATCAATCATCCAAATTTATTTTTAGTGAAACTTTGACACAAGAACCCAGTATCTAGGAACTCCTACAGGGCATTAAAGACATGAAAAGAGATTTTTTTTTTTTTTTCAAAGCAAGACCCTAGAGCTTTTAAAATACTGTTGTTATTATTATTATAATCTTCCTGCACCCAGAAGTGAGATATAAAAAGACAACTGGATTCTCTGCCTGGGGGAAGCTCTGATTCAGTAGCAAGGAGAATCAGGTTCAATAAATTTCTCACTTCCACCTAGCTGATACTATGGCTGTTTATATTCTTTGGTAGAAGCTACAAAGGCCTTATCTCCATTATGCCTCCTAATTCACTATTTGGAAATTTTTTGAATGATAGATCACTGTGGGAATGCAATCATCTGATTCCATGTGATTCAGATGCTGAGACAATGAAGATAAATGGCCCAATATTTCCAAGGTCTGATCAGTTCCACAGTGTAGAATCACTCAAAGTTCATTCTGGGGGGGAAAAAAAAGTCTAAAATGTTAGACTACTCACCAAAGAAAGAAATGGTAGTTATGCAATAGGATGGAGGTGTCAGCTAACGTTACATTGGTAATCAATTTTGCGATATATAAGTACATCAAATCAACACACTGTGTACCTAAAACTTACACAATGCTATATGTCAATGATACCTCAATAAAGCTGGAAAAAGAAAATAAAATGACAGATTATGTTCCAGAAAACCTGGCTTTCAAAATGCTATGTATGGTTTCTGACCCAAAGGCATGCTATAATTAGTGCATTACTAAAGGCTTTGGAGATGTAAAAACTACTTTGGGGTAAGAAGAGAGAACCAGAGAAAGTTAATTTCAGATGAAGTTCCACCTGCCATATGATCTTTAAGCTTAATAACAGTTATAGGCAGCACAGGAAGCCCTCAGTACCTGATCAGTTACCACTTCTGTCCACGAATCGAGTTAATGCTTTTTCTGTTAATCGAGATGAATTACATTTAAAAACCTCACCCTGGCCCCATATTGCAACTCAGGATAGTTACATAAGGGACTACTGTTTAACTGGCAGAGCACAATAAAGCATACCCATCCCTCCTCCCAGTGGTGATAGAACGTTTCAGGACCAGAACGGTTACCAGCCGGAAGAGAACCCCCTTTTAAGCAATCCACAGTACTCAATGCTGAGTGCTAGGTGTTGTGAGGCTCCCCAAAAATAAGCAAAATGAGATAGTGCGCTGAATGGAAATTGAGCAATCCTGATGATAACTGCAGGGCAACTTTCACAAAGGCGGGCTCAGAGTGAGTGAGGGGTTCCAGGAAAGGCTTCAGCAAGAGCTGCGCATGGACAGGTGCAGGTCTGCGGAAACGTATGCGCTGGTGACGGTGGCAACTGTCTGATGAAAGCAGAGGTCTGGACCCAGAGAAGCCAAGAAAAGTACAATGGGAAAGGAGACCCAGGCAGATCGTGCAGGTCCTGGACTATACCAGTGATATATGGAAGAGACAAAAAATGCTTCCTACCCCTGAACTGTTGAATCTCCAAGTGACTTGATCTAAATGTCTGATTCCTTGTTTTAACAGTTAATCCCTTCTTCCCTTTTGCTGGGTTGCATTTCTGCTTTGCACCACTAATCCCTTGAATTTCAAAAATAGCTTTGGCTTCCTGAGGCCAGCTTGAGAGGTTGGCAGTTCTTTTAGATCATGCAGAACCTACTACTAGAGAGACACAGCTGGTGTGAAGATTTTTATTTTAACAACCAATACTGATTTCCCCTCCTCAACACAGAAATACCCCCAGAGAGGCTTTATGCCTGAGGGAGTTAGCCACTCTGAACATAGAGAGCTGTGGCTACATCTGGGCTGTAGAGACACTCTTTACTAACTCTATTTTGTGGGTTTCCCTCACTCATTTTCTCAAAAGAAAACTTAGGAGGAGAAGGGAACACACAGCATCCCACAGCTAACATGGGCAAAGTGAATGATGAGTGTGTGCGTGCGTGCATGTTAATGACCTGAGTTCTGTCAATGACTCTTGGAATTAATGAATTCCTGGAGCCTCAGTTCAGCCTGAGATTGTTGGTACAAAAGTCCTACAGACAGCTCTGAAAAGTCGTTAGGTATCAGTCTTAAAAAACATTTAGCACAATCCACAAAATTTTACATGCCATCAATCTTTTCCTCTTCCCAAACAGCTTAACGTTTCTTGTGTTAAAGGAACACAGAAGTTTGCAGCCAATACACATAACTGCCCATCAGAAGTGTCACAGACGTCAAGAAGAAAGGCAGGAACAAGGTACATTAAATGGTTTTTAGGCCAGCACCTGACTTTCTGCAAGCTTGGCCAGCTCCCCTTTTGACTTCCGGTTCATACGAATTTCTGTTCTGTGGTCCTCAGGAGACATTTGTGAGCACAGCTGGAGATGGTCAGCGGGAAGGAAGTCTATTCGTTTTTATGAATTTAACCTATTTATAACCTACCTCGTGCTAAAAAGAGGATTTAAGGCTTCTGACAAAAATACCTACAATACAACAGGATAAAAATAAGTAAATGGAAAATTCAGGAAATAAGTGCCTTTCAAGCCTACGGAAATCCTGAGTTTGCTGAATCCTTTACCACAGGCATACGGACAAATTTGTCTCCCCTGGAATCTCCAGCTAGTACTAACCTGTAGGTAATCCAACAGCTCAAATGGAAAGATCTCTGAAGAAATAATATCTTGGCCTTGGAAGGTGTCCTCCTCTGCAGACCTCATTTCTCTTATGGGCTCATCCTCGTGAGGCAGAGAAAGGCAGGGATCACAATCTCTATTTTAAACTCTGACATCCGGGTGCCTTGACTTGACTATGTGAAAAAGGAGGTCTGCACCTAAATCTTCTGCTCCTCCTGACTAGAAAAAATAATTCGGTGCTTTCCAAAGAAAGGGCGAATGGCATTACCTTCAAATCCAGAAACCCTGGGTACCAGCTCGGGACAGAAAGAAATCCCGGGGCAC
Source organism: Lutra lutra (assembly GCF_902655055.1). Classification (NCBI taxonomy): domain Eukaryota; kingdom Metazoa; phylum Chordata; class Mammalia; order Carnivora; family Mustelidae; genus Lutra; species Lutra lutra. The sequence continues at coordinate 105,557,707 of NC_062284.1, forward strand.
CTGGGTGGCTCAGTGGGTTAAGCCTTTGCCTTCGGCTCAGGTCATGATCCCAAGGTCCTGGGATGGAGCCCCACATCAGGCTCCCTGCTCAGCGGGGAGCCTGCTTCCCCCTCTCTCTCTGCCTGCCTCTCTGCCTACTTATGACTTCAGTCTGTCAAATAAATAAATAAAATCTTAAAAAAAAAAAAAAAAAGGAAAGAAAGAAATCCCAGGCAACTGGGAGATGCCCACCTAGGACACATACACCAGAAGATGCTCAGTCTCTCCAGGCACAGGAGTCTGGGGACAAACCTCCCCCGTCCAGATTCAGGAATCTATAATGTGACCATTGGCTTTCTGGGGAAACTAGAGCATAGATATTGACTTTGAGTTTGACCTCTATGTGACTGGATAAAGCTGGAGGACAGTTTTCTTAAGACACACGAACACAATATACAAAAGATCACTAAAAACCATGTAAATCTCTACTAATGAGGATTCTATTCATAGACTATAGAAACACTTCTTAAAATCCTCTTCTCCACTCCACTGCAGAAACAGAAGCTGCCTTGCTCCAAGGGAACAATATAGGACAGCTGTCCTCTTGGGTAAGACCCAGGCTTCAGTATATTCTGTCGCTCTCTAGGTAACTCCAATGGGCAGCCAAGATTAAGAACCACGGGTCTGGAGATGTTAGCCAATGTGCCACTCACTTTGTTCTGGTTATGCTGGATTACAGTTCTACTCCTCCCTCTCCTCCATACACATATTTACTTACATTAGCCCGGGAAGCTTCCTGAGCAACCTTTCAATCCTCAGCTTACTATGTTAGACATCAAAATACACTGACATTTGTTGCAGTGCAGAGTTGTTTGAAATGTCACACTTCCCACTATCTTTTATGGAGCACTTTCTCCTTGTTGCCACAGCCCATGTTGGACTATATTTAAGTGTTCAGTCTCAGCTACATGTAACGAGTCTTCAAAGAATAAGAAAAAGGAACACAAGGGGAAGACGGAGAAGAGCTGACATGTTTTAGGGTTAAAGGTGTGACTTTCCCATAGTCAAGTGCTTAGTTCTTATAGGGTCCAACCCCTATGCTCTTTGCCTACAGTTCATTCTACCTTCCTACCAACTCAAAACACATTTGTCTTGTGTTCCTCTCTCTTTTTTCTTAACATTATCCAAAGTCATGAGCTAAGAAGCCTGGTAAATTAATAACAATAATAATAAATAAATGATAATATCTTAATGAGTTATCCTGCCCAGATAGCAGATCTGCATTTTTTTGAGGGCCTTCTCAAGGCCCTCAATCTCAATCCAAAGGAAGGCTCTACTATTGAAAAGTAGGCATCATGTTAAGGCAGAAAGGGTGATATAAATTAGGGGACCAGGCAAAGCCCCCTTGAGGTCACACCTCACAGAGGGCTGCCACTCAAATCAACCTCTGCTTGTAAGTGATGATTCAGTTCCTCACTGTGGAATTGCTCAACCACTGACCTCACTTCTACGGGACCACTCGGCCCCGCAGTTATTTATCTCTTCATGTGTTAGCCAGTCAGCATTTCCACAGCATAGGGCACACACGTAGTAGTAGGGGCTCACTCAATGTCTGATGAAAAGATAGAGACACAGAGCTCTTCACTTTTCTGCTTTCCACACACATCCCTAGTCTGTTAACTGAATACTTCTCATGTTTTTTAAAGACCTCCAGAGAAAAAATATTCTATTCCTAAATCCAAAGCCCATTCTAATGTTAGATGTAGGCTTTGAAAAAAAGTGAAGATAACTGTAATAATTCTGTACTTAACCACATGATGGCTTTTGGAAGTGCTGTCCATCCAGAACATCAACCGAATGGAAAAGTGGTCAAATGGTCTATGGAGGAAGGAAATGGAACAGCGCCTCCCTTGGGCTCTCATCCAGAACTCATAAACCCAAAACATATTGAAAATAAGGTTATTAATTTAACAGGATTGACCACGGAATTCTTAGAGGATAGAAGAGACATGGATAGTATCAGCTACAAGGAAGTGATCAGAAACACACAGGAATCACGGGTGATCTCCTGGTAGTTGATGCCCACCCCCACTGATCCCACCAGCCATGTGATCACAGTCCCTTGCAATAACTGTTTAGAAATCAGCATGTAGCCTAATCCCAGCCAATTAGAGGCAGGAAGAATTCTACTGGGGGATTCTAGGAAAGGCTCTCTCTTAAAAAAGAAACACAGTGAAAAGACAGCCTCCTTTCTCTGGACAATGTCTTCCCCGGGTGTGACACCTGAAGCAGCTGCCACCATGGCAACCATAAGGAGGCCAGTCCTGGGGCAAAGTCACACACCAAGGGAGACAGTGTAGCAAGATGGGAAAGCTTGGGTCACTGATGACTGCATAGCTACTGAGTTAACTGACCCAAGAGCTCTGTCTCTGGAATTCTTGTTTTCAAAGAAAATAGATTATTTTATTCTTTAAACCAATTTAAGTTGAGGTTCCTGCTACCTACAGCTAGAGGCATCCTGACAGAGATAGAATACAAAAAGGGAAAGAATCCCCAGGTATTAATTACATTGGAAATGCTTCGGCATTAAAATGGATATGTTGACTCAACTTTGATCATATTGATTTTGTACATTAAAAAGCATAGTTGTGTGATTTATTGTAGTACATAACAGGATTAAAAGCGGAGTGAGTCATCACGTCTGCTCTCTAGATGGGTCCTTGCCAATAAACTTGAAAATGAACTTGTTAGATAAGAAATTGACTTTGCTTATTGGAATAAACAACTTCCTATACGCACCTAGATTTACCAATCAGTCAATCCACCTCAGCCATAACAGGGGACTTTTGCTGCTAATTCTCTCTATCCCGATGACAGACAGTTCATTCCACTCACACCTCTCAACAGCAAGATCAAGAAGCTGAGCTCTCTCCCTCCAAAGTTTAAGAGGCAATGTGTATGTGATGAGCAGAAAACAGGTTCAGAGAATCTGGGGCCATGAATCTACTGCTTTGCTTGGAAAGTCATCTAAGTTGTCTGCTCATGTTACTTCACAGGAAATGAAACCTATAATCTATTCAAAGAGTTTGTGTAATTTAGCCAATCCCAGCTACCCACTTCAATCTGTTCATTTTTAAAGGTTTATATGGGTTTTAGCATTTGCTTTGGAATGTCATTCATATTATAAAATAGGATGTGATAATCTATAAATAAACCAACTGAAAACAAGCATGAAGAAGGTCAATTAGAGTGGTATTATATTAAATAGAATTACTTTTTAAAAGGTCTCAATTTTTGCACTTTTAATAATTCATGAAGAACTACACTTAGGGCGCCTGGGTGGCTCAGTGGGTTGAGCATCTGACTCTTGATTTCGGCTCAGGTCATGATCTCGGGGTCCTGGGATTGTGCCCTACTTTGGGCTCTGCGCTCTGCAGGGAGTCTACTTGAGGATCCTCTCTCTCTCTCTCCCTCTTCCCCTCCACCCCCCACTCTCTCTCACTCTCTCTCTCTAAAATAAAAGCTAAAGCTTTGGAAAAGGAAAACTACCCTTAAGTTTACACTGGTCACACTCTGACTATAGCTGTCATGCAGCTCTGCTTCCTTCAATGATGCTTCCCATGAAATACTTAATGAAATCTGTATTAGTTTTCTATTTCTGCTGTAACAATTTACCACAAACTCAGTGGCTCAAAACAACACAAACTTATCACCTTACAGTTCTGCATGTGGAAAGTCTGAAATGGGTCTTGAGGGGCTAAAATCAAGGTGTCAGCAGGGTTGCATTCTAGAGGTTCAAGGTTCAAGGGGAAAAAGCCATTTCCTTGCCCTTTTTAAGCTTTTGGAGGCTACTGGCATTCCATGGCTCATGGCCACATCACTCTGACCTTTGCCTCTCTCATTGCATCTCTTTCTCTGACTCTGACTCTCCTACTTCCCTCTTATAAGGACACTTGTGATTATATTGGGCCCACCCAGACCATCCAGAATAACCGTCTCAAGATCCTTAACTTAATCACCTCGCTAAAGTCCTTTCTGCCAGGCAAGGTAACACATTCACAAGTTTCTGAGATTAGGACACAGACATCTTTGGGGAGCCACTATTCTACCTACCACAAAATCCATCACAAATAGGAGAGGTTTTCCCTGTTTCAACTGACCTGAGAGTATTAAGAAAACTGTATCAATTAATGTTGATTCATTATTAATGTTGCATGTAATAACTTTATGAGTGACTAGGATATACTTCTATCACTCCAAGAAAATGGTGAAGAGCAAATAAAATTCTAGTCCCAGATACTACTCAAACACAGTCTTCCCACAGTGGGAAGGAGAAAAAAAAAAAAAACCCCAGCTTGGAAGATTTATTCCTTGTTTTGGTTCCCAGGAAACTCAGTGCTAAAACATGTTGATAAGAAGAATTTATCAAAAAAGGAAGTGACAGTAAAAAGTAAAGGACAGGGGCGCCTGGGTGGCTCAGTGGGTTAAGCCTCTGCCTTCAGCTCAGGTCATGATCCCAGGGTCCTGGGATCGAGCCCCGCGTCAGGCTTTCTGCTCAGCAGGGAGCCTGCCTCCATGTCTCTCTCTGCCTGCCTCTCTGCCTACTTGTGATCTCTGTCTGTCAAATAAATAAATAAAATCTTTAAAAAAAAAAAAAGTAAGGGACATCTGGGGAAATAGTAAATTATTATATTAAGAGAAACTCTGGGGGCACCTGGGTGGCTCAGTGGGTTGAGCCTCTGCCTTGGGCTCAGGTCATGGTCCCAGGGTCCTGGGATCAAGCCCTGTGTCGGGCTCTCTGCTCGGCAGGGAGCGTGCTTCCCCCCACTCTCTGCCTGCCTCTCTGCCTGCTTGTGATCTCTCTGTGTCAAATAAATAAGAGAAACTCTGATATATTAAAAAACCTCAGGACTTATGGGAATCACTTTTAAAAGCCTAACAAATCACTAAATGAGTAGCTCTAACTTAAGAATATTTAGCTGTGCATGGGGGCTAGAATCGGGAGGCAGGACAGTAGGACAATAGGGCCCCTTCCACATCTCTGCTTCACACTCTTATAAGCTACCTTATTAGAAAACTCAACCTCCCTGCTTGGAAACCTTTGAAGTGGGTTCTGCTCTAATCAAAGAAAGGCACCACTCTTGCTTTTCTCTCTGTCCCCAGGGCCACACAAAGTGCCAAGAACAGAGTAGTAGCTCAGTTAGGTTTGTTGGATGAATTAATTAACCAAAGCAAAAGGACAGTTCATCAAAGAAAAGCATTCCTCCTTAGACCGTAAACCTTTAAAAGTTTTACCAAGTCCAGTTTCAGCTGAGGTGCAGGGATGGCTCAATTGGTGAAGTGTCTACCTTCAGCTCAGGTCATGATCTTGAGGTCCTGGGATCAAGCCCTGCACGGGGCTCCCTCCTCAACGGGGAACCTGTTTCTCCCTCTCTCTCTGCCCCTTTCCACCCCCATCCTCATATGCACGCACATGTGCTCTCCTCTCTCTGAGATAGGTAGATACGTAGATAGATAGACAGATAGAGTCTTTAAAAAAGGGGAGCGAGCTTATTTTTAAACTACACAATCATGCAATAACCTGACACAGCGATTTTCCAGCTCTGCCCTCATATTAATGCTCTTACCCCTTCTCACCATAGATCTAAAAGAGAGTTTTCATGAGAGGGAAGAATGATCTTAAAGAAATCATAGGCACTAGGATTCAAAATTGGACATTTCAACCAAAGAACCACAATACACAAGTATGATATTCCAGAGCAAAGTTCCAAACATACATCCAAATTTTCCAAGAAATCACCAAACACTGGTTATATGACTTTTAAAGCTAACCTCTGCTGCACTGAAGGTTATAAATAGGGCTAGTTATTAAAGACCAAGAGAATTTCGGAGAGGGCGTTTCTGGGAAGAAGAGTCAGGCCTCAAGGACTCAACCAGGGCTTTATAGCATTTCTCCAGAAAAAGCCAAGAGGAGACAGATGGGGAGCCTCCCTGCCAATCGGGGAGAGAAGGTCCAAGGTGAAGTCTGCCTACATCCACGGAGCCTCTCCAGGATAATTCAAGCCATGCCCAAGACAGAGCAAGCACGTGGGTGTCTGGACACAGACTGCCAAACTGAGCCTGTCCCTGACAAGCAATGCAGCCTTAAGAGGAAACAGAAAAGTGACAAGACTGCCGAGCACTCGCTCAGAAGTGGGGGAAGAATTTCTCCTAGGGAGCAAATTGCACAGTGACAGAAGGTAACACCATATATTTGTTTTCTGACTTAAGACCATTCACGCTGCTTGTTCAGCACACTGGTTACTCATGTCTGCTCCCCATTTGGAAGTCCTCCCAAAACCTATAGTTGTCTTCCAGCTGGGAAGGAAAGATGGAATTCCTTCCAAAAACGAGGTAACTGTGCTCTCAGTGGGCAGCTGGAGACTGTTTGGAGCCTGGCTATTTAAGAGCACTGACTATAAACATATAAGAAAAAACTGGTAACTTTTTCTGAAATGAACCATCCATAAACATCACCAGAAAATCCACTTTGCTCCATAATCGAGGCCAAGAAAGAAAGCTGCTACCTTAGAAAAATAAGAGGAGGTGAGGGAGGAGGAAGAAAGAAACACGCATGACTCTTACCCAGGCCCTGATTCTGCTGTTCCCACTCGATGGCATCTGGCACCTGGTCAGTGGCTCCATCCAAAGGGCCCAGGTTTCCCTGCTCGAAGCCAGGTTCTTGAGATGTGATGCCAGGGAGAGTAAACCCAGGCAGCTCAGCGTCACCATCCAAGCTATCATCCAGGGACTCTGTGTCTTTATCATCTTCATCTTCCTCCTCATCTTCCTCTTCTTCATCTTCCTCCTCTTCCTCCTCTTCATCCTCATCTTCTTCTCCCTCTAGGAAAAAAGAAATCAACAAACATGAAGGAATACAGTAAGTACCTACATATGAGTCTTTTGAAATGACCCAAACACTACAAAATAATTCTGCTTGACCTTTTAAAACAAATTTTATAGCCAAAGTTGGGCGACATGGGCCTTGCAAGACTAGGTGCTCACCATACACCTGTATTTCAAATTTTCAAAATCACAGTTATGTCAGATCATTAGTACACGGCATGTTTATTTGGAGTCAAAGTTCAGGTAATACAAATTTTTATTAGTCAAATTTATATTTACAAAGGTGGAAATCATCCCTTCCCTGTTTTCTGAAGATCATTAAAATTGGATCCACTAGGGGCACCTGGGTGGCTCAGTGGGTTAAGCCGCTGCCTTCAGCTCAGGTCATGATCTCAGGGTCCTGGTCCCGCATCGGGCTCTCTGCTCAGCAGGGAGACTGCTTCCCTCTCTCTCTCTCTCTCTCTGCCTGCCTTTCTGTCTACTTGTGATCGCTCTCTGTCAAATAAATAAATAAAATATTTAAAAAAAAATGGATCCACTAGGTTAATATCCAAAATATATAAAGAAGTTATACAACTCAACACCAGAAGAACGAATAATCCACTTAAAAAATGGGCAGAAGACCTGAATAGACAGTTTTCCAAAGAAAATTCACAGATGGCCAACAAACACATAAAAGATGCCTCAACATCACTAATCATCAAAGAAATACAAATCAAAACCACAATGAGATATCCCCTTGCCCCTGTCAGAATGGCTAGAAACAAAAAGACAAGAAAAACAATTGTTGGGGAAGATGTAGAGAAAAAGGAACTCTCGTGCACTGTTGGTGGCAACGCAAAATGGTACAGCCACTGTGGAAGACGTTATGGGGATTCCTCAAAAAATTAAAAACAGAAATCCCGGGACACCTGGGTGGCTCAGTTGGTGGATGACGCATCGGGCTCCCAGCTCCACGGGGAGTCTGCTTCTCTCTCTGACCTTCTCCTTACTCATGCTCTCTCTCACTGTCTCTCTCTCAAATAAATAAATAAAATCTTAAAAAAAAAATAGAAATCCATATGATCTGGTAATTCCACCCAAAGAAAATGAAAATATTAATTCAAAAAGATATGTGCACCCCTATGTTTATTGTGGCATTATTTACAATAGCTAAAATATGGAAGCAATTAAAGTAACCATGGACAGATGAATGGATTAAAAAAAAGTGGTGTATACAAATAGCAAGGAATGTTACTCAACCATAAAAGAAGCGAGATCTTGCCATTGGCAGCAACATGAATGATCTTGAGGGTATTATGTTAAACGAAATAAGTCAGAGAAAAACGGGTATCATATGATTTCACTTATACGTGGGATCTAAAAACCAAAACAAATGAATAAACAAACAAAAAGCAGAAACAGACCCATAGATACAGACAACAAACTGATGGTTGCCAGAGGGAAGAACAGATGGGAGATGGGCAAAATGGGTGAAAGGGAATGGGAGATACAGGCTTCCAGTTATGGAAATAAGTCACAGAGATAAAAGGTACAGCAGAGGGAAGAGAGTCAATGGTATTAGAACAGCATTGTATGGTGACAGATGGTAGCTACACTTGTGACGAACATAGCCTAACATATAGGACTGGTCATATCACTATATTATACAGCTGAAACCAATGTAACAGTGTCTGTCAACAAGCCGAAGGCAGCGGCTTAACCCACTGAGCCACCCAGGCACCCCTCTTTTTCATTCTTATATATCCTCTAACTTTGTACAACTTAATACCTCTTAATACCTCTCATTCCAAATATTTGGAATATTTGGAAAATATTCCAAAAATGCAATAACTACTTATCAAGCACCCGGTTCCAGGCATTAGGAATAAAGCAGCACTATCTCTGCCTTCATGGAGTTAATAGGCCACTCAAGGAGACATGTACACACACAGATCTAGGATACAATATGACACTCTGACTAAAACTGGAAGAAAGATGGAGAATGGGAGACTCTGCTTTTCTGGATGCAGAGATCCAGATAAAGGGCAGCTTCTCTGGTAAAGTTTGAACAGAGATTATACTAAAATAATGAATTCTCTTGTTTAAGTTAGGTCAGTATCTACAGGAGGAACATTCTCAGCAGCAGGGAACAGAAGAACAGCAAAAACAAAAACCTTAAGGCAGTTGTGTGCTGTGTTCAAAGAATGGCAAAGACTGACCTGGGAGCAAGAAGGGACAGGAAATGAGGTGGGAGGGGTAGGCAGGGGTCAGATTTAACGTATATTTATTTATAAGGAATTACAGGCTGCAGCGTGAAAAAATGGGCTAAATCGGAGCAAGACACAAAGCAAAGAGACCCACTGGGAGGCTATTTTGCAAGCCAGGGAATAAGATGATGGTGTTTTGGACACGGATATAGTTCTGGAAGCAGGAAGAGATGGTCATATCTGGGATGTAATATGAAGGTAATTTGCAGGCAGAGCCCTACTGATAAGCATGATGTGGGATGTGGAAGGAATACAGCACTTTATTAAAGACGGAAACTAAAGGGCAAAGAGCAAAATCAAGAATTTTATTTGAGACACATTAATCATGTGATTGCTATGCCTATGATTTCGAAGTGGAAATGTTGGAAGCCCAGGGAAGATCAAAGCTAGACATAAAAATCTAAGACTCACCAATTTAGAAATAATATTTACAGCCTTGGGGCACCTAGGTGGCTCAGTGGGTTAAAACCTCTGCCTTCGGCTCAGGTCATGATCCCAGGGTCCTGGGATCAAGCCCTGCATCGGGCTCGCTGCTCCGCAGGGAGCCTGTTTCCCCACCCCCTCTCTGCCTGCCTCTCTGCCTACTTGTGTTCTCTGTCTGTCAAACAAATAAATAAAATCTTTAAAAATAATAATAATAATAATAATATTTACAGCCTTGAGACTGGCTGAGATCACCAAAAGAATGAGTGTGGGTAGTAGGAAAAGTTGTCCAGTCTAAGCCCCAGACAATCGAACATTTAGAAGTTGGCCAGCAGAGGGAGATCCAACAAAGGAGACCGAAAAGTGACCACTGAGGTAGGTGAAAAACCAAGCCGAGTATGGTGTGGACAAAGTCAAAGGAATAAAATACTTCTGGGGGCCTAAGTAAGAAAACTGAGACTGTCCCTCCAGTGTTGACATTACCTCTAGCTTTGGCACTTTGGAAATGAATAGTGACTTCACCCAAGTTGTTCATGGAAAGGTAGGGATAAGAGTCAAAATGGAGTAGTTGAAAAGAATATTAGAAAAAAGGAAGTAGATACAGCAAATATTTAAAAAAAAAAAAAACTTACAAAACTTTTTGAAAAAAAGAACAGGGACAACAAGAGCCAAACCATGAAAAAAAGCCCAGCTGCCCATCAGCAGATGAATGCATAAAAAAGATGTGGTATGTATGTATGTATATATATATATATATATTATATATATATTATATAATATATATATTATATATATATATTATATATATTATATTATTATATATATATATTATATATATTATAATATATATATATATTACACAGCCATCAAAAGTGAAATGTTGCTATTTGCAACAACATGAATGGAACTAGAGGGTATTAAGCTAAGCAAAATAAGTCAATCAGAGAAAGACAATTATCATATGATTTCACTCATATGTGAAATTTAAGAAATAAAACAGAGGATCATAGAAGAGAGGAAAAAAATGAAACAAAGAAGAAGCAGAGAGGAAGACAAACCATAAGAGACTCCTAGTCACAGGAAATAAACTTGAGAGTGTTGGAGGGGAGGTGGGTGGGGGATGGGGTAACTGGGTGGTGGACATTAAGGAGGGCATGTGATGTAATGAGCACTGGGTATTATATAAGACTGACGAATGACAGACCTGTACCTGTGAAATCCATAATACATTAAATGTTAACTAACAGGATTAAAATTTTTAAAAATGTTTAAAAGGGGGGGGCAGGGACAGACGAGGGTAGCTGGAAGGAGTGTAGGATCCAGGATACCTTCTCAAAATAGGAGATACTAGAATTTGCTTGGAATTTGATGGGTAAGACCTAGTAGAGAAAGGGAAATTGATGACTCAGGAGAGAGGGGAGAGGGCTGCTGGAGGAATGTCTGGAGATGGGGTTTGGCAGAGCACTTGCACATGTGGACTCAAGCCATGCAAATGTACTGTGGCTATGTGATTTTGGACAAGTTATGGTGCCATAGCTTCCTCCTCAGTAAAACCGGGGTGATTCATACCTCACAGAGCTGCTATAGGATTACATCAGTTAGTATATAAGGTACTTAGGACTAAGCCTGGGTCATCATGGCCAGTATATGAGGTTGGTTTCTTTGCTATTACTGGGAAGGGATGGGATCCAGGGCACAGGCTGGCTCAGACCCATCCTCCATTGCAGTGGGCACAGGGGCGGGCAGGAGGATTGATTTCATGGTGGGAATGTGTGAAAGTTGTTTTCATATTTCTTTTCTCAGTCAATAAGAAACTAAGAAGGAAAAGTGAAATGTTGGTGGTTTGAGGCGAGAGGAGAAAGTGTGAAATAGTCATCTCAGAGAATGGGCAAGTGAATTCCCCAGGAAGATGTGGGAGGACTGGCAGGCAGCCTTGTGGGCCCACTTGAGATGGGACATCATGCATTTAAAGTGAGACATGTTAAGGGGGTTGTGTTTTTCTCCAGCCACATTCAGCTGCTTGGGTGCAGGAATGGGTAGAGGGTTAGAGGACACAGAGAGACTGAACCAGCAACAAATTTTGCTAGAAGGTTCAGTGGTGGAGGGGTGGGGAAGGGAGGTGTTTGGCTGTGTGTGAACAAAGTGATTAAAGATGGACCAGGCAAAGGCTACAAACTCCCAACAGTAACACAAGTTAAATCCTGGGGGTCTAATGTACAGTATGGTGACTATAATTAATAATACTGTATTATATACTTGAAAGTTATTGTGAGAGTAGATCTTAAATATTACCAACACCAAAAAAAATAGTATTTATCTGAGGGGATAGAAATGTTAACTAACCATACTGGGGTAACCATTTTGCAATTTATAAGTGTATCAAATCATCACATCATGAACCTTAAACTTAGATATGTTATATGTCAACAATATCCCAATAAGGTAAAGTAAAACAATATCTCAACAAATCTCAAGGGAAATAAAGATGGACCAGGGACTCTGATTAAAGAGAACCTGAGAAAGAAGTTGACAGAGAAAAAGTATGGGGTCACTGGAATTTGGAGAAAACTATCAGGGATCATCACAACTATCTGATGACTTTGCTGACCTTCCTCCCATAGACAAAAAATTGGCCACAGGCTAAAAAAGAACATTTCTTTATTTTTAAAGCATTATAAAATCCCTTTTAGCTGCCTTTTCTTTCCACACACCTAAAAGGGTTGCACTTGATGGAATGATTATGACAATATGAGGCTGATCCCCTAGGTATACGAAGGCAAAGCCCTGAGTTTTCAGCTCTCACCACTGAACTGTTGACCACTGAACACTAGCACCCACCAAGGACAACTTCTACATGACCCTCAGTAAGCTCAGTTAACTTCTTCTCCTTAAAGAATAGAGCTATACGACCCAGCAACACCACTTCTGGGTATATATATCCAAAGGAAACAATACTATATCCCAAAGAGTCATCTGTACTCTGGGGTTCTTAACCACATAATTCATGACAGCCAAGGTATGGAAACAACCTACATGTCCACCGACAGATGAATGGATGAAGATGATGTGATATACATACAGAAGAATATTATCTGACCTCTAAAAAGAAGGAAATCCTACATTTGCCACATGGATGAAACCAAAGGACATTATGCTGAGTGAAAAAAGTAAGAGACAGACAAATACGACACGGTTTATTACTTATAGGTGGAATCTAAATTAAAACAAAGAAACAAAAAAAAAAAAAGTCTAACTCATACAAACAGAAAGTAGAAAAGTGGTTGCCCGGGGCTAGAGAGTGGGAAAAACAGGGGAAGACTGGTCAAAGGGTACAAACTGTTTGCTCTTAAAGGAATAAAGTCTAAAGATCTAACGTATAACATGATGACTATAGTTGATGACACTATTGTATCACTGAAATTTGCTAAGAGAGCAACACTTAAATGTCCTCACACAAAAAAAGTAAAAATGTGAGGTGATGGCTGTGTTCATTAATCCAATGGTGGGAATCCTTTTACAATGTTACATGTATATCAAATCACCATAATGTACACTCTAAATATCTTATAATTTTATTTACCAATTATACCTCAATAAAGTCAGAAAAAAATAAGGCACAGAGCTATAAAAATAATGAAGAGGACCTCAAAAAGTCAGGCTGCATGTAAGCAAGCCTGGGCCCACAAAATGGTCACTACCTTCCTGATGTGATTTGAATGACATTGCTTACGTCAACATGTCTCATCATCTCTCCCCCACTCACCCACTCTGATGGAGCCTTCTTTCTCCACCTCCCTGTCCTGAAATGCCCAATATGAGACGTTTACTCCATTCCAAAGTATTCTCTTGGTGGAATATTATCTTGAGAAACGCCCTATGGAGTAGTATACAATTTATCCTGGAAAGGAAAGAAGGGCCCTGACTGTCATGGGGGATAAGAGAGGAAAACCGTCCCCTCATACCCACCAACACCACCCTTCAGCACAAAGGAACTTAAAGGGTTTACTATTTTGTCACTTTTTGTACTTGAGGAATTATATCACAAGCCTAAGGAGATACCTCTAGAAAAAGGAAATTTCAGGAACTGTGCAGGGAAAACAAGCCTTACTGGAGTGAGATTTCCTTTTATAGCCTTACTTCCTCATTACCTTTGTCAACCAGCAAATGTCCTGATTTTGTAGGAGCCTACAATCATTCTGTAGCTGATAAATATCTTTAGCAGGATGTCACTGGTACCCTGCTGCAATTTCCTGTGGAACAATGACTGCTCTTCCAGATCAGTAACAAAAAAAAAAAAAAAAAAAAAAAAATCACCTTTCCAAATATTACCAAAATAATGTATGTGATTGCAGTTTGACCCAAAAAGGTGGGAAACTATTGGATAAAGGAAGGATGGTCTTGTCCTGTATTTTATCACCAATGACAAGCACAGGGCTTGGCCATCAGCAGTGCTCAAGAAGTATTTGTTGAGTGGATGGACAGGTGAATGAATGCATAAGCAAGGAGCTAGATCCAGGTTTTTAACAAATGCCTAGATCTAAAGAAACACAGAGTAACAATTAATAAGCAATTAGTAATACATTCCTCTAAATAATCTTGCAGCAAGCACAAGGGTAACACATGAGAACAACAGGTACAGAAGGCATTTGATGGAATGAGCACTGGGTGTTATATGCAACCAATGAATCACTAAGTTCTACCCCTGAAAGTAACCATACACTATAGGTTAACTAAACTGAAATCAAATGAAATTTAAAAAAAAAAAACAACAACAACAGATGCAAAACAAACCAGAGTTGTACACACTGATTTCCCATTCATAAAAACTAAAGAGAAAGTCATCTCTATTTTGGCCAGTCTTTCAATTAGTCATACCCAAGAGCGACAATGGTGTCATGAGCAGCTCTGAATACAAAGGGCAATGACATGAAATAAACGTTCAACAAAGAAAACTGTGCCAAAACTGTAACAGGATCCCTGATCCAAAGAACTAAAAAGGAAGAACTCACTCAAATAACACTACCTGGTTTTATTTAAAGGTTATAGGGTTTTCTGAATTTCGTAAGTCTGTTAAACCCCAAATTTTATTTTTGCTTATTTGAATCCAAATAAGCATGTGGATCAATGTCAAACACACTCACACACACAATTATTCCATATTCAAACAACAGAGAAAAAGAAAAAAATGAGCCTCTAAAAAGAAGCAATTGCTCTTGGTTTATCGAATATAACAGATACCAAGTAATAGGGATCAAAGACTTAAAGTTCTATCTGTCCTGAGAATCCTTGACAAAACACTGCAGTCCATGTGAGGAAGGTTTACAGAGTTCAGCCTCAAAATTTCTTCTAGTTGTGTCACCTGGAATGGAAAGTTAGTCCATCCTCGTAACGTACACTTCCTTATCCCCTAGGCACTCGACACTGATCATTTCATGATACCAAGTAATCACAGTGACACTAATAGCAATCAAGGGGGCAGTATGACAGTTTCTGAGTAACCGCCTCCAGTGACAGACAAAATCCACCCCTCTCTCCGACTTCACACTGTTCCCGCCCCCCGAGCGTGACACACGTTGCATAAACTTCCCCTCCCTCATGCCAAAGCAGCATCAGCTCGGGGTGTCCCACGGAATTCAGGATGCACGCTTCGGCACCGATGAAGGTTCCTTGCCATGGACCTAACGGGTTTTTTCATGGTATCCTCACTAAGATCAAGTCACTTGCTGGCGTGTCCACTGTCAAGAATTCTGATACCTAACAACTATGAAAACCTGACAGGTGTCAGCCAAAAAAAAAGGACAAAGGTGTTTGGAGAGTAGACAGCTCAGCATGCGACGGGGAGGCAGACATGGCTCAATGTCTCATTGCTGGGCTTGAGGGGAACTCAAACTGGACCATGAAAACTGAACAGCCTGAAACAGAGATGTCAGGTTAAGTGCCACGTGGCAAAGGGATGCTTGCTGATACTGAGTAGTGTGTCCACAGCTTCCACAGAGAATGTCCTGTAGCAGGTGGCAGGGACACAAAAAGATCAGTCTAGACAGTATCCTCTCTAAGCCAGTTTCACCTGTCTGGCTACTCTCTGACACAGTCCCTCAATGGCTGTTTTATGACCCATAACAATACTTGGAACTCACATGGGGCTTTTCTTCTGAGGAACTCAAAACAGTTTGTAGGCATTATCCTCCAAGCTTATGCTGTTAGCGAAACAGAAACCAAGTCTGATAAATTTTGCTTTGCCTACAGCCTACATAGCTCCTGACAGAATGGCCTAGAGTGCTTAAATATCATAGCAGAGCCTCAGACAGGATTATTAAATCCAGAATTTTTGGCTCTCTAGGTCAGGTCTGTTATATTTGTTGCAAAATTTCTGCCTAAGGTTACCAAAACCAAGAGTTCGACTTTTGTTTGAGACCAGAGCCGAGGGTTAACTCCCAATGAAATCAGATAGGACATATGGGAGAAAATTTACCCTAAGGTCATGGCCTGAGTCACCTAACTCTGCTACAAAGTTGGCAACACCAGTTGCCATTAATTTAATAAGCAGCTCCCACCCAAGGTCCTCCATTTCTCTCATTCCATTTTTATCACAGTTTAGACATTTTTAGATTTCAGAAGCTAAAGCCGTAACTTAGCACTCCCAGAGTATTACTAATGAAGGGAAACTTGGCTGAGAACACATTGTCCCAATAACAGAGGTAGGAAGACTTCCAATAGTAATACTCATACCCAGTATAACCTATCTTTGATTTTTGTTTTTTTTTAAGATCTTATTTACTTATTTGACCGAGAGAGAGAGCAGCAGAGGGAAAGGGAGAAGCAGGCTCCCTGCTGAGCACAGGCCTGATGTGGGACTCCATCCCGGGACTCCAGGATCTTGACCTGAGCCAAAGGCAGACTCTTAACAGACTGAGCCACCCAGGCGCCCCAGCAACCTGTCTCTCTTTGATTTACAGGAAGAAGAGGATCTCACCTGTTCGTTCTGTCTCTTTGGAATAGCAATCATCAATTTGAATCGTCACTTTTTTTTTTTTTTAAAGATTTTATTTATTTATTTGACAGAGAGAAACCACAAGTAGGCAGAGAGGCAGGCAGAGAGAGAGGAGGAAGCAGGCTCCCCGCTGAGCAGAAAGCCCAATGCGGGGCCCGAACCCAGGACCTGGGATCATGACCTGAGCCGAAGGCAGCGGCCCAACCCACTGAGCCACCCAGGCGCCCCGAATCGTCACTTTTTGTTTAAAGTGTCAACCTTCTCTTTTTAGTGGCCCTTTTCTTTCCTTTACAAAGTTTAAAATTAAATCTAAGGTAATCAAATTAAGGCACATGAAAAAAGAGAAAGAATACCATTGCGAGAAAAAAAAAAAAAAAAAACAGGGTGGCTTGGCTGGGCAGATGCTGAGTACGTATTAGTCTCTCTTCCACTTCCTCCTTAAAGGGAGTAGTTCCGACACATCCCAGTGGCAGATTTCTAAAAGAGGAAACATTTGGGGGCATTTGGATTGCTAGGTTGGTTGGGTGTCAGACTCTTGGTTTCAGCTCAGGTCATGATATCCCGGTTGTGGAAGGAGCCCCACAATAGGCTTCGCACTCAAGGGGAGTCTGTTTCAGATCTCTCTCCCTCTCCCCCTACTCCTGGCCCTCTCCCCACCACTCGCGCTCTCTCTCTCAAATAAACAAACAAACAAATCTTTAAAAAGATAAAAAATAAATAAAATAAAGAGGAAATATTTGTTGGCATGTGTTTCCTGGCAACCTCCATACAAATATCATCAAAAGCCACTGTAGCCAAATGGTTTCCACACTTAAAGAGAGACAAGCATTGGGGATGGCACTGCTTTTATTTTCAGACTTTTTTTTTAACTTGGGCATATAAACTGAAAAGCCAGAAAAGAAAAAAATTAAACTTGTTTTGAGGATATGAAAAAATTCTCCAGCAGATGGCTCTCTGGTATCGTAAGGGGTGGAGGAACCCCAGAAGCTTCTGAAATAATGTCCACCGAATTCAACAGCTCACAATGCTTAAGCTGACTCAAAATTTGTAGAATTCTCTTATATTTCTAAAATCTTAACTGTTCCTGCCAATTCAATGCTTTCACATTTTATCATGTAATGCTGGATATATAATGGTATTTATATGTAATATTTCTGTTATTAGGCTTAATAATGAATTGAATCCCGGAGAATTTAAGAACTGGAATATTCCAGCTTTGCCTTCCCAAATGGATTTAAAGAATCACTTAAGGGGCGCCTGGATGGCTCAGTGGGTTAAAGCCTCTGCCTTTGGCTCAGGTCATGATCTCAGGGTCTTGGGATCAAGCCCCACATCAGGCTCTCTGCTCAGTGGGGAGCCTGCTTTCTCCTCTCTCTCTCTCTGCCTGCCTCTCTGCCTACTTGTGATCTCTGTCTGTCAAACAAATAAATAAAATCTTTAAAAAAAAAAAAAGAATCACTTAAGTTTACTGCACTCCCTGTTAACCTGCAGATGTTGGCATGAGTTCCAACGAAAGGAATGAAATAATGTTCAACCCCACAATGGGATGCAAGAAATCTAAGCAAATCCCCACTAAATTTCGATATTCAGAACGTAACGGGCAACCACATCTTCATTCACATAAAAAGTATTCAACTTCAGGCCCAAAATAAGCACTGGATTTAAAGGATTAAACAAGCAGGACAAGTCAAGTAGCTAGAGCATCAATTAAACAAGATAATGGACCTAAAACCATACACTCCATCATTCATCATTTCCCCAATACTTGCTAACTACAGGCCAATGCAGATACAAGACAGAAAGATCTGACCCTGCCCACCTGGAGACCTCACTTAAGAGCAGAAACTGATGGTCTATTGCTGGGAAGACAGACTCTTTTTGGGTGTGCTTACTAATAAAAATGAAATGGGATAGGTAAACTCGGAGATTGTATGCCAACACTTGGAACATCAGTATTCCCCATGAAAATCAAGATTTTCGGCTTATCCTGAAAAACTTCCAAAGATCTGGCATCCCTGGGCTCACAATACTCCTGGCAACAATACGAACAAGATCTGTCCGGATCAGAGGGAGCGCATGCTCTCTACTGTACCACACTCACCACTCCCTACTGTCTTAGGCACTTACATTGTCCACCTGGCCCCTGACCCAAGGGTACATGGAGAAGATGTGACTATTTCATTATAACAATTCATACATAGTAGTAAATGGTAAATGACACCTAATTTTAATTGATGACTAATGTAAAATATTCTTATTTCTTATGCATTTACTCCAGGTCATGCAAGCATTTACTCCATGAAAGATCTCATTTTATTCTTACAATAGGAGAAAGGAACATCAATAGCCCTGCTTTGCCCAGAGAGGAACACGGAAGCCGAAATACATTAAACAGTTTGGTCAAGATCACAGTGCTGGTTCATAGCGGAGCTAAGACCTGAACAGAGGTATGTCCATGTAAGTCCAGAACCAGAGCTATTTTCCACGAGTCTATACTGCTCCGCAGTAGAGGCCAGATGGTCTGAGATGCTCCATAATGGAGGATGATTTTGAGCTGAACTGTTTCTCTATCTCCTTCTTGTCCTCTTTTTACCCTAACTTCATAGCCTTCTGTTTCTAGAGTAGCATGGCACTATTACTGATTACAAAATGCAACAGAAAGCCTATTTTCATACAGGTAGGTTTCTTGTATAGTGAGAACAGTGTTCTACTGCCTAGACATGAATCATGCCATGCTTTTAACAGAGATGGGATGTTTCTCTTACCGGTGGGATGGGGTGAATCATGATGGTTGTCTGGCTGTCAGTTGCCTAGGGATTAAAGGTATACCCTTCAACCTGCAAAGCAGGGCTGATAATATGTATGTGGGATTGGGGATTCCCTACTTGGTGGTGGGCCCTAAAGGAAATTTATATCTTAGTCTTGGCTCTTCCATGTCGGGGCAGGGATGAGAAAGACAAAAAAGCAGTTACACTCTGTATAGGAAACAAGGCAAGAGCTGAGTAGCCAGAAAGCCAAACAAGGTGCTTGAAAACTGTTCTAACACTTTGGGTAAAGAATATAAAAAACCTCAGAGGGTGGAATGAATGGGTCAGAGTTTGGGACCCCTGAGAGCTTATTAGCTAAGGTAAGATCAGAGAATCTATATGTTGTGAGTCTAGTTTACTTTGTGTTCCTTTTATTTTCTTGGCTTATTTGCCTTGTGCTCCCTTAGGTTGGAGTCAAGTATTTTTTAGAATTTCTGCCCATTTTAACTGGAACAAGAGAGAGGGATTTCACTTATCCTCCAGCTAGAGTTTTAATAGGATATAGGACCCCTCAGAGAACACGTGAAGCAGATAGCCTGAGAAAATTGAGGGAGTGTTGGGCCCTCTGCCCACCAAGGGAATTTCCTTCTTATAATAAAACCTTAGGGGATTCTTTACACAATTTTAATAGAAGACATTCCATAGAATACCTTGTTTGGAGAACAATGTAGAAGGAGAGGAGGTAGTACAGCTGGAAGATAAAAGGGCCTAGTAAATTCAGGCAGAATCAATGTAAATCTTTCAAGACAAATGCAATGTTTCCAAGAGTGAACATTCTTAAAATCTTCTAAGGCCAGTCAAATTGATGCATTATGTTTTTATTCTAATCTTCCCTTTGGGGTTATGTATGCATTTAAGTCATAAGAGGTAGTCTGATGCCAAAACAATATCATGGTTACGAATACAGCCTGATAAAGTACAAATGATAATATCTTTATGTTATTTTCTACATTGTTAAGGTTTGTGATTGTTTGTACTCCAATGCAAAAAAAATTATCGTGTTTGCACCAGTAAAAGGATAGTTATGTCTAGCTTCATACTGAAAAAACCATGCCTTTTTAAAGCACCTTAATTTTCTGCAAACATCTAAAATGCCGTTGAAGTATTCACAGCCTGTTACGTGGTTATAAGCCACACATTTGCTTCCACAACTGCACAAAACCACCTCACTTGGAAAGCCCTGTCTGGATCAGTTCTCGCAAGGATTCACAACAGCAGAGCAGGAGCCCCGATGAATCCCTTGGAACCAATCCCTTTGCCTGGGTTCTGAGCTTCTTCCTCAATAGAGACACGCTGCAGTTTCCTGTAAACCAAGTATTTGTCAGCCTGAGACGGAGCCCCTTGTTGCCTCCTGTACATTGAAAAGCAGTTGCTTCCATTATTAAAAACTATTCTTGAGGCACCTGGGTGGCTCAGTCAGTTAAGCATCGGACTCTTGATTTCCGGTCAGGTCATGATCTCAGGGTTGTCGGGCTCAGTAGGGGGGTCTGCTTCTCTCCCTCTCCTTCTGCCCCTCCCCTACCCATCTCATGCACATGTGCTCGCTCTCTCTCTCTCTCTCTCTCTCTCTCTCAAATAAATAAATCTTTTTTAAAAAATTATAAAACATTCTATTCTTAAGAAATAATTCATCTAACTAATAAGCTAAATTAGGAAACTATGCTTGATTACATGTCTGTAAACTGATTGCTAGTGTGGTGTTTGTGGTATCTATTCCCCACCTTTTGTAATGTTTTCCATAGTTTTGGGTTTGTCATCACTTATTTTTTTATAACTATCAATAGAATAATGAGTATATATATGTACACAAATCTATACACCTACACACACACACACACACACACACACACACAACTCACAGCTTAAGTATTAATTCCTTATTTCCCTAAGCTGGGGCTAAGCTCTCATTCCTAATTCTCAGAGTCCTTTTTTTTTTGTAATTCATTGTGTGACACTTTCCCACCTTCTCCGTTGTATTTCTGTTATTTATGTATCTGTCTTATCTTCTACTCACATTTATTCAAGATCCACTCCCATTTCTTTTTTATTATTGAATCACCAAACAAATACATGTCAAATGTGCACATAAATGAATGGGAAAAAAACCTCTGAATATACATAAGGCTAAATCCTTCTGTCATGCCGAGCCATCATGTAAAATTTCATGCGTGTCTAACATTGAGCTTTACTAAGCAGTACTAACGTTCTACTTTCTAGTGCTGGGCAACAAAGGCTTCAAAAAAAAAAAAAAAGGAAAAAGTTGGCTCTAGAATAATTTTTGCTTAACTGTGATTATACCAATAAATGAATTCTTTATGATAAGAAAGCATACTAGAGGGGCACCTGGGTGGCTCAGTGGATTGAGCCTCTGCCTTCGGCTCAGGTCATGATCTCGGGGTCCTGGGATTGAGCCCCACGTTGGGCTCTCTGCTCAGTGGGGAGCCTGCTTCCCCCTCTCTCTCTCTGCCTGCCTCTCTGCCTACTTGTGATCTTTGTCTGTCAAATAAATAAATAAAATCTTTAAAAAAAAAAGAAAAAAGAAAAAACCTGGGGTGCCTGGGTGGCTCAGTGGGTTAAGCCTCTGCCTTCAGCTCAGGTCGTGATGCTGGGGTCCTAGGATCAAGCCCCACATCGGGCTCTGTGCTCGGCGGAGAGCCTGCTTCCCCGTCTCTCTGCCTGTCTCTCTGCCTACTTGTGCATTCTCTCTGTCAAATAAATAAATAAAATCTTTAAAAAAAAATTTTTTTTTAAAGAAAAAAGGATCCTAGAATTTGTAAGCAAAGCTTTAGGGTAATACATCATAATATTGATTTCAAATATTTCTGAAATACCACTGGTTATGTTAGCATTAGTAGCAAACATGGGATGACCATTCTGAGTGCTAAGTAATTTACTAAGATATTGGTACTTAAGAACAGAGATCTATCATAAATGCCAGAGAAAGTAGGAGGACTTCAGGACAAGACAACAAAATGACTTACTATAAGAGGTAATCGATAATTGAAATCACCAGCAATTCTCTGTCATGTAATATATGTGAAGATGATGCAAAGATAAAAACAAGTTAAAAAAAAAAAAGATCATCCTTCCCTAACATACTTGGCAATGGTATTAGATGTTTCCCATGTTCTTTTTCTCATCTTCTGATCTGTATATCATTTAAGTGGCTCTGTTACTGAGGCAAAATGAAATTCAAAGCATTTCCAAGAACAAAGGACAAAACCTGTACCCCTTCTTAACACAATTAGAGTGAACATCCTTAACCTCATACTGCAGTTTCTACAAGTAACGGTGGACGACAGTTCAAATTTATTCCTTATTTTATCTCTCCTATTATATTCCACTGAGAAGTACCACCTAAACTGGGGTTCACAGATATGCCCTCAAGATGAGATTTTGAATACTCTGTCTCAGCCATCCATCCTAGCTGCCTTCTGAGTTGAAAAGTTACATGAGAAGTGAGAGAATAATAGGAAAATACTCTCTGAAAAGGACTGCATACCAGGCAGACCAAAAACACTGGTTTTGTGAGTAAAGTGTAAGTAAAGAGCAAACACTTCTCTAATAAACTCTACACATGTTTTTACATCTCCTCAATGGAGCTATTAAAGAAAACCATCTCTGACGGGATGCCTGGGTAGCTCAGTTGGTTAAGTGGCTGCCTTCGGCTCAGATCGTGATCCCAGCAACCTGGGATCAAGTCCCGCATCCGGCTCCTTGCTCGGCAGGGAGCCTGCTTCGCCCTCTGCCTCTGCCTGCCACTCTGTCTGCCTGTGCTTGCTCTTTCTCTCTAATAAATAAATAGAATCTTTAAAAAAAAAAAAAAAGAAAACCATCTCTGAGACTTTTCCACAATGCCACTTAAAGAATGCATTTCCCAATTCATTTCTGATTGACCGATAAAAAAATAAAGCATCTTGACTTCAATAGCAACACTACGAGGCCGCTACACTGCCGGAAGTCTCACTCAATCATCCAAAGGAAGGCCTACTTTTCTAACATGACTTTCTTCTGAAATTCCTATGTTTTCAGCAGAGAGAACTAGGATGGAGAGAACTGAGAATTCCAAATGAGAAAGGAGAGAGAACACTGCTATTTCTTCAGCAGAAGAAAGGAAAAAGATGCTGCAAATACATAATGGAATGTTCTCAGAGGATTGTAGAAAACATCTATGAAATTAAACACACAGACACACACACACATACACACACACTCTCTCTCTCTCAGAGGCAGGAAAATGGGTGTCATCAAAATAGGTTAAACAACAAATGACACGACAATGACAGATTTCTGCCCTATGTGTGATGCCTGGGGCTGGGAAATGATGTCAAAAATGCAGTTTTTGAAAACCTAAATATAAGGACAACCAAAATGGTATTCAAAAAACAAGGGGAAAAAATTATCAGGAAAGAAAAAACTAAAGTTAAATGAAGTCTTATTTTTTTTAGTTAAAAAGAAAAAACTAAAGTTAGATAAAGTCTTATTTTTTAAAAAAAACAAGATGCTAGGGGCGCCTGGGTGGCTCAGTGGGTTAAGCCTCTGCCTTCGGCTCAGGTCGTGATCCCAGGGTCCTGGGATCGAGCCCTGCATTGGGCTCTCTGCTCAGTGGGGAGCCTGCTTCCCTCTCTCTCTGCCTGCCTCTCTGCTTACTTGTGATCTCTGTCAAATAAATAAATAAAATCTTTAAAAAAAAATAAAAAAACAAGATGCTAAAGAAAGGTTGAACATGACTTTCCTGTCAGATACTAAGAATTAAACATCTCTTTATATGTTAAAAAAGGTAATATGTTATATGTTTACATATAACATATACTATAAGTTTAGGGGAAAAAAAAAGGTAATTCTCCAGCAAGTCAATTACTGTGATTTGTTCAATAATGCCTATAATAAATGGGCCTTTGGAAACATGAGGAAACGGGAACTTTCTGGGATAATGGCACTGGATTAGACAGCCCCAACACTCAGCCTATAGAAAGACATTAAATAGGATCAGTCAGATCAATCATTCACCTTCTCCAGCCTAGGGACAGTGGTATTGCTTCTTCTCTTACAGGAGAGCAATAAGCTAACCCAGAGCAATCCTGAGATCATCCAAGCAAATTCACCATGTTCCCAAGTCTGTCTGGTCAGCACCATGATGAGTACCAAGTAGTTTCCCATCTCCCACTAGCTGGAAGGCCCAGATATTGCCTTCCAAACATTAAGGGAATAAGGTTGGGGGTGTGAGAAAGGATCACCAAAACTGAATCACAAGAAATCTTTGTTTTTGCTTCCTGCATGTACTTAGAAGCCTAGTACTTGGTACAAGTAATCCCAAAATTGATTTGTTCTGAACATTTCATTGTTAAAGCAATAACCCTCCACCCTATGGAATTATTGTTACAATTTTACAGCACAGATAAATGCCCACCTTCTCTGGGAATACAAGAAAGGCTACTGGATTTCTAAAATACAAAGCAGGGGGGGGCTCCTGGGTGGCTCAGTCAGTTGAGCAACTGACTCTTGGTTTTGATACAGGTCATGATCTCATGGGTTGTAGGATGGAACCCGCTAGGGGTTCCGTGCTCAGCAAGGAATCTGCTTAAAGAGTCCCTCTGCCCCTCCCCTGACCTATGCCTGCACATGTGCGCACATGCATGCTCTCTCTCAAATAAATGGATCTTTAAATTAAAAAATGATAATAATAATAATAATGAAAGCAGAACTTCTTTAAGTAAGAAATATTGAAAGACCCAGTCCATTTGCTATTAGGGTTAAAATCTACTTGAGACAGTTAACCCAGATAAAAAAATTCCAAGCAAATTTTCATTTTCATTGTTAAGTTCCCATTTTGGAGCAGAGAAAGGCATTAATATTTGAAAAAAAAAAAAAAAAAAAGGATTTCAACCTATACAGAGATCATGTCCAAAAATTCATTTATGGTAGTTATATACATGCAACTAATCTGCCATTATCCTATTCTAATAAAAAATGAGAACACCTTTGTCATGTTTATATGTCAAAGATGATGAATATGGCCCTAGTAGAGTTATGCCTGAGATAAGTAAAATGCATTTTTTATCACCCTGAAAACATTTATTCTCTTAAAAAAAAAAAAAAGGACAGAGAAGTAAAGTGTATCAGGCAAGGTGACAGAGAAACCATTATCCCTTCAAAAGTCACAGCATTTTTGCTGACAAGGGAAAAGACCGACCAAAATAGGCACGAGGCAGAATGCACATATTGAGGCAGGCTTTCTTCAGCAACGGAGAAATGTAAAACACAATGAAACTCCTGCTCTCCCAGTACACATCTCTCCAGTGGGTGTTGCAGAGACAGAGCTCATGCCTGCCTTCAGAGCCTGCTGGCAAACTTTTCAGAAGCAGACCCTTGTTATGTGCTGAATCGCATCCCCACCAAAAAATATATAACCTGTTGTACTTGTGAACATGACCTTCAAAAATGAGGTATTGGGGGAAGCCTGGGTGGCTCAATTGGTTAAGCCGCTGCCTTCGGCTCAGGTCATGATCCTAGCATCCTGGGATCGAGTCCCACATCTGGCTCCTTGCTCAGTGGGGAGCCTGCTTCTCCATCTGCCTCTGCCTGCCACTCTGTCTGCCTGTGCTCACTCTGACAAATAAATAAATAAAATCTTTTTAAAAAAAAAATGGGGTATTGGCAGATATAATCAAGTGAAGAGGAAGTTATTGGGATGGGTCCTAATCCAATGGCTGGTGTTCTTGTAAGAAATCGGGGCAGAGAGACACACTGAGGGACCACAGTCCCGTAAACATGGAGGCAGGGGTTGCCATTATGTTGCCACAAACAAAGGAACTCATGAGGCCACTAAAAAGCTGGAGGAAGCAAGGGATGATTCCCCCATCTTGAGGCACTGGAAGGAGCAGGGCCCTGCCCACACCTTGATTTCAGACTTCCAGGCTCTAAAACCATGTGAGAATAAATGTCTGTTGTTTTAAGCCATCCCGTTTGTGGTATTTTGTATGGTAGCCCTAGAAAACTAAGATGCTTGGTGATTATGTTGTAGAGACATAAAGGTGACAAAGACAACAGGGTGCCAATTAGATACAAATTTGAGGTTCATTTGAGCCATTAATTATCCCTTAAAGGATAAACATTCAGAAATTTCCACAAAGGTTCTTGGCTTCTTGGTTGTCTGCTATCTAATAAGGGCAGGTTTTGCCCATATCCCATTGAGAAAAAGACTCCATTCTCTGGAGAAGTGCTTCCGTCCTCTAGTGGGAAAGAAGATACTAAAATAACATACAAGGAGTTTAATAATATAATTAAAGAAACACACATCTTAAGCTGGAGAGCTGTATGTCATGTGTCAACTCATCACAGAGATTAAAACTTGGAAAGGTAGGTAACTTGACATGGCACAACTCACAGTCTGAGTAAGAATAAATTATCTGCCTCTGGGTATAAGCCTACAATAGAATTAAAACCCTTCCCCCAAAGCCTACATTCCTAGGCAAGGTAGAAAAACATGTACTGAAACTGGAGGTCCCCCACACATTCAGGAGTCTAGTAGGCTTATCTGTTTAAATAAGTATAGTTCAAAGGAGTAGACACACCAGCATAAAATTAACTGTGACATTAATAATGTACACTAATTAAACATAAATGGTACTTCCCAGGATCTAGGGGGAAAGGTGTGCTCATTCAAAATCTTATCTTCCGCCCATCAATGTAGCAGAAAGAATATTTTTAAACCAAAAATGTCTTTCAAAAACCTTGATAAGGCTTGTAATTTCAATCAAAAACTGACAAAATACATTCTCAGAAAGAAGCTGGAGTCAAATTGTGTAGAAGAGAAGCACTAAAACTCCAGGACATCTTCAGCAAGTCAAGAAAATTCTCACGTATTTCAATGCAACTGCCATCATCTACTAAATTTAGAAAATTATTGCAGTTTCACAAGTATGGATTACTCACAAATATATTTTTTTCTCTGATTTAATGAGCCCTGCTGGATAAAGCTGTCATCTCTAACTCAGGTTAATTCGGGGGAACCTGCTTTTTCCAGATGGCGTCAAGGAGAGCCTACAGCTAATATGAGATTAATCTCAAAGTCATACCGTTTTTATCTCAACGTGGAGTGTAAGAGCTGTTAGCCTCAGAGCTTGCTTTGATCCATTTCTTAAACCAGCATTCTACTATGGAGTTCTCCAGAATACTCCTAAAATGTCATGTTTCTCTGCCAGAGAACTGCCAGCATTACCCTGAGATAGAGTCTGCGGCAAAACTGGCTGAGCCCCTTTCCCTGTTCTATAGGAGACAAAATATCATATAACAGCACATCATATGTCTTTACTGCAGCAAGCCCATGGCTAATGCTGTGCCCAAAAGCTTACCTGTCCTCTAGATTCATTTTAGAAACTCAGCATCACAAATCTCTGGACATTCTGTACCACCTGCCAAAATGCTGATTAATTAAATGACCTTTCATCATATTTCCAGACTGCGTGTTTGTGGCTGTGCAGCTGGGCTCCAGGCCTCTTTTTCATGCTCACAGCCAATGTCTCAGAAAGTATAATTTGGCATGCATTTCTCAATCTTAACAGGTGAAGAGATTGACCCTCTCCAAATGGTACAACTTCCTAACCCAGAAATGTTCATGAAGAAAAAAACAAAAGCAAAATCCCAGGACTAACAACCAGAGCAGCGCTGTGAAAATACAATCCACATTAAAGTTTCCACCTAAGAAAATCTGGTGGGGAAACTTGAATGTTTCCATTTAAACCAGCATCCTCACTGGAGCCTGCAGATCTTAGTCATCTTGAGTACTCTTTAAAATTGTGGATGCAGGGGGCTCCTGGGTGGCTCAGTGGGTTAAAGCCTCTGCCTTCAGCTTGGGTCTCAGGGTCCTGGGATCAAGCCCCACATCGGGCTCTCTGCTCAGCGGGGAACCTGCTTCCCTTCCTCTCTCTCTCTCTCTGCCTGCCTCTCTGCCTACTTGTGATCTCTGTCAAATAAATAAAATCTTTAAGAAAAAAAAAATGTGGATGCAGGGCACCTGGGTAGCTCAGTCAGTTAAACCTTCAGCTCAGGTCATGATCCCAGGGTCCTGGGATCGAGTCCCATTTCGGGCTCTCTGCTCAGTGGGGAGTCTGCTTCTCCCTCTCCCTCTGCCTGCTGCTCCCCCTGCTTGTGCTCTCTACCTCTCTGTCAAATAAATAAATAAAGTCTTTAAAAATAAAAATAAAAATGTAGATGTCAGACTGCTTCCTACATCAATGGAATCAAAATCCCTGGGAGGAATCAGGCATTAGGATTTTTTTAAAAGCTCCCCAAAGTGATCCTGATGTTCACCCGTAGTTAACAGCTACTGCTCTAGACCGGAGGTCAGCAAGCTTTCTCAGTAAAGGGCCACATCATAAATGTTCTGGGCTTTGTGCACAGTCTCTGTCAAAACTATTCAACTCTGCTGATCTGGCACAAAAGTAGCCACAGACAAGATATAAATGTGCACGTGCCGCTGGGTCCCAAGACAGCTTGATTTAGGAACACTGAAATTTGAATTTTATTTAACTTTTATATGTCACAAAATATTATTCTTCTTCTAATTTTTTTCCCCAATCATTTGAAAAGGTAAAGATCATTCTTAACTTGCAGGTCATATAGAAGGCAGGCCAGATCTGGCCTGGCCATGGTTTATTGACCCCGGATCCACACTGCAGATGGAATACATTGCTCCTTAATCTTTTCTCAAAAACAACATTTGCTCAGTGACTCCATCAATCAGTCCAAGAAAAGACCCCCTTCAAAATATGGGTACCTTCAGATTCAAGTCGGTCCAGGCCATATGAGGCAGCTGTATTAACATGGCTAATGGATGGGACAATGGTTCTGCTCTCCGAAGACGTCTCAGAATCAGGAAGCGCTGGGAAAAGGCTGGGGGCTTCCTCTATTATTCCAGGGGGAGTCACTGGAGAGCCCCAAACTGGTGTGAACAATTCCTCGTTTGGCCCCGTGATGGTGTCTATTAGGTCTGTCAAACACAAAAGATAGCACCTTACCCAAAGATGATCATTAGGAGAAATGTATACATGCCTTTCCGCTTTTCAGGCAAGAAATGATCAGTGAAACCAGTATCTTATATACATTAAGTCTGGCATTTAGACCAGCTCCCCCCTTCCCATAGTGCATCAATCCCACTATACAAGGCACTTTATCGTCTGGGAAATTGTACTGTCTCAAATCAGAAATTTCTTTTCAAATTTTCATTTCCCATTTACTCTATGACAATATTAGGAATTTTGTACAATTTTATCTGATTTACTGCCAAAGACAGTAACAAAAAAGTATTAAAATATATGCCAAAGACAACTTTAAAAAATCAAGTGAAAGGGTAAGGATATCTGTCTAGAATATGCTCAATTCCAATGCAGCCAAATTTAGCCCTAAATTTTCCCAAATATTAAAAAAAAAAAAAACTCTAGAATAGTATTATTTTGCAGGTCTGGTAGATCATCAGAATCTCTGAGGTAATTTTTTAGAAGTTCACCTCCATGCTTTCCACATATCCCAACTTCCTCAATCAGAATTCCCTTTGTAGTGAAGCCGGAAAAACTGTTTCTTAAAGCTTCTAGGATACGGATGCACAGAGTCTCACATACATTGCT
Organism: Lutra lutra; assembly: GCF_902655055.1. Taxonomy (NCBI): domain Eukaryota; kingdom Metazoa; phylum Chordata; class Mammalia; order Carnivora; family Mustelidae; genus Lutra; species Lutra lutra. The sequence continues at coordinate 105,587,666 of NC_062284.1, forward strand.
GTTAGAAACATACACTGGTGCAACCACTTTGGAAAATAGTGAGGCATTGCCCGCTAGAGTCAAACATTCAGACCTAAACCTGGGGCTCTAGGACTATAAAACAAGAGAATCTCCTGCACGTGTCCAATGGAGGATATATAAGAGGGTATACACGGCAGCAAGCAATGCTCACAAAAGCCAAACCTGGAAATGATCTTAATGCAAATTGCTAGGAGAGACTGGGTGAAGATGAGATGAATACACTGTGATCTATTTTCATAGTGTAATATTATAAATAGTCAAAACAGAAGATTCATAGCAAGTAAATCATAGCCAAAGACTATTAAGTAAAACAAGCAAGTCCCAAAAAGGTTATCTGCAGCACAATACTATTTTTATAAAATTAAAAACTACTAAAATATTTAAATGCATAATTTGAGGAATGAATTCAGGCATGATAAAACTAAGATAAAAGGAAAAAAAAAACTAAGATAAAAGGAAACCAAGGAAATGAGGAACACAAGATTCAGGATGACAGTTAACATCAGAGGAGGAAGAGGGTGGATGGGGTTACATCTACGTTACTAACTGGGCCCCAAAGTGTCTTTTGGAGTGGCAGGGTTAGGAGATATTTATTATCTTGTTAAAAATAACTCAGTTAGGGGCACTTAGGTGGCTCAGTCATTAAGCATCTGCCTTCAGCCCAGGTCATGATCCCAGGGTTCTGGGATGAAGCCCCGCATCAGGCTCCATGCTCAGCGGGAAGTCTGACTCTCCCTCTCCCACTCCTCCTGCTTCTGTTCCCTCTCTCACTGTGTCTCTCTCTGTCAAATAAATAAATAAGATCTTTTTTTAAAATAAATAAATAAATAATTCAGTTAATAAATAAAAGTAGACTTAGACCAATAATGAGATAGAGACATGAGGCCAAAAACAATATTTAAATGATAATAATTTTTGTAATTTTCAGGTGTTTCTGATGATCACCAAGATTTAAAAATGTTGCTGTCCTTAAGATAAGAGTATTTGAGGGCCTCCTATATGGAAACCACTTTGCAGCCATTATTTTTTTTTTTTTAAAGATTTTATTTATTTATTTGACAGAGAGAAATCACAAGTAGGCAGAGAGGCAGGCAGAGAGAGAGGAGGAAGCAGGCTCCCTGATGAGCAGAAAGCCCGATGTGGGGCTCGAACCCAGGACCTGGGATCATGACCTGAGCCGAAGGCAGCGGCTTAACCCACTGAGCCACCCAGGCGCCCCTGCAGCCATTATTTTGAATCCTTAAAATAACCTGTAAGTCAGGTAAGCATTATTTAGAGATGCACAAACCAAGCCTGGAGACATGAGACTTGCTTGAGGCCACAATATTAGTGGGTGCCAAAGCTGAGATTTGAACTGAGGTCCTCACTGTTTTCACTTCACCCCCTGGCTCCTAGCAGCCAGTGCTGTCAAACAAGGAGAGCTTCTCAGGAGGTCTGGCCTTCCCAGGCCCCAGTGATGAGCCATCTCATTTTACCTGGGAACTAACTCCTCATCCTGTCAGGTTTTGCCACATCCCTCCAAACAAGACAGAGTTCACGCACCTTTCCAGTTCATTCTCCAGATGAAATGTATGTGTACCCTGGGGACAGAACCAGGTGCCACACTCATTCTATTCCTTATTAACTCAGAAAAGATCCACTCCCAAACTGAGTCCAAGTCCCCCCTCCTTACAAACCTTCCAGAGCAGAAGTAACTTCGGAAGACAACGGCACGGCTGTAGTTGAAACTGTAGAGGGCAGAGGCTCCCATCTCCTCGACAGCTGAGTAACAGCAGGGACACCAGATGTGGCAGAGGGGGACTCTTTTCCTTCCTCAATCTTACCATTTTCTCCAGTAACCCCGAGGGTAGAAACCTGCTGCTCTTGTGTAACCAGTGATAAAGTGGCTTCTGCTTCTTCAACAGCTGTTGTCATCTCTTGAGTGATGATGTCTTAAAAGGGGGGATACAACATTTTAAAATAGACAAATTCCCTATACCTTAAAATGTCACTCTGTAATTAATAAACTGAAAAAAAAAAGAAGAAGAAGAAGAAGAAGATAGCTATTTCAGGGTATGGGAAGGCCAACAGATCGCTCAGACACAAAATGCCAGCAAATAAATATTTTCAGCGTTCCTGCTTTCAGGAGCGATGAATCAATCTAAGACTGAGATAAAGAAGTTAATGTGTAGGGGCACCTGGGTGGCTCAGTGGGTTGAGCCTCTGCCTTCGGCTCAGGTCATGATCCCAGGGTCCTGGGATCGAGCCCCGCGTCGGGCTCTCTGCTCGGCGGGGAGCCTGCTTCCCTTCCTCTCTCTCTGCCTGCCTCTCTCCCTACTTGTGATCTCTGTCTGTCAAATGAATAAATAAAATCTTTAAAAAAAAAAAAAGAAGTTAATGTGTAAAACAAAATCCAAAATAGAAAGATCAACAGTTGATCTCCCTCTTATAAATATCAACATAACCAGTTTGTTAAGAAACAAATTATACAGTTCTAAGTTATATTCAAAAATTCTCAGCATTTATACATATATATATATTAATTTTCACATTTGCATTTCTAAAGGGGAAAGTCTGCATTTTTAATAAAAGAATAATTATTACAGTAACTAATGTTTACTGAGTTTCTATTATATGCTAGATACACATATATTTCTATTATATGCTGTAGACACACACTGCTAAGTATATGTTGGGCATCATCTTATTTTCTCTTCCAATGTATACTAAGGAGAGATAGATACTAATATCATTCCATGGAACCCATATATCTGAGCAGTCAAGAATGCAGGTTTCAGGGGTGCCTGGGTGGTTCAATGGGTTAAGCCTCTGCCTTCAGCTCAGGTCATGATCCCAGGGTCCTGGGATCGAGCCCCGCATTGGGCTTTCTGCTCAGCTTCCCCTCCTCTCTCTCTGCCTGCCTCTCTGCCTACTTGTGATCTCTCTCTGTCAAATAAATAAATAAAATCTTAAAAAAAAAAAAAAAAGAATCCAGGCTTCAGGGGCCCCTGGGTGGTTCAGTCCATTGAGCATCAGACCCTTGGTTTCAGCTCAGGTCATGACCTTAGGGTCCTGAGATAGAGCCACTCCCTGTTCCCTGGGCTCTGGGATCAGCATTCAGCAAGGAGTCTGCCTGAAACTCTCTCCCTCTTCCTCTGCCCTTCTGCCCCAGCTCCAGCTCTTGCATGTGTGCTCTCGCTCTCTCTCTCTTAAATAAGTAAATAAAATAGATAATGCATGTAAAGCACTTAGCACATACCCCAGTACTTGTACAAGTATTCAGTAAATACCAACTTTGAATGGTGACCGCTATGAGAGAAAAAAAGAGTAAGAACTAGAAATAGTGATGGAAATTTTAAAATTATCATTCAAAATTTCTCCACATCTCTTATTCTACTTCCTGTAGAGAAAAAATAATAATATGATAATTTTTATAGATAACTTTTAAAACCTGATCTTCACCCAAACCCATGGAATAAGCTGAATCCGAGAACTAATGATGACCTAAGGTTACTCATCTGTTCATAGTAACCAAAACCACAAAGAAATCATTGCATATTCTGCAGAGGGTAATGTCCTAAGTAGTCCCTGGGCCCTTAAATGATTAGCATTTGAGTTGTCTACTTTTGGAAAAGATGTATAATCACCAGAAAATAGGTAAAAAGATTTTTGGCTATTCTCTAACTACTGTTGTCAGTAATCTGTTTTTCACGTTCTTTTTGTTGAACAACAACAACAAAAAATTAAAGTGAAAGGAATTATTTAACTGTTTCTCTCTACAAAGAATATCTAGAAACTTTTTGATTAATTTGAATAATGCAGGCAGTCAAATAGAGTAATTTCAGTCTGAATGGTTCTCTATCTCCATTTACACATCCACTGACTTGGTATTTAGGAAGCACCTACTAGGTGCCAGATATTGTGCTATGTGCTGGGAATAAAAAGAAGTTGCCTATTAAGAGACTATAGTTGAGGGGCACCTGGCTGGCTCAGTCAGAAGAGCATGTGACTCTTGATCTCAGGGTTCGTACGTTCAAGCCATGCATTGGGTGTAGACTTAGTAAAAAAAAGTAAATAAACTTAAAAACTTTAAAAAGAGGGGCGCCTGGGTGGCTCAGTGGGTTAAGCCTCTGCCTTCGGCCCGGGTCATGATCTCAGGGTCCTGGGATCGAGCCCCACATCGGGCTCTCTGCTCAGCAGGGAGCCTGCTTCCCCCTCTCTCTCTGCCTGCCTCCCTGCCTACTTGTGATCTCTCTCTCTCTCTCAAATAAATAAATTTAAAAAAAAAAAAAAACTTTAAAAAGAGAGAGATTATAGTTAAGTAAGGCAATCATGACTAAGTAAGGAGTATATTCAATAATCAAAATAATAATCAATCACCAAATTCATTTTACTTTTTAGGCCCTATTATATAAGCTAATGCAATTCTAATACATAAGAATCACAGATTCAATTATGTGATGAATAATCTGGAGCTATATGACTTAATGCTCCAGGAATATCTTAAAATGTTACGGAAAATCGAAGTAATTCTTGTTCAGTCATATCCAGTATCTTCATGGTCATGGAGACCCAACTCTCTTAATGGAATTTAAAAAAGCGGGCGCCTGGGTGGCTCAGTGGGTTAAGCCGCTGCCTTCGGCTCAGGTCATGATCTCAGGGTCCTGGGATCGAGTCCCACATCGGGCTCTCTGCTCAGCAGGGAGCCTGCTTCCCTCCCTCTTTCTGCCTGCCTCTCTGTCTACTTGTGATCTCTCTCTGTCAAAGAAATAAATAAAATCTTAAAATAATAATAATAATAATAAAAAATAAAAATAAAATAAAAAAGCAACATACAGGGGTGCCTGGGTGGCTCAGTGGGTTAAGCTTCTGCCTTCAGCTCAGGTCATGATCCCAGGTCCTGAGATCGAGCCCCACATCAGGTTCCCTGCTCAGCAAGGATCCTGCTTCTCCCTCCCCTCTGTCGCTCCCCCTGCTTGTGCTCTCTCTCTCTCTCTCACTCTCTCTGTCAAATAAATAAATAAAATCTTTAAAAAAATAATAATAATCACTTTAAAAAAAACATAAAACAAGAGCTAAAGCTAATACAATGTCATATGTTAATTACATCTCAGTTTTTTAAAAATAATAATAAAATCAGATGGAAACATTCCAAATTAAACAAAGTTTGTTTGTCTTTCTTTCTTTTACCTTTCAGTGTATTTCCCAGTGGTTGATGTGCCTCAGATTCATATTCTGAGATGGAAACAGTGGTCTCTAAGAAAACCACTGCATCATCTTCCCTAGTGGACTCCATGAAGTCTGCAGTATCTTGGAAGAGGCTGACAACAGAGACTTTCCTATCTTCCACAGGACTTGTGGGAGTAAAAGAAGTTTGATCGGCAAAGGGAGAGGATCGCGCCTCCCCGTGTGCCATTAGCAGGGCTGTCCCCATGGGTTCTTCCCCTTCCAGCAGCGCCAGAGCCACCTCTGCAGCCTCTGTCACAGGTTCGCCCTCTTCCAGACCTTCCATAGGGTCATTAGCAGTTTCTTGGGCTGTCTGAGACATTTCCATTCCCACCTGAGTCTCTATACTGTCTCCAAGCTTTGGAGTCTTTATCTGGCTTACACTCTCTAATTTGGTGTCATCCCACTCATCACTTCCGACAGAGGCAGCTGGAACAGCTGTGCTGACACTCCCTGGGACTCCTGGGGCTCCCAGCAGCCTGTCAGTTTCTGGCTCAACACTCAGGGTGTACTCAGAGGTTGTGAGCCAGTGCTTGGTGGCAGCGGTCTGGGTATGATCAGCTGTCATCGGCAAAGGCTTCTCCCTCTCAGGCATGGGGCTTCCAGGCTCCGTGCCCACTATGGGTTCAACACTGGGGAAAAAAGCTGCCCTATGTTCTGTATCTGCTTCAGATTTCTCGGTCCTGGGACTGGCAGTTAGCATTTCTTTAGTATTCACATCAGATGAAGGTGAATGTCCCAGACTAACTCCTTCCTGACTTTCAGTTGCAAACAACTGGTCATCCACATAGTTCAGAAAACCCTGTGTTTCTTCTGTGGTCCCTTCTATGATGGGCTGAATGACGGTACTACCGAAGCGTTCTTCTTTCTGATCGATATTCAGAGGAGCAGTTGCAGGGATAGGATTGGTCAGCATGGCCTTGAAAAGTTGGCTCTCGGGAGACACCCTCTCTGGCTGGCTGGAAACAAACACTTCCTCCTCGCCGGGGACGAATGTCTCAGCACCAGTGTACAAGGCAGGGCTGTTAGGCAGCATGAGCCCACTGCCTACTGGATGGACTTCTTTGTTAGTAGGCAATACTTTCTTTAAGGACGTTGCTGATGGTTCTGCTAACACCATCACTGGATCTTCAGAGACCACCAACTGGGGAGGGCACTTGGAAGTCAGAGGGTCATTTTCTAGGTCATCTGTGTTTATCCTCTCAGGCTGCCCTGTTTCTGCAGGAACATGCGCTATCTCCCTTCTTTCCACTTTGGGGAAGGCCACACATTGTGTGGCAAAGTTGAGAAGCACAAGGCTCCAGAAGGCCAGACAACTGTGCCCTACAATTGGTCTGCTCATAGTGGAGGAGAAATGTGCACATACATCAACAAAGTTGACAATTCCAGTAATTGAGTCCTGCAGGAAAATAAAGCATATCAAGCTGTCACATAAATGCATTTTGTAAATAAGCCCCTTCAGATTAAACTGTAAGTAAAATAATCTTGATTTCATGCTTGGAGATAGTATACAAGAGACAGCTGTTCTACTTCTTTGGTACCTTTGAGACATGGATAACCCAGTTCATTTTTCCCTGCTGAATTTTGCAGCTGATTTAACTTGAAGCTCTCTAGAAGAGGTACACATAGTTCAAGGACTAAGTTCATTGTTTCTTAAATATCTATTTGAAAAAACTACCCTTGAAGTCACATTTGCAATATTCTCCCCAAATTCTGCCATAAATCATGTAGTCAAATGACTGCAGAAATAGCAATATATCTAAGACATAGAAAGTAAATCTCACATTTATTTATATTACATTCAGAGAAAGTTTCAAGTATGGCTTAAAACTTATTAAATATCATCATAAAACACTGAATGCTGGTTATATTCAAGAAGTTTTTCTAAGTATATGAATTATTTTCGATTAAAATTTATCTTTAGGGGCTCCTGGCTGGCTCAGTCAGTAGAACACATGACCCTTGATCTTGGAGTTCTGAGTTTGAGCCCCAGATTGGTTGTGGAGCCCACTTTTTAAAAAAATAAACAAAAAATAAAATTAAAAAATTAAAAAACTATGTTTTTAAATTTCTCTTTAAAACACTAAAATTAGGGCGCCTGGGTGGCTCAGTGGGTTAAGCCGCTGCCTTCGGCTCAGGTCATGATCTCAGAGTCCTGGGATCGAGTCCCGCATCGGGCTCTCTGCTCAGCAGGGAGCCTGCTTCCTCCTGTCTCTCTGCCTGCCTCTCTGCCTGCTTGTGATCTCTCTCTGTCAAATAAATAAATAAAATCTTTAAAAAAATAAATAAATAAATAAATAAATAAAACACTAAAATTATTTTTTTTCTCTGTAACAACTATAAAAATTATAGGCAAACCCTTGATGTTTCAAAATTTAAGGAGCAGAAAGAGTAAAAGAGTTACTGCAGATAAATGTGTTTTTAGGGGAAAAAAACTATGTAAGAGAACCAAAACGCATTTTAAATTAGCAATCTTTACTGAATACATACCATTATAAGATTGAGATTTAATGCATTTTCTGTTTTTAAAAACTACTCACACTCTCATTAAAACTAAAACTATATCAAAACTACTAATTTGGTGCCTGGGTGGCTCAGTAGGTTAAAGCCTCTGCCTTTGGCTCAGGTCATGATCCCAGGGTCCTCGATTCGAGCCCCACATCAGGGTCTCTGCTCAGCAGGGAATCTGCTTCCCATCCTCTCTCTCTGCCTGCCTCTCTGCCTACTTGTGATCTCTGTCTGTCAAATAAATAAATAAATAAATAATCTTTTTTTTTTTTTAAAAGGTGGGGGGTTGCGCCTGAGTGGCTCAGTAGCTTAAAGCCTCTGCCTTCGGTTCAGGTCATGATCCCAGGGTCCTGGGATCGAGCCCCGCATTGGCCCCTCTGCTCAGTGGGGAGCCTGATTCCTCCTCTCTCTCTGTCTGCTTCTCTGCCTACTTGTGATCTCTGTCTGTCAAATAAATAAATAAAATCTTTAAAAAAAAAAAAAAAAAACTACTAATTTTCCCCCAAAATGTATGAGTTTTAGTTCTTTTTTAATCTACTTTGCTGTTTGGGCACTTTCTTTTCCCATCATCAGAAATTTCTCAGATGCTATAGATGTTCTAGAAAGTTAAACATAGGAATAAAAATTCTAAAAACTGAAGCTTTATGAAAGTTATTATTTTTTCCTTCTTTCATGTCTGATCATTAAAGTACTTGGGTTAAGCATGTAATATGCACACATCAAATATAAAAATTTATGTTTTCATAGGGCCCCTCTCCCCTTAAGAAGTTCAAAGCTTCCCCATTTTTGTTTCCAGGTCTTTTTGTGACCAAGAAAATGTCAAGTCCTTAGGGCATGATCTAGATAGCTGAAGAGGAAAAAAAGGCTGAATTTTTCTACACAAGGAAAGAGGAATCCCCTGGATTTGGTGCTCAGGCCTCCTGCCAAACTACCAGCACGCCATGAATGAGTCATCTTGGAAGGCATCCTCCAGCCCCAGTCAAACCTTCAGATGACTGTAGCTTCCTTCAGCTGACACCGTGACTGCAACTTCCTGAACTTCCTGAGAGACCTTGAGCCAGAACCACCTGGTAAGGTAGCTACTCCCAAATTCCTAATGCACAGAAATGAGATGAAATAATAAGTATTTGTGGCCACTAAGTTAGGGATAATTTGTTACGCAGAAATCTTGAATCCACGGTACTTTGCAAGAATATAGGAATAAGATGACGTGCAGAAAAGGAACAGTACACATCAGGGATCATAAATTTATTAGCAGAAGAAAACTGAAGCCAGAGGTGACTAGAAGAAAGCCACCACACCCCTGGCAAGAATCCTCATAGGTAGTGAGAGGGATGGTAAGCTTCCCCACATGGGGGAGGAGAGTCTGCAACAATTTTATTTAAATATTAAATTACAGGGGCGCCTGGGTGGCTCAGTGGGTTAAGCCGCTGCCTTCGGCTCAGGTCATGATCTCGGAGTCCTGGGATCGAGCCCCGCATCGGGCTCTCTGCTCGGCAGGGAGCCTGCTTCCTCCTCTCTCTCTGCCTGCCTCTCTGCCTGCATGTGATCTCTCTGTCAAATAAATAAATAAAATCTTTAAAAAAAAAAAAAAAAAAAATATTAAATTACATACAAGCAGCTAGCATTGTTTTAAAAGGAGAGAATATGGGAAAGATATTTGAAAAAGAGGGAATAGCCTGTGCCAAGGTATGTCCACATTCTGAACATTAGTTATCACCATACTTTAAATGATCCCTAAAGAATCCCACTTGATAGTCAGGTAACAGATCTAGTAAGAGTATTTGGCTTGCTGCCTCTAATTGCACTCCTCAAAACAAAACAAAGACAGGCTGTAAATGTTCACAGTTGATGAAACTATTTTTGTACAGATAAATTGAGCTATGAAAGTGTATACAGTTGAACACATGTAAAAGCTATACAACCCTCTGATCTATTCTTTCCTGAACAAATATTTTTCCCATTCAGTGAAATCTTACTAAACATCCCAGACAATATAGGGTGTGGCCTAAAACCTTGGTCTACATGATCCCATGCTTCTGGATAAAAACCTGAAAGAAAAGAAAAAAAAAAAAAAAAAAAAAAAAAAAAAACAGGCCATCATGAATAACAATAGAATTTAGAGGGACATGGACTGGAATCAGAAAAACCATTCCTGAATCCGAGCTTTATTGTTGTTAAAATTTGCTATGGGATACTGTGCAAATAGCCTCAGTCTTTCCTTTGACAAAAACTAGGGTAAATCCTTTTTACCTCCATGATTCCATTTTCATATTTTATCTACAAGGTCATAAAATTAAAATACAAATGTATTCATATTCCAACAATCATGCCGTCAAGTAGGCAAGGCACCCAAATGATTAAATGGATGTTTCACATCTTATTTATATGTTCTGGAGCCATCTGGGCTGAGAGGAGAATCTTATAAACAAATCGGGGGGGGGGGGTAGGCAAACCATACAGATTTAATACAACCTCAATTGCCTTTCCCAAACAGAATTTTCCTTCAAGGTTTTATTTTCAGCTAGATTTTGAGCTTTAGAATTTTTGTGTGAAGGGAATTCTGCCATTGCTCTAAAAGACTTTCCTTCTGTAATTAAGTGTCAGCCACCTGCTTTCTAAATCCAACTACAGAAAAAAATGGGGGTGAACTGCAAGCCTGTTCTATGTCTGCATATTGTGGCCATATGTTCCTTCTCCCCACTATTCAAAGCAATGCCTAAACTTTAAAAGAAACAGAAAAGACAGCCTATAAGAACGACAGCAGGGAGCATGTCTGCAACTCAGATAAACTGGTAAATGACCTTCAAGTTCCAAGTCTTTCTCCATCTTTCAAAGCACAGTGCAAGTTCACACAGCCATTCCCATGATTTTGGTGGCCCCCAGGGAGAGCCACCTGACATTAGAGAAGAAATAAGAAAAGGCTGACCATTGTCAATTTAACAGCCATATGCCTCAAACTAAATAATCATCTGCAAGCATATTTTTAAGGCTATATGCCTTTTCTTTTTTTTTCCCTCAACATTGTATCCCCTCCCTGGCAAAGAGCCTGGCACAGAGGAAATGCTCAGTAAATATTGGCTGAACAAACAGAGGAATGCCTACAGCCTGCTTTGTAGGGGAAGGGGAGGGTGGGGAAATTTCACTGCTAATGAGTACTCTGTGTCTTAATTATCTTAAATTAACTCAATCATAAGAATATTGAACAAACAAAAGAATATTTCTCTAACTTTTCTTTCACACCATGGCAGTGCTGCCTTCTTTCCACTACTACCCATCACAGCAAATTAATTCAGGTAAATAAACTGTAACCAAATTGCCAACTGATAGGGGCCATTAGCTTCTAATAGCTTAAAAAGCATCCCTTTCAGAGCAAGTCAGTAACACCTTGTCAATCACTTGCTATCAAGGTATCCTAATGGCGCTGTAGTCCTCTGAACAGTGTACTGCATTTCTGCCACCAGTGGGCAGATAAGCTGCTCTGTCACCCATTATCTTTGACAATCTTAAATAGATACAGTGCAGAATCTGTTTCCTTGTCAAGTCTTGGCATACTCAGGTTACAAAGACAAATGAAAGACAACATAAAAAACAGACTTAGTCACCTTGTTAGATTTAATAATCATGGGTTTTTTTAAACACTTGGTCAACTTTTTTTCCAACTAAAATGTATATTATTGCTCAGTGTGTTACTAAAATGTAGACCCAAGGGGAACCAGCATGGGAAAACATTCTCATCAGTGACAAAGCTACATTTTTCAAAGGAAAGTGAATTCCACATACAATAGAGAAGGAACATGAGCATTGCCGAAAGAGTACTCCAGACACAGGAGGCCTAGAGAGTATGCCAAAAAACTGGTGACAAATTGCCTGATATTTCCCTCTTCTTGGGATAAACACAAATACCATAAATACCAAAAGGTTTGGGGAAGAAAGCTGCCTAATCTTAGATTTTTCACTGTCTCCTGGAAAATACTCACATGCCACCTCAGACACACAATCTTCTTCACCTAAACTTTGGTTTGATCCTGAATTCTTCTCCACATTCTAAATTCACAACCTCTGTGGATACCTCCCTCATAATATCTCTTGGTACTCATCACCTCACTGATGGTTATTATTTTAATGGCCTCTCAACTGATGATCCTGTCCAGACTCTCTCCTCTCCAGTCCATTTTATACAATCCAGATGGTTTCTTCTTAAGAATAAAAATGACAATAACCAATCAAAAATGGCCACCATTTGGAGGATGCTATGTGCCAGGAGTTGAGTGCCTTATGTAAACTACCTTATTTAATCCTAACAACCACCTAATGAGACAGGCAATACCATAATCTCCATTTTTTTTTATTTTAGAGAAAGCTACAAGCTTATAGAGAACAATTAACTTGCCTATGTGATCAAGTTTGTTTTTGAACTTGAAAATTCTGTCAGACTTCCAGTTCCCTCCCTTTGCCAAACACATCACTGAATGTCACCAAATTTCCAACTGCCAAGCTCCATATCTATAATGCAACCCCACACTGCTAGTGCCCTGTACAAACCATCACCGGCTTAGTAGATTGCCCTTCCGTGCCACGTTCATTTCAGGTTCCCAAGTTACGCTCACAAGACTGCAGTAGCCAGAAGACTCCCTTCTTCCCTACCGTGGGTATCCAAACCCTGGCCCCCAGGTCACATCCTGTTTACTAACTGCTGGCACAAATATAGCCTGGCCTAGTCTCTCCCACCCTTCTCCCAACTTCTCCAGCACAAATCATCAGATCTGTAAGAGTTTGTTCTTTGCATGCAAACACTGGGTTTTAGCTTCCTTTGTTTGCCATATATTTACTAATAATGGTAAGCACAAAGAAGAGGTGTTCATACATATTTGCTGGAGTGAAGCAAAAATAAATAACCCCTTACGAATGTGAAAAAGGATGTTCAGAGTCTCCACTTTAAGGAGATTTCCAATGACATGCCATGGTTTATCTATCTCTAACTATGTTTTGTTCATTACCTGGCCAGTTTTGGCTACTCGTTCAATTTATCATTTTAGTAATAGTAATAACTACTTGTATTCTCATTTCTGCTGTATTTTAGGTTTTCAGAGTTTGTTTCCTTTAAAAAAATCAATCAACAGTTACAAGTGACAAGTCTCAGAGCTTCCAGTTGACTTGCCTCCCACTGACCATCAATCACATCTTTTAAAAACCATTTAGTGATTCTTCGCTTGAGGAAGGGAAAAAGAAACTCTTTCCCTTCTTTGTTTATACCCTAATCATCTTTCTTTTTTTTTTTTTTAAGATTTTATTTACTTATTTGACAGAGGGAGATCACAAGCAGGCAGAGAGGCAGGCAGAGAGAGAGGAGGAAGCAGGTTCTCTGCTGAGCAGAGAGCCCGATGCGGGGCTCGATCCCAGGACCCTGAGATCATGACCCGAGCCGAAGGCAGCGGCTTAACCCGCTGAGCCACCCAGGCGCCCCCCTAATCATCTTTCCATTTTGTACCTTTCCTGATCCTCAATAATTAATTTTTCATTGCCTTACCTTTCCCTTTTTTTAATCCTTAATGTCCTCTTGCCAATGTTATTTCATTTGTCTAAAGCTGAGTTAATCAAGATTCTGACCCTATCAACCCAACTGTGGTGCACAGCATTACAGTACCCCTTTTCTGATTCACTGTGCTATTGACAATTGTCACTGGCCTAATACATTGGCTCTAAGATCATCTGGCCCCCATCATTCTTCACTATAAATTAAGCAGCGGGAATGACAGATGATCCTTTCAGCAGCATGTTTGGCCACGGTGGAAGGAGGTAGAAGAGAGTAACCACAAAGAAAAGCATAGTTCCCCAGGAGGAAGCAGCATCAGTGCTGACAGGGAAAAGAGTAAGTAGGCTGGGGTCAAGAAGGTTACACTGGCAACTACCAGCAAAGTGTTCTATCATCTCTGCAGACCACAATGAAGTTCTACATACTCTGAGCCCAAGAGCTTTGTTTTCCACAATTTAGTAATGGAGACAAATGAAGATGTCTGCGCTTATAGTCCCTAGTGCATCATCCTATCTCTGGGAGAAGAAGCCGAACTGAAGATTTAAATATTGGCTTCAAGTTCCAGCTCCACCTTGGGCAAACCACGGAAATTCTGTTGCTTTGTTGCAAAGTGGAGGTGACAATGCTCATTCTGTTTTCTTCAAAGGGTGGAAAAGAGACAAAATGTGATAACAGACATGAAAACAGTTTGAAGAAAAAGTTTTAAATGCCATTCAATTTAAGACATATTAGTGTGATACTGGCATACGTTACACTCACACTTCAGAAATGTGAGCAATTTAAATCATACATAACATCCTTTTTCCCCCCTTAGATATTTCCACGGAGCTTCCTCTTTCAGTTTTTCCTGCTGAAAAAATGACCGAGGAATTGCCTGATGTTTGCAGAATCCCATCCTAATCCATCTTGGTCAACCATCCATCACACAGTTCTTTTCAATGACCCAATTTGACATTTCATTTCTGTTCTTTGTGGTTCACAAACCTCATCTGCTTGACAAGATCTCTAAGTACTAGCTGGCATTTAAGTAGAAAGTCATCACCAGGTAGACATTTCATGGAATAAACATAATATGTAACATTTCAAGATGAAACTTGATTCAGATACTTTTCTTATAATCACCCAGTAAATACAACATGGAAAAAACAGAACTGACCATACATCTTAATTAGGGAATGAGTTTTCATTCTTACAGAAATTAAACTCAGCTTCCCTATGTGCAGAAAAAAAATTTTTTTTTTCAATGAATAAAAATGCAGTTCCATACACAACTTTCCAGGCAAACATCTGCTAGATATAAAGAGTGAAGTATACCTTTATTTGAAAGAGTAGAAATTTTCTACAGCAGATAATCCTGTCTTCCTCTTTTGATTCTATGCTTGCCTTAAACCACTTCTATAATAACAAATTATGATATTGAAAAGTCTAGCAAGAAACACCAGAATATAATGGTAAGAAGCCTCCTACGAAAACAAGGACAAATCCACACTCCTTAATTGGCTCTGTTGCTGTAGCTACCTCAGACTTGGTGAGTCTTGGGAGTTTTGTGAATAAACAGAATATCAAGTCTGCTGCATAAGTGTTTGTCTCATTATTAAGACAAATATAACAGCTCTACCTTAGTCATAAGAGTAATCATACCACTCAAATCTCTTCTGTGTGTAAAAGCAACAGTGCTGTTATACTGGGAAATCGCACCCCAGTTTTGAGTTTCTTTCAATAGATGCTACAGAAGGCTTCTGCCGGCAAGTGAACAGAAATCAATGACTTTACACACGCTTGGCTTCAACAATTCTCCTTGGAATCCAACAGTGTGATCAAGGAAATACACAAAAAGAAAGGAAGACATGCAAATTCTGACCACACATTTGGCTTCCTACAGAAGCAGTCCTGAATGAACTCTATGATTGGTATTGTGAACCACTCCTGGCTCCCCCTTAAGTTTCTACCTAAAACTTCCAAAGAAAGAATGCAGCCGCTTTAAAGCATCCTCTCTCCTCTCCTGCACATCAGCTCTGCACTGAAATTAGGTGCCAAGATCCTAGCAGGTCCTCGAGCTCAGCTGGGGAAGGCACAGATGAAGTTCTCATCTTTGAGAACTCCAAAGTCTTGAGAGTCCTAGATTTTGTTCACCCCGGCTGCCTTCTGCCGGCTCACCAGCCAGGGCTTCCATGTTTGTTACCTCAAAGGTCGGGTTCTGTCAGTGACCAGGACCCATGTGCGATATCTGGGCACCTCCAGGCGACACCTACCAACCATTCTGCAGTCTCGGGCAGAGCCTGACCTCCTCCGTGTCTAGACCACAGGCCCTCTCTCCAGTTAAGCGACCTTTCCAAGCAGCATCCTCCCGCCGCGTCCTGGGGGACTGATCAGGGTCTAAGCAAGGAGGTTCCGTGACATCTCTGCGCTAAACGCTCAACTGTTGGTTTTCTGCAAAGTAGCAGAACACGTTTCGGTGGCCACCGCAGCCCCCATTCGCTCCTCGGCTGCCGGACACTGACTGGCATCGGGGGCATGACCATGGATGCTCTGAAAGGAGCAAATCCGAGTCTTCAGGAACTTCACCACAGCCGTGAGACGGGGAGGGGAGGGAGAGAAGAAAGGAAAGCCCACACAAAAGCAGCCAGCCCAGCAAGCCCCGCCAGCACAAAGGCCCGCGCGCTGGTGCGGAGCCGGGAGGCTGGGCTGGAGCGAGGAGCGCGGCGAGTCCTTCGAGGCCTGCGCGCCGCGCCGGGCGCGCCCCGAGCTACCCCCGCGCACCCCGCGCCGGGGCACAGCGTTTGGGTGGGGGCTCGGGGCGCACGCCTGGCGCTCCCCGGACTGCCGCGCTCCCCGGACCGCAGCGCTCCCGGGGCGACCCCGCGCCGCCCGGGGCTCCGGCTCCGTCTCTGCCCCGAGCAGCTTCTGCAGGCGCGGCCGCCCGAGCGCCGGGAGTCGGGCCCGTGCTCACCTGTGCGCCTTCAGCGGAGCAGCGCGCGGAGGAGAGCGGTGGCGCCCGCGCTGGGCATCCCCGGCGCGGCCCCTGCGGCGGCAGCGGCGGCAGCGGCGGCGGCGGCGGCGGCTCCCTCAGCCGTCTGGGACGCCAGGGGGAGGACGCTCCGCTTTGTTGCTTATTCATGAGGCCACGACGAGAGCTGGGGATTGGGCGGCGGGAAAATGTGCCCGCCCCGCCTCCGCTGGCACTGACACCCGATGCCGTTGCCTCACGCCCCTCTGCGCCCACTTCCCCGCCTCCGCTCCCGCGCCGCGGCCGAGTCGGGGTGGGCCGGGGATGGGAGGGACTTGTCCCGCTGTGGTCCCGGCTCCTGGGACCCCGCTGGAGACCCCCCTGCCCTGATGTCCCTCTTGGAAGCCTGGGATTCTGCGGCGGCACTCCCTCAGTGCGTTCGGCCGGAGCACCGTTTTCGCTGGAAGAGCCCGAATTTCTCTGGTCCTCGATTAAGGCGAAGGATGCACGTCGGAAGCTGCAGGATATTATGAAAACTGTTCGGTGTAGGCGTGCCCCTAACTAGGATCGCGTAAAGAAGCCCCAAACAAAGTATTGCCTTCTCAGAGAAGTTAAAAGTGCTAACTAGTAAGTATGGTTTATCGTGCCCTTACTCCTTCCAGGAACATGCTAGGTGCTGCCTTCAGCGCCAGCTCAATCTACTCGATAACCCTGAAAGAAATAATGGTAATCCCCCATTTAACAGGGAACGAAGTTGAGGCTGAAGGCTGTGTGAGTTGCCCCCCATCCTTGATTTTGTCAATGATTCAGTTTACTTTTTCCGTTAACTCTCATTGCGGGTAAAAAGGTCAGGAATCCAAAGGCCCTTTATAGACCAACCCCCATAGAACCCGCATTTGCAAAGCACTTTTCACATACATTATAACTTTTCACATACATTATCTCCTGTACTTATTAATTCCCTTCTTTACAATAGCTGTCTTGGTCCTGTTTTGTAGTAATTTGTACACCCTCAGGACCCAGCGAGGTCTTGTTTACCTTTGAACCCACACACCTAGAACAATCTCAGAGATGCACTGTTATCTTACCCATTGCACCTCTCTTTAGAAGAGATTATCTTTGTCAACAAATAGTTGTTGAATGGAATGTGATTGAATTGACTTGAATATATAAGATCTGTTTTTATGTATATTCAATGTAATACAATATAATACATTATACTGTGACCTGCCCTTCTACCTGAATTCAATACCCACCAGGTGGATAAGCCATGCTCTCAGCCTGACCAAGTTGTGTTTCAACATTTTATTTTTATTTCAGGTGTTTGAAATTTACACCACATCTCACACAAACAATCTTAGTACGGTAATATTCCCAGCTAGACAGACCACAAAACTGGGTCTACTTGACCCAAATGCACGTAAATACTAGCACTAATAAATAACAACCTGACCAATCAGGTTGAATCAGAGGACCAAACAGAATAGGAGAAGTTATTTACAGCTACCCAGGCATCTAAGGCCTGTCTTATATCATGTTTGAAATGTCCAAAGTTTCTTTGAAATCTACCTGCCTCCCACCTTGCATCCCTTTCTAACATACTAGTGTTGTCCTTTTGAAACCCACAATACTGAGTCCCAAAGACATAGCTCTGCTCCCCAGATTTGCCTTACACTCAGTTTTCCATTCTCAAAAATTACCCTTCTCCCATAGTAGAATTCTTATTTTCCTTTTCCTCCATACAGTCATTCAGCTATATAGTGAAAGTGATCTTATTGGAACTCGTTTATACTCATCCTTTATCCTTCCCCAAATGGTTTGTATTGCTGTAAACAACTCTGATTCATGCAGTTTATCTCAACAGCTGCTATTGGTACATGGCAGTGGTAATAAGACCCACTCTCCCACCCCAACACACACACAAATTTAAATCAGGGAAAGCTGTATCTAAAAGTCAGATCAATAAATCCACTCACAGTGAATATTAGCCTTTTATGGGTGAAGCAAGAAATTGTATGTGTGTGTTAAGAAAATCTGGGAACACCCAAAACTCCAATCAAAGTAATAAGAAAGGAAGCGCAGGAATGGAAGTTTTGGTATTCCCAGATTTAGTAAACAAAAATAGAGAATGTCCTCCCAGTATTTGGGACATGTTTATGCTAAAACTATTATTAATCTGAAATTCAGG
Source organism: Lutra lutra (assembly GCF_902655055.1). Classification (NCBI taxonomy): domain Eukaryota; kingdom Metazoa; phylum Chordata; class Mammalia; order Carnivora; family Mustelidae; genus Lutra; species Lutra lutra. The sequence continues at coordinate 105,606,071 of NC_062284.1, forward strand.
TTTCGCTGAGCATCCGATATTTTACCTGATAAACTTCGCAGTATTCGATGATTACTTCATCCTGGTTGGTAAAAGCCTTTGTGTCGGAAAGGAATTGGTCACATGTAACAAACAACCGCATAACCAACCCCAAGAGCCAGGAGTGGACAATGTCCATTCAAATACCATCTGGAAAGGAGAATCTTGGCAATGCAGCCTTGAGCATTATGGTGTCCTTGATAAGGCTATCATTAAACTGGGTAGAGGTGTTTCACAGTGTACCAACTAATTCTCTATACTCGGATTCCCATGTACCAAGTAACTACCTGACAGCTTGATTTCCCATGTGTAATGCCACTACGACACAGCTGGAATAAATATATGTGAGCTGGATTATGTATGTCTGTTTGTAACAAATCTGCTTTCAATGCCCACAAAAATTGGGTTTCTGGTCTTGCAAAAGCAAGAAGGAGACCCTGAGTGGAGCTGATGTCACCAAGGTAAGTACCACTTAAAGACTCACATAAAGGCACTTGAAAACCAGCTGGCAGGACTTCTCCAGACTTCACCACTGTTTCCTGAGGATGTTTTTAGTTTTATTTGTTTTGTTTTATTTTCATTTGAAATAACATGAGCAACAAGCACTTGAGGCAACAGAACAAAATGAAATGAAAGAAGCTTGTGAGGAAAAAAATCTTCCTGGAAGGCTGAATTTACCTGGAAATCTCCTCACAACTGTTGCTGTCTTTCCCTGTGGTTTTCCCTCCCTTTATTTCTGAATTCTGTAAAACGCCTTCCTTGGATGTGTTGTTCTTATAGATTCCCAAGACACCCAGCAAAGAGGTCTGGCCATGGAAGGAGAACAGGAGCTGCTGTATAGAGTAGAAGTCATTTGCCAATTACATATTTAAGTCTTCACTACAAAAGGTAGTCTTTTGGGGCACCTGGGCGGCTCAGTCGTTAGGCGGCTGCCTTTGGCTCAGGTCATGATCCCAGGGTCCTGGGATGGAGTCCCACATTGGGCTCCCTGCTCAGCCGGAAGCCTGCTTCTCCCTCTCCCACTCCCCCTGCTTGTGTTCCCTCTCTCTCTCTGTCTCTCTGCCAAATAAATAAATAAAATTTAAAAAACAAACAAACAAAAAAAAAAAAGGTAGTCTTTCCTTTCTGACCTTCCTACAAGTTTATGAACACAAGCTTCTCAACATCTCCCAATGTTTCCTACCCAGCTACTCTCTGACCCTAGCTGTGTTGGAGACTTCCCAGCCGCTTTTAATTTTTTAAGTTGAAATTCCCAGGAACAGATTTCGGTGTGAAATAGTCTTGCTAAGAATACTCCACTCACTCTGGGTATTCAATAAATATTTGATGGTTGTGGTGATGATGATGTAAATAATGGTAACATCGGTAGAATCTGTTTTATTAACTCTGATAGCTGTTTTCATTGCAACCAAAATCCTCAGAATACTTGACATGACCTACTTTGCTGCTAATGAGCTTAGATTTTTACCTCACACTAAATTATGTCTTTAGTATGCCCTTTATTGGAAAAATGGGGAAGTAGAATAAATCCGATAAGAAAATCATTTTCCTTAAAGAAAGCTTTGGAACAGCAAGTTTATATACACTGTAGTTGCTTTTAACTGTTAACAGCCCTCTATATTTATCTATCTTTAACTCTTATTATCGAACACCCAAATGAATCTTCCTGCTTCTCTACTCTCCCCAAGAAGCCTTATCATTGTAGAAGCAGAATAGTATATGCTTTACATTCCCTACTTTTGAAAATCTGTTATTTTCAAAAATAATAATAAATAAAATAAAATCTGTTATTTTCCATATTCTCTTATTAAGTGTTAGATTTTTTTTCGGGCCCTGAACTTTCTGATTCCATTCTAACAAATGGAATTTTCTCTGTTGCCTTGAAAAAGCACGATAAGAGAGGAAAGGACTACCAACACGATACAAAAACAAAATTTCTAACAGTACAGACCATTTAAACAGAAACTTTTTAGATAAAGTCAAGGATGAAAACATTTACAAGAAAGCAATCTCATCCCTTTTTTTCCTAGCCATAAATAATGTCCTTGTGAGACTATAAAAATTCTTTTTTAAAAAAAGATTTTATTTATTTGACACACACAGAGAGAGAGAGAGAGAGCGCACAAGCTGGAGGGGGGGGGGCGCTATAAAGGAAGAGGGGGAAGCAGGCTCTCCGCTAAGCAGGGAGCCGGATGTGGGGCTTGATCCCAGGACCCTGGGATCATGACCTGAACCAAAGGCAGACACTTAATTGACTGAGCCACCCAGGTGCCCTGTAGAAATTCTTTTTAAGAGATGTGAACATCAAAGGTCTAATGTACCCTTTAATCTTAAATGAATTGGCCATTGTGAATAACTACATTCAAAATGACATTTATAACTCTAGAAAACCTATGAATTACTTCTCACGCTGTCAGACAAGAGTCATCTCCATCCTTGTCTCTTTTTTTGTATGCCTAATGATAAATAAATCAGTGATTTTAATAGATTCCTTATCTTAAATAATGAGCATGAGATAATTATTCCTGACTGAATGGTATACATTATCTACAGCCTATGTTACAAAGGAAGCTCGTTTACTCTTCTCAGCCTCTACTAAGGATAGAATTAAAGAGAATGGCTTTACCAAGCAGGACAAAGCTCAGGCCAGAAGAAGCACTCTTACCAGAGAAAGTTCTTAGAGACTAGAAAAGATTAGTAAAAGAGGTTATAAACAAAAAACAAAAAAAAAAAAGAGGTTATATAGTCTCTTTGGTTCTAGGTTTCTAAAAAAAGATTCATTTCATTCTGGCTGGGGTTCCTGATGAAACGTTGTTAGCTCCCCCAACAAGGAAATTATGGGAATAGTTGTAAATGTGGGGAAGCTACCGCATGTATGTACTGCGGCTAACTGCATTATTGTTAATTATCTGCCTTCCAACAAATTTTGTTTATTTTACTTTCTAAATATCCGATGCAGGTATTAGCATCATCCTCAAAATACACAAGAGTATATTCAATCTATAGCACATGGTGGCAAACCAGAGAACAGGATACTCTCAATGGAATGTCAGCCCCATCACACTGAAGATGTCCTGGAGGCTCTTAACCAGAATAAAAGCAATAATCTGAACAATGGTTTAATAAGATTGAAAGGGGGCCTGGACATCATTGCCAAAAAAAAAAAATTAAAAAAGACTTTCCTTCACTGTAGCACTCAACCTCCTGCTAAAATCCCAGCCTCTATACATTTTGGCTGATTCTTCCGGCCAAACTGTCTTAGATGACAGCAGAATTACATGTGTGGGGCACCTGGGTGGTTCAGTGGGTTAAAGCCTCTGCCTTCGGTGCAGGTCATGATCTCAGGGTCCTGGGATGATTGAGCCCCGCATCGGGCTCTCTGCTCGGCAGGGAGCCTGCTTCCTCCTCTCTCTCTCTGCCTGCCTCTCTGCCTACTTGTGATCTCTCTCTGTCAAATAAATAAATAAAATCTTTAAAAAAAAAAAAAGAATTACGTGTGTGTTTCATAGTCATGAAGCAACAAGCAGTGAATCATTGAATGTGGGCTCTGCAATTATTTTGGTGTTGGCTTTAGCCCCATGGTCAGTCAATAAACAAGTGTTTTTGTTTTATGGAAAGTGTCTGGTGTATGTGGAGATACACAGGTGAACTCCACTCTCTTCGCACACCTTGAATTTAGTTGAGAGGCAAAGGCTATACACACATATGTATTACCAATAATACATAATATAAAATTTCCTCATAGGCTTCTTCCAGGACCTAAATGTAGTACACATTTTTTAATCCTCTTTTTTCACTACATTACTACAGAAAGGAACTATCTGATAAAGCCTACGTGGAAAATCTGCGTCTTAATATAGTTAGTACATGTGTTATGTAACCATCTTCCTTCCCCAAAAACTATAAGCTCTCTGAATTGAGACAGTGTGTTTTATATAGTCTCACATCTCCCACAACAACTATGTCTGTGCCTTGACATAGCAGATGTTCAAGAAAGTATTTGTTGACTATTTAATTATGGCCATAAGCTTATTACCAAAATAAACATAGGGATGCTCACCATTTCACAACTATGAGGCACAAACTGAATACTACTAACATAGGAAGGAAGTTTGATGAGCTTCAGAATTTGTATATTAATCTCATACAAATTGGGAAGATATAGTCCAATGTAAGTGGCTTTGAGACTCTGGGTTTAATTATTTTTCACATCCTATGAGAAGGGGTTAACCCACCTACATAAATGTCCTGTCTGAAGCCAGAGAACTGAGCCAACTGATATCTCAAGCCCCCTTCTTTTTTTTTTTTTAAGATTTTATTTATTTATTTGACAGACAGAGATCACAAGTAGGCAGAGGGGCAGGCAGAGAGAGAGCAGGAAGAGCTGAGCAGGAAGCCAATGCGGCGGGGCGGGGGGGAGGGGGGGTGCTTGATCCCAGGACCCTGGGATCATGACCTGAGCCCAAACGCAGAGGCTTTAACCCACTGAGCCACCCAGGCGCCCCCTCGAGCCCCCTTCTAACCACAAGTCTGCAATCCTTGTCATTGGTGAAGTTCACATTTATTTAAAAAGGAGTTGCTTGTGAACAAGAAATACCCTGCATGTGAGATTTTTAAAAAAGAAGAAAAAAACTGCTTTGAGCTGAATCCAGGACTCCTATTCCATCAAGGCTCAGATCCTTTGAAATAACCAGAGCGATGTGTTTTGTTTTATTTATTCTTTGTCAAGACCTACAATAGAAATTGGACATAAAAGACCCATTTTGCAGAATCAGTTCAAAGCAATTCCTTCGTAACTTGTTTACAAAAATAGCCAATGGCAAAAAAATTTCCTTCAGAATCAGAATGATTGAAAATATGCCTCACACAGAGAAAATGATTTACTTTTGGACTGGTCCAAAGTGTGAGGCATCATCACAAAAAAAGAAATGACTTTGTCTCCAAAAAGTTCCCAGTGAAGATAGATGGGATGATCACGTCATGTTCTTTCTTTTCTCTTTTTGCTCTGAGTAGTTTTCTATAAGTGGCTTTCAGACACAGTGACATGTTTTTTTTGTTTTGTTTTTTTTATTTATTTATTTGACAGACAGAGATCACAAGTAGGCAGAGAGGCAGGCAGAGAGAGAGAGGAGGAAGCAGGCTCCCCGCCCAGCAGAGAGCCCGATGCGGGGCTTGTTCCCAGGACCCTGGGATCATGACCTGAGGCGAAGGCAGAGGCTTTAACCCACTGAGCCACCCAGGTGCCCCCACAGTGACATGTTTTGTTTTCTTTCCATTTCTCTCTTTGTAAAAGCCATTTTAAGGCACTTACCATGGCCAGCTGATGTTCATTTTATAACACTGTTCTCAGCAGACTTCTGGACGAGCACTTTTCATTCAGATCAGATTCTGCTTGGTTCATCAAAAACACAAAACTTGTTTTCCCCTGTCAGCCTCCAATCCTCCCGTAAGTTCTATTTCTCTGGTTTTCTTTCCTCATACTTCTTGCTTCCCAGACTCCATACTGCCGCTTTTGAAAGTTAACGTCTTCTCCATCGTGTACATTGTTCCGTTTCAAAGACGCAAGCCTGAGCACTTTAGCAGAATCCTTTTGGATTTCAGAGTCTTGAATTGCAGTGTGTTGCCCTGTTTGAGGCAGCTTGAGGACTATAACCCAGTCCCACATGGTGCAATGCATTATTCATGCATGAGCACTTTTACGGGTCCATTCTTTCGCCCAAGGCACGAATATAAGCAATTAGCTTCACCTCTTCCCCCAGACCCCCATCTGGAAGGAGAAAATGTGGCAGACATGAAGGGCATCATAAGCAGATGGTAAAGACATGGAAGATGTAAAAATATTAGAAGCTAGAAACATTCTTCCCATCACAGAGAAAGAAACAAAGGCAAACATGGTTACCTGTGCCCTCTTCCTCTTTCTCCACTTCCTCCAGGCCCTAAGGTGGACTTTTGACTGGAGAAATGAGGGACAAAGCACTTGGGTTAAGGGATAGAGAGGAGACTCGGATTCCTTCTTTCCCTCTTCCACCCTTCCTCAGAACAGCTTTGAAGGTAGAAGCTTTAAGGACAGGGGTGATATGTCTGAGAGGAGCCCTTCCTTGGAAAACTCAGTGGGTTTGGGCCAGGGGGGAGCTTTACTTCACACACACTTGTTGTTACGATAATGAAGCCTTCCCATATGAGCTGGTGTAATCCATTACCACAAGATGTTACTCCAGGTCCTCCCAACGCCCTCTTCTTCCCAGCCTCAACTCCCTCACCAACTCCCCGTCATCCCATGGAAAGGAGATCCCCACTACTGTCTGACATAGTTGGCGGTCTCTTGTGATTGGCTAGTGTAGTGCTCATGCCATTCTCAGTATGATTTTTTAAGATTTTATTTTTAAGTGATCTCTACACCCAATGTGGTCTCCACCACACAACCCTGAGACCAAAAGTCCAATGTGCCAGCTACTGAGCTGCCAGTTACCCCCATTCTAAGTATTTTTAATAGCATCTTTGGTTGAAGCTGAACAGTGACATATTTAGGGAGGGAGTCTGAGATAGACCTTCTCCCCAGAAAAGCTCATTTCAGATCCAAGAGTCCACAGGTGGTACTTTTTCACAAAGCGGCTCTCCCTAATAGGAGACTCTATGCCTTTGAGCCTGTGCCTTGCAGAAGGAAAGAGAACTTGCTGCATCGGTGGCCCAGAGGTTCTTGGCCCTTCTAGGATAAGAGAGCAAACAACTGTCCTAGAATCTAAGAGCTTAGGAGTGTGCCTTTAGCTTTACAACAAGACAGTGATAGTTTTGATATCCTAGGCTTGTTGGGAGGATTAGATGAGATAATATGGAAAATACTTAGCACAGGCCCCTTAATACCCACTGTACGGTCAATAAATACTATTATATGGGGGGCCTGGGTGGCTCAGTGGGTTAAAGCCTCTGCCTTCGGCTCAGGTCACGATCCCAGGGTCCTGGAATCGAGCCCCACATCAGGCTCTCTGCTCAGCAGGGAGCCTGCTTCCCTTCCTCTCTCTCTGTCTGCCTCTCTGCCTACTTGTGATCTCTGTCAAATAAATAAATAAAATCTTTAAAAAATAAATAAATAAATAAATAAATACTATTATATGAAACACAGTGCAGACTCAGTTGATGAGGTATTGATTCTTAGGTATAAAAGCAGATATTTCCTGAGCTGATGGCCAATGAATTTTTCCCCCCTTGAGGAACTTTCTTAGAGGAGAAGCAAACCTATTGATACCCCCTATTTAAATTTCAAGTTTATGATGGAAAAAATAATTTTCCGGGGCTAGTTTTTAGAATAGTAGTTTTGGCATAATTCTGTAGAATTTTCTTAGAATCTCACCAAAGTTCAAACTGTAATAGTGTCTGGCCTATTACAGTCATTCAATATATTTATCTTATTTAGTGATCTTGAATATAGAGGTGTATCTCTGCCCCAATTTCCTTATTCATCAAACGAGACTCTGGAACTGTAAGAGATTGCAAAGCCCACACGGGAACCCATGTCCCTGGATCTGTAGTCCAGGGTTCTTCCCTCTTGCACAGGGCTGTCTTCAGTGGCATTATCCTATTTCAAAGGATATTTAATGGTTTCATCAAAGATTTGGCTTTACAGCTAAGCAGCATAATCTACATTGATGCCTCTGTGCCTGGGCTTATGTTCTTTTATCTGCCTCGAACACTTGTCTGACCTTTCTTTGACTGGCTGAAGATGCTTATTCATCTTCAGGACTCACCTTGAGCATCACCTCAAAGAAACTGTCTTGATGGCCTAGGCTGGGCCATGTGCCTTTCTTCAGGCCCCCGTTACACCTGTGCACGCCTCTGTCATAGCACTCAAGTTCAGAATAGTCAAGTCTCAGGTGCCCAGTCCCTGCACTGGTGCTAAACCTGCCCCCTGCATCCCATTCTGCCTCGGTCACTTTCCAGGCTCTCTCCTCCTCAACCTACATACCCCCAATATATTCCCCCCATCCACCCATATCACTCCCCAGCTATAGTCACCCCAGCCTGAATCCCTCCCTGCCTGAATGCACCCTGGCTTGCACCTCTCCCCATCAGACTCTATCCTCCTGCATGTATCCCTCCAGCCTATATCCCTTGAGAGGAAGAATGCCAAGACAGCCCCAAAGATTCTTGGCCCCTGATATCCATATCCCTTCTCCCAGATAGTCAGTCAAACTCTAACCTGGATACTCCTATAAAGTGAGTTTGCGGGGTGCCTGGGTGGCTCAGTGGGTTAAAGCCTCTGCCTTCGGCTCAGTCATGATCCCAGGGTCCTGGGATTGAGCCCCACATAGAGCTCTCTGCTCAGCAAGGAGCCTGCTTCCCCCCCCCACTCTGCCTGCCTCTCTGCCTGCTTGTCATCTCTGTCTGTCAAATAAATAAATAAAATCTTTCAAAAAAAATAAAATATAGTGAGTTTGCAAATGTAATTAAGACCCCGAATCGTTTCACTTTAAAATCAGGTGGGCTGATCTAATCATATGAACCCTTTAAATCTGGGTCAAGTAATTAAGAGAGAGAAGTCAGCAATGTGAAGCATGACAGGAGAGATGGAGGGGGCCATGTGGCAAGGAACTAGGGTGCCCTCTGGCTGCTGAGAGTGGCCCCTGCCAACAGCCAGCAAGAAAATGGGGGTCTCAGTTCTACAACCACAAGGGACTGAATGCTCCCAACAATTATGGGAGCTTGAAAGAGAACATGAGCTCCAAAAAGGATCACAGCCCAGCTGACATCTTGATTTTAGCTTTCTGATAGCCTGAGTGGGAAACCCAGTCACCCTGAGCCTCAACTTCTGACCTACAGAACTGAGAACTAATGAACGGATGTTGTTTGAAGCCACTAAATTTGTGATAATTCATTACACAACACTAAAATACTAACACAACCTCACCCACCCTGTACTTTCCCAATTCTTAGCCCTCAGTCTATCTTCCCCCGAGTGAATCTCCCTAGGATACACCTTCCCAGCTGGAGCCATTCTGCAGCCTGAGCCATTCACCTACCCCAGAATGAACCTCAGACCTGTATTCCTCCCCGTTTGTACCATTCCCCAGCCTGAATGCCCTCCACAAACACACAGCCTGTCACATACAACCCCCCATCAGTCCAATCACCCATACACATGCACACACACACACACACACACGCCGCTAATACCACTAACACCATCACTATGCTGCACAGTACAGCAGCCTAAGTGATTCAGCCCAAGGAACACACCAGTCAAATTCAAAGTCTGCATTACCAGATGGAAATTTTATCTCCTTTCCAAGACCAATGAGCACGGCTGGGCATCCCAAAAGGAAAACTGTAGAGTCCTCTCCTTTGCTCCCTGGAGCCTAAAGTCAGTGGTGAGCAGACCATCAGTCCTACTTTCTAGGTTCTGAGTGCTGCACTAGCTTCTCCAGCACTCTAGAATCAGAGGAGCCCTTCAGGTGGCCAAAGGCTCTCCTTTTCCAAAGGAAATGAACTGGGCCTCCAATCCACTGGCCAAAATCCTCTCGTCTCCCCTCTCTAAGGATCTGAAAATTTCTTTCCTCCAGGAGTATTGCTGACATTCCCCTCCCCGATCCCCATCTCCCATCTCTATTTCAGAGCCAAGCATTGTTTTCTCTCCTTCTGGGCTTTTTTTCCCACCTGCGATATTCTACAACTTACATCGCAAATTGGTGCTTTTCTCAATCGGTATTCCTCCTCCATAGTATATCTTTGTACCTGAACCAGAACACTCTGGGGTAGTTGGGGTGAATGGCATAAGTAGCCAATACTTACTTTCAAAAAGCAAACATTGGGTAAAAAAAGGTAGGATATCTGCATGAAAGGAATAACAGCTTTATATATAACAACCCTATGAGGAAGAGTTATTGCTCGTATTTCACAGATGAGGAAATTGAAGTTCAGAGAGGTTAAGTAAGTAGTCAAAGGGCACACAGCAAACAAGCAGCAGAGCTAGAATACCAGCTCAGGCAGTCTGGTTCCAGAGCCCATCCTCTTGTCCACTCTGCTGAACACTTACTAGGTTTCAGGATCACTGTACTAAGTAGAGTATTATGTGATTTATGTGATAAAGGAGAAGGAGAAAAAGCAGAGAGAACTGTGTGCTCACGTGATCGGGAAATTTTCCACAAAATGGGACTTGAGCTATCGATACAGGAAAATTAGGACTCAGGGTTGCAAGGGTGGGGCATTCAGATTGGATGAATGGAATGAACAAGGCATAAGAGTGAGAAAATGTATGTTCTGAAACCATAATCTGTAGAAGAGAGTCATGGGAAATAAGGCCGGAGCGGTAAGTGAGACCAGATTACAGCTGCTGTGAATCCCAAGCCGAGGACGTGGGCTTTAATTACAAGGCAAGAGGGAAGCATTTTGAGGAAGGGATTGGAGAAAGGGAAGGGGCAGCTGGATATGATAATTGCCTGGACTTGGGAGAGCAAAGGAAGAATTAAAAAACTTATTCCCAGGTTTAGTGCTTAAGTATCTGGAATGATTTGAGTTTTAATAATAGAAAAATTATGTTTGGAACTGAATGTTACTTCCTTAAGTAACATGTAGGTCTTTAAATTCTGCTAGAATGGAAATTACATTTGCCCTCTCCATAAAACAATCCAGGAAAAATCTGTATCAGGCTAGATAAATGTGAAGAGTTAAAAAGGATCATCAGAGTTCTAGAGAGGCTCCTTTTCCTACAGAAACTTTCAGAAAGTTCAGCTATGCTTTGGGCATTTTGGCAATGAGCCAGTTACCTTCAGGGTACACCTTCAGGGGTGTACCCCCTAAATCAGATAACTGAGAAATTCAATTTGGGGTTCCTTTCTTAAGTGGGTTTCTGTTGACAATAAGATCAAAGCAGGTGTAATTTGTTAAAGGTATGAAAAAATGTGCTACAATTATAGATTGTAAGTTCTCACTGTATACTCCCCAGCATTTTTAGAATATGTCAGTGTTTTTAGGAGTTTAGTTACTATAACTATGCCACCCAAAATGCATACTTTTAATATTTTCATCCACAGAGGGAATTAGCAATAAACAAGACCATAAAAAAACATAGGAAAAATCCATCATGGCAGCCCTGGAACACACTGTAAATACTCAACAAACGAGGATAGGTGCCTGGTGCCCTCCAACACTGCCTGGCCTAGAAGGTTGAGCTGAGAGAGAAAGGGAGCAGTGGAGACCTGAAACTCGCCCACCACTCCTACCACCAGGATGGTCCAGACCCGCATGACAAAGCCAATGCAGTTCACTTCCTTGTTTTGCCATCTGCCAGCCCCATTCACCTCGGGGAAGTTACCTTACCTCTCTGTGCCATTTATATTCTACTCCCCGCCCCCCACAGAAGTTAAAATGATCTATTCCATGAAATGTCACCTACCAAGGAGCTGATACAACACCCAAAACATTGAAGAGGCCCATAACTATTCCCTTTCCCTCCTCAGCAGTGGGCAGCAGGAAGCAGCAAAGGGAACTGAGATATTCCAACAGGCAGCTGGGCAGGGCCCAGGAGCAGGGAATGGTGAGAAGTCAAGTCTGGAGAAGAAGGCTGGGGCTGGGTGCCAGGGCATTTGTAGACACGCCCCCACAGCTAGAGTGCAGCTTGCTGGGATAGACCTGCAGGGAAAGGTAAATGGAGTCAGAAGTGGGGCCCTTAAGGATGGCACCAAACCCCTGGAGATCAAGTGGAGAAGAAAGGGAATTTTAAGGCTAAGCATGCATATTGTAGGGATTGGGAATGGGGAGGGATTAGGGAACTCAACTAGAGTTTACAAAGAGCTAAAAGTGAGTGCTTTCGATAATTTGAAAAACAAAACAAAAGAAAACTGAATCAAGACAGCAAAACCTTTGTCCTGAGACTAAGACTCAGGGACATTCTCCGACAAAACTAGTGAGAAAAGGACAGGGGTTTGGTGACAAAACAAAGACCCAATTACCAAAACTGGGATAGAAAACGGGAGCAAGGTTGGAGCTGGGTGACAAGATCAGATCTGGAGGGACAGCTGAGACCTGGTGCTGAGTCACTGTGACCCGGTGCTGAGTCAGCAGAACACTGCCCCTCTGATTGGTCCCCAGGCTGGGGTGTAGACAGAAGCCCAGAGCCCTCGCTGTGAGCCTGAAGAGACTGCAGGAACATAACCTTGGCATTAAAAGGGCAAAGATTTGATGGAATCTTGCAGTCAGGGCCTCTCCAGGCAGTAGCAGGAGCCAAATTCTTTGCAGTTTTTGCCTCATACTCACCTCAGGGGAGCTTATTAATAATATCAGTGTTCCAGTCTTGAGACGAAGACAGAGGCTTTAACCCACTGAGCCACCCAGGCGCCCCAATATTTTTTATTTTTAAAGTAATCTCTACACCCAACGTGGGGCTTGAACTCACAACCCTGAAATCAAAAGTCATACACTCCTGCCTGAGCTAGCCAGGGGACCCCCTGCTTTGTCCAATTTTAGATTAGGTTGTTCATCCTTTTGTTAACTATTAGGGGTCCTGTATATCTTCTAGATATTAAACTCTCATTAGATAGGTGATTTGCAAATATTTTCTCACATTCTGTAGGTTGGCTTTTCATTTTCTTGATAATATCTTTTGATGCATGGAAGTTTTTAATTTTGATGAAGTCCCATTTATCTGATTATTTTTGTTGTTGCTTGTGCTTTTGGTGTCATATTAAGAATCCATTGTCGAGGGGCGCCTGGGTGGCTCAGTGGGTTAAGCCGCTGCCTTCGCCTCAGGTCATGATCCCAGGTCCTGGGTTCGAGCCCCACATCGGGCTTTCTGCTCAGCAGGGAGCCTGCTTCCTCCTCTCTCTCTGCCTGCCTCTCTGCTTACTTGTGATTTCTCTCTGTCAAATAAATAAATAAAATCTTAAAAAAAAAAAAAAAGAATCCATTGTCGAGGGGCGCCTGGGTGGCTCAGTGGGTTAAAGCCTCTGCCTTCGGCTCAGGTCATGATCCCAGGGTCCTGGGATCGAGCCCCGCATCGGGTTCTCTGCTTGGCAGGGAGCCTGCTTCCTCCTCTCTCTCTGCCTGCTTCTCTGCCTACTTGTGATCTCTGTCTGTCAAATAAATAAATAAAATCTTTAAAAAAAAAAAAAAGGAATCCATTGTCGAATCCAAGGTCATAAAGATTTGCCTCTACGTAGTCTTCTAACAGTTTTATGGGTTTTGCCGTTATATTAATATTTAGGTTGTTGAAACCATAAGAGACTCTTAATCTCACAAAACAAACTGAGGGTTGGGGGGGTGGGGGGCAGGGAGAGGGTGGGGGAGTTATGGACACTGGGGAGGGTATGTGCCATGGTTAGTGCTGTGAAGCATGTAAATCTGGCAATTCACAGACCTGTACCCCTGGGGCTAATAATACATTATATGTTAATTTAAAAAATATTTAGGTTGTTGATCCATGTTGAAATAATTTTTTTATATAGTGAAGGTAGGATGGCCTAACTGCATTCTTTCCCAAGTAGAAATCCACTTGTCCCAGGACCATTTGTTGAAGAGTCTGTTCTTTCCCCATTGAACAGACTTGGCACCTTTGTCAAAAATCAATTGGCATATTACTGTTTAATGGGTACAGAGTTTCAAATTTGCGACATGAAAAGAATTCTGAAGGATAGTGGTGATAGTTGCACAAGGTGAATGACAATGTTACTGAACTGTACATTTAAAAATGGCTAACATGATATGTTTTATGTGATGTGTATTTTACTACAATTCAAAAAAATTAATTGGCAAAAAAAAATGAATTGGCCATACGTGAATGGGTTCATTTCCAACCAGTTATTTCTATCCCACTGGTCTATATGTCTATCCTTATGCCAATATAACACTGTTTTGATTATTGTAGTTTTGTAATAAGTTTTGAAATCAGGAATATTCCAACCTTGCTCTTTTTCAGAATTGTGTTGGTTATTCGGGGCCCCTTGCAAATCCATACGGATTTGAGGACTATCTTTTCCACTTCTGCACCAAAAACACTTGAGATTTTGCTGAGATTGTGTTGAATCTGTAGTTAGCTTTGGGTAGTATTGCCATCTTAACATTGTCTCTCAATACATAAATACAGAATAGCTTTGCATTTATTTAGGTGTTCTTCCTGTCAGCAATGTTTTGTAGTTTGCAGTTCAGGTAGGTGCTTATGTTATAACATTTTTTTTTAAAGATTTTATTTATTTATTTGACAGAGAGAGATCACAAGCAGGCAGAGAGGCAGGCAGAGAGAGAGGAGGAAGCAGGCTCCCTGCCGAGCAGAGAACCCGATGCGGGGCTCTATCCCAAGACCCTGGGATCATGACCTGAGCCGAAGGCAGCGGCTTAACCCACTGAGCCACCCACGCGCCCCATGTTATAACATTTTTTCCCCTTTCTTCAAAGTGACACACTTTAGATCAAATTAAAAAAGAATGCAACTTACAAGAAGGCAATTAGTATTTTATTCGGGTTTTTTGGCACGCACACAGGAAAAGAAAACACTTACAGATGACATCGAATTAAACCAGCATTTGCTGAAAATGTGTTCTATTTTGAGTTCTAGATTAGGCACTGGAAGGCCCCTGATTTCCATGAGCTTAAAACACGACCAGGTAGAAATCTGAACAGTGATGGTATAATGGGAAATGCTACGAAGCAGCCTTGTGCAGAAAAGCTGAGGGCTCACAGACAAAGCAAATTAAGCATATAATGGCAGTTGGGTTTGTAAAAACATCAAATAGGAGGCTTTAACAATATGACGATGGAGTGGGATTTTGCCAGTTGGAGGGCGGAAGGAGGACAAGGGCATATGTGTGTTTGTGGTGGCGGAGTGGGAAGTGTGGAGATAAGGGAGAAGTGCCTTGATCGTCTCTGGTCAGTTCATTCATTTGAACAATTGTACAAAAATTTTAAGGCACCTATCTGTTGATATATTCCTTTTGAAAAATATGATACATTTAAAAAGTAACACTCCTGGACAATGGAAGAAATAGAATAAAGGCTATGAAGTGGATAATAGTATATTTTATCAATGTTAACTTGCTGATTTTGATACTTGCACTATGGTTATGAAAGAGAATATCCTTAAGAAATATACACTGAAGTATTTAGGGGAAAGGGAGCATGAGTGCAACTTACTTTCAGATGGTTTCGAAAAAATAATATGTATGTATACACACAGAGAGAAAATCTTAAAGAAAATAATAAAAGTCGTAAAATGCTAATGATTGGAGAATCTGAGTGAAGAAAAGTTTTTGTACTATTCTTGCAAGTTTCTTAAGAGTTTGGAATTCAAAATAAAAACTATCCCCCCCAAAAAAGTAATATTGTTGCTGCTCTACAATACAAACTGGGTCCTGAAAAAAATGTTTTACACACAGAAAAATATCTGAAAGGACACAGACTTTTAATCAGCAACTACTACTAAGGAATAGACTGGATGGAGAAAAGAAGGATTTTAAGTCTTACTTTGTGCATTTCTGTATTATTTAAATATTTTATTGAAAGCATGTCTTGGGGCTCCTGGGTGGCTCAGTCAGTTAAGCATCTGCCTTTGGCTCAGGTCATGATCTCAGAGTCCTGTGTTTGAGTCCCATGTTACGCTCCCTGTTCAATGGGGAGTCTGCTTCTGCCTTTCACTCTGCCCCTCCCCCCACTCATGTGTACTCTCTTCAAAATAAGTAAAAATATTTTTAAAAAAGAAGGCATGTACTAATTTTGTAACTAAAAATAAAACACAAACTACAGGGGCACCTGGGTGGCTCAGTGGGTTAAACCTCTGTCTTAGGCTCAGGTCATGATCTCAGGGTCCTGGAATCGAGTCCCGCATGGGGCTCTCTGCTCAGTGGGGAGCCTGCTTCCTCCTCTCTCTCTGCCTGCCTCTCTGCCTACTTGTGATCTCTCTCTATGTCAAATAAATAAAAATCTCTAAACACACACACACACACACACACAAACTACAATAAAAGAAAAAAACCTGGGTGTGATAATTACCAACAGAAGGACAAATTTTTATTGTATGATAACAGAGAGGGAATGGTAAGAAAAGACATTTTTTTTCCTCTTTTTTTTTTTTACTAACACATAATGTATTATTAGCCCCAAGGTTACAGGTCTGTGAATCATCAGGCTTAACACACTTCACAGCACTTGCCATAGCACATATCCTCCCCAATGTAGAAAAGACATTTTTTAAATAAAGAAAAATACACATTTTACATATGTATGTACAAATCAACAAATACATGTCAATATATAAATAATTGTTGGCACTTGACCGGAATGATCTTTTTTTTTTTTTTTTTTTTTTAAATGTCCTTGAGAAGCTTCTTTTTTTTCTTTCCAGGAACTGAGAGCTTGAAAATCTCACCACAGTGTTTTCCCAGTTCAGCGCTGCCTTGGTAAGGAAAATCACAGAAACTCTCTTAATCATTTAAGAAAAAAGCTCCATCTTCACCTTAATTACTGCCTACATTTTGCTGAACCTAAGGTTGTTTTTGTTCAGTCTGTAGGCTGACACACACAAAAAATTACAGCCTGTTGTAGTTTCCCAAGCCCACCAGCTCCATTAGGTTAAATTAAGCACTTATTAAATTCATGCACTTAAAAAAAGAGAAAAAAGAAGTTCCATTTATTAGGTGTGGGGATAAAAAAGGAAATATAAAAATGACATCCATCAACCCATTTCCTGCCCCAAGTCCCAGAAAAGAAGATCACCAAATCATGCTTTCCTCAGGGTTGGTTGCAGCTTAAAATGCAAGTGATAGGTAAATTATCCTAAACCAAGTCAAGGATTTTCCCCATCTTTCCAGTTGGGGAGGGGCTAAGAGGAGTTGGGTAAAATTGTAAGGCCTCATTCTGTGAGGGAATATCTAATGTCACACTCAGAAGCTTCAGGTGATCAGGACTCAGACCTTTTCTGCTGTTTTATACTGCTGACTTCCAACTCATTCCTCCCACTCCAGTACACCCTTGTCATGGTCCCTCTGCCTCAAGGACATAGGAACAGAAGCAGAGCATTATCTGTTCATGTCCCAAGACTTAGCAGGGGAAGGGTTGGCTTGGCTAATCTATTTCACTTGTGATCCTTTTAATAAACGAGAATATTCTTCCAGTTGTGTTCTTTTGTATCCAAATGCAATATTATCTTCTGACTCCTGATATATTTAGAATTAAAATATGCTCACTGCAGGGGTGGCTCAGTGGGTTAAACCTCTGTCTTCCCCTCAGGTCATGATCTCAGGGTCCTGGGATAGAGCCTCCCTCCCCCCCCCCCCCCCCCCCCGCCCCCCCGCAGGCTCCACCCCTTATTGGGCTCTCTGCTCAGCAGGGAGCCTGCTTCCTCCTCTCTCCCTGCCTGCGTACTTGTGATCTCTCTTTGTCAAATAAATAAATGAAATATTTTTAAAATAAATAAATTAATTAAATAAAATATGCTCAGTATAAAAATTCTAGACATGAATGTGACAGGTTTCATTTTTTCCCTTAATACAAGAAGAAAAAAACTTATAGAAGAAAATCCCCAATCACAGGATGAAATCTACTTCCCTTTCTTAAAAAGTCTTAATCTCGAATTTTAATGATCACCAATATACCTTTTAAGATATACACTCCACACACAAAAAAAAGACATACACTCCACAGTTTGACATGCACCAATTTATTCAAAAATTATTTATTCTAGGGGCGCCTGGGTGGCTCAGTGGATTAAGCCGCTGCCTTCGGCTCAGGTCAGGATCTCAGGATCCTGGGATCGAGCCCCACATCAGGCTCTCTGCTCAGC
The DNA here is from genome assembly GCF_902655055.1 of Lutra lutra. Classification (NCBI taxonomy): domain Eukaryota; kingdom Metazoa; phylum Chordata; class Mammalia; order Carnivora; family Mustelidae; genus Lutra; species Lutra lutra. Next base: position 105,623,847 of record NC_062284.1, read on the forward strand.
AGGGAGTCTGCTTCCTCCTCTCTCTCTCTGCCTGCCTCTCTGCCTACTTGTGATCTCTCTCTCTGTCATAAATAAATAAAATCTTAAAAAAAAATTATTTATTCTATATCAGTATGATGTTGAATAAAACATATTCTCTACCTTTTAAGAACAGTAAACATTCTTTTAAATTTTTTAAACAGAGAATAATAAGAAATCACCTAAATAGAGGATTTTACCTTAACAGTTAGATAACATATTCTCTGGGGCAAGTTTACCAAGTGGCACACAAAAAATAATAAAAATTACTCTCAAAGAATTGTCTTGCATTGATGACAATAAAGTCAACTTCATGTCAAATTAATTGTATGTATTTATCTAGCCATTTGTATTTTGTTCCCTCCTAAGATCAATTTATTTTAACTGCATTTAATTTGCATTAAGATGTATTCTGAACCAGAATAAACACTGGGAAAAGAGTGCCTTCATTGAAATATTGCAAAACATAGGAACAAGTTCTGAGAAATTACAACAAAAAGAAGTCCATGTGCTTATTTTCCTCTAGTTAGATCTCGACTGAGTTTTAGAAGTAACAATTTTAAAAATCATAACTATATGAGACAAACAGCTAATGACTTTTTAAAGCTGGATCTCTGTATTCTTTCTTGTCAAAAACATATCCCAGGTAAATCAGAAATTTAAGCACAAATATATGACACCATAAACGTACCAGGAAAAAAATGGGTAAATTTTTTATAGTCTTGCATCTTGGAAGTATTTTCTAAATATGATAGTTATTTCAGAAGCCATAAATAAATGATAAAATATTTCATATAAAAAATTTAAGTTGTAAAAGGTAAACATTACTCTAAATAGAGTTGAAAGAAGAACCAGGAAAAATATCCCCAACAAACATTATATAAAAGACTTATTTATTTTATAAACAAAGAGCTCTTATAAAAATAAAAGCAGTGATGAATCTAGGAGGGACTGGGAGATGGGGAGGTTATTTCCATTACTTGCCCTCCATTCTTTGATAAGGACAATTGACTTTTTTGAAACCTTAGGTAAAGTACTGTGCAATCACAATTTCAAGGCAAGGTCCTTAGCTTTAACCTTTTCAACAAGGTTGCTTATATTAAGCTTTTTCTATACAGGAATTCTGGTGTTGCCACTAATAAGAAGGCAATCAACTGTATGGAATAATGGATGAAGAACACAAGTAAGCAATCTAAAATAACCACACGGAAAGGCATTTAGCCCCACCTTTAGTTACAGAAAGTTACATTAAAATAATAATGCATGGATGCCTAGGTGGCTCATTTGGTTAAACATCTGCCTTTGGCTCCGGTCATGATCCCAGGGTCCTGGGATGGAGCGCCACATCGGGCTCCTTGCTCAGCAAGGAGTCTGCTCCTTCTCCCTCTGTCTTCTTCCTCTTCTTCTGTCTTTTCCCTCCGGCTCCCCTCTGCTTGTGTGCTCTCTCTCTCTTACAAATAAATAAAATCTTTTTAAAATAATAAATATTAGATTATAAAATAACAATAATAATGCACTACTTTTCCTGTCTATCAAATAAGTAAAGGATAGAAACAAAGATGATACCCTGTGCTTAAGGAAGCAAAGAAATGGGCATTCTCATTTGCTACTGGTAGGAATGTAAGTCAGTACAAATTTGGGAGCTTCATTAAAAATATAAAAAGGGGGTGGCCCCTGGTGTGGCTCAGTTGGTTAAGCAACTGCCTTCATCTCAGGTCATGATCCCAGGGTCCTGGGATCGAGCCCCGTGTCAGGCTCCTTACTCAGCAGGGAGCCTGCTTCTCCCTCTCCCTCTGCCTGCTACTCTACCTGCTTGTGCTCTCTCTCTCTCTCTCTCTCTCTGTCAAATAAATAAATAAAATAAAACAAAAAACAAACTAACCAAAAAAAAAAAGGAAAGAAAATCCCTGATTTAACTTTAAGAAAAAAAATATATATGCACATTTACATATATATACATATATATAGAATATGTACATATATGTACATATATTTATATTCTTTGACTAGAAATTCCACTTCTAAGAATTGACCTTATAGCTACACTTGTCCAAGTACCAAAGATTTTATATATATACATATATATTTTTTTTTCTTTTTTTAAGGATATTCACTGTAGCTTTGGATAATAGTAGAAAACTAAAAATAACCTAAAGGTCACCAAAAGGACTTTTCTAAAAAAAAAAAAAATACATCCATTGCAAACAATTAAAACTACAGCTATTAGAGGTGAGAGAGAGAGGTGTTAAGAGAGAGGTGTTAAGGGGCGCCTGGGTGGCTCAGTGGGTTAAAGCCTCTGCCTTCAACTCAGGTCATGATCCCAGGGTCCTGGGATCGAGCCCCACATCGGGCTCTCTGGGCAGCAGGGAGCCTGCTTCCCCTTCTCTCTCTCTCTGCCTGCCTCTCTGCCTACTTGTGATCTCTGTCTGTCAAATAAATAAATAAAATCTTTAAAAAAAAAAAAGAGAGAGAGAGAGGTGTTAAGCCTCTGCCTTCGGCTCAGGTCATGATCTCAGGGTCCTGGGATGGAGCCCCACATCAGGCTCTCTGCTTAGTGGGGATCATGCTTCCCTTCCTCTCTCTCTGCCTGCCTCTCTGCCTAATTGTGATCTCTGTCTGTCAAATAAATAAATAAATAAATCTTAAAAAAAAAGAGAGAGAGAGAGAAAGGTGAGAGTATATATACAGGCTAAGATATCAAAAGTATATTAAGTAAAAAAAAACTTTTAGAACCAATGATCACATTTGTGTAAAATAACATGCGTGTGTGTCTGTGTATGGGGAGAGGGCACATTTTAACCAAATCACTTCTAATTCAATATGAATGTTTCACCAACAAAAAATAAGATATATGTACTTAAAATGCTTGAATATAATTTAAAACTATATGTGAAGTTTTCCAAAAAAATTAAATTATATTGGGAGTGGGGAGTTTTTTTTTTATGTCAAAAGCAAAACATCTGCCAACTTTAGTTTGACATTTTTTCATGTCCTGTTTACCAAACCATAAACAAACACTGAATCATAATTAACTGATATAGATTGGACAGAAATGTTACCCCTGCTCAATGATATATTTACACAGTGGTGTACATTGATGGGTAAATGCAAAAGACTGCAGCCAGGAAGATGTGAAAGATGCTCAATTCAACATGATACCCATTGAAATAATCCACTTCTCTTTTTTAAAAATTAATTGATTCTTTATCTTTAAGTAATCTCTATGTCCAACATGGGGCTCAAACTTATGACCTTCGAGATCAAGAGTTATATGCTCCATCGATAAGACTTCCAGGTGACCGCGAAATGACCCATTTCTTGTGTGTTTTCTTACTGATTTCCTTTTCTCATATGCAAGAGGAAGTAATAATCCCCCAAAGTATTTACGTCTGGGAAGTCTGAAACTAGATGCTGATTGTTTTTATAAACAATAAAGTCGGGGTGCCTGGGTGGCTCAGTGGGTTAAAGCCTCTGCCTTCGGCTCAGGTCATGATCCCAGGGTCCTGGGATGGAGCCCTGCATAGGGCTCTCTGCTCAACAGGGAGCCTGCTTCCTCCACTCTCTTCTCTGCCTGCCTCTCTGCTTACTTGTAATCTCTGACTGTTAAATAAATAAATAAATAAATAATCTTTCAAAACAAAACAATAAAGTCACCTTAAAGGTTAGAACAAAAGAAGGATCAAGGGAACTTGCTCTCTTTGAATTTACTAGGTTAAACCTTCACGTAATTTCCTTCTCTGTAGACATTTTGTGTACTACGCAGTAGTCAGTTAGAGCAACAAATCTGGACCTCTCCTCTGAAAGTAAGTAGGCTTGTCTTCCTGCTCTGTTAAAAAATCAAGGGAAGGGGTGCCTGGGTGGCTCAGTTATTAAGCGTCTGCCTTTGGCTTGGCTTATGATCCCTGGGTCCTGGGATCAAGCTCCCCCACCCACAGCATCAGGCTCCCTGCTTGGCTCCCTGCTTGGCGGGAGGCCTGCTTCTCCCTCTCCCACTCCCCCTGCTTGTGTTCCCTCTCTCTCTCTCTCTATCAAATAAATAAAATCTTAAAAAAAAAGTTGAGGGAAAAAATTACAGGCTCTATTTTATTCTTTCATCATATCCTTCCTTCATTATTCTATGCATCATTGATTCATTTTTTTAAAAACCCCTTTAGTGGGGTGCCTGGTTGGGTCAGTCATTGGGCCTCTGCCTTTGGCTCGGGTCATGGTCCAAGAGTCCTGGGATCAAGACCTGCATCAGGCTCCTTGCTCTGGAGGAAGCCTGCTTCTCCTTCTCCCACTCCCCCTGCTTGTATTCTTGTGTTCCCTCTCTCACTGTGTCTTTCTCTTTCAAATAAATAAATAAAATCTTAAAAAAACAAAAACAAAAACACAAACCCTTCAGTGAATACTTTTTATGTTAAACTCTGGGAATACAGTTAAAACACCATCCTCAGACCCAGAGATTTTGCAATTCAAAAGCAGATCAACGAAAAAAGGGGGGGGGGGTGGATTAAAAGACAATGAAATAAAAGACTAGTACTGAAGACTAAAGGAACCCAAAAAAGGTACCTAGTATAACCTGAAAGTCCAGGGAAGACTCCCCAGCAAAGGGAATCCTTTAGCCCTGAAGATCTTCATACATTCTGAAAGAGACCCAGGGAAGTCAAGGACCCAGGCTGAAGTTGTTTGTGGACATTGGGTTGATGTGGCAGTCCAATTCCCCAAGAAGTACTATCTATGGTGCCATCATTCTGACCAAGCTAATTTCATTTCTGTGAGATAAAGCTATTACCAATAGAACAAGACCAATAAGCACTTCATTCTTGCCAGGTGATACTCTCTTTGCAAAGTGATAGGGTGCTGGATCTCATTAAGGTGCAGCATCTTACTCCTATCCTTAATGAACTGTCTCTGTTCTTGTGCCTAAGACACTGCTGCTGCTGACTGATGTGGATAACCGCTATACTTCTGCTAGGGGCTGCACTGACACTGGGGCAACGTAGCTAAAGCCATCTCTGATGTTGTCTCCAAGTCCTGCATCTATCTGACCCTTGAACTCTGGGAAGACAGAGTTTTTGGGGTGCCTGTGTGGCTAAGTTGGTTAAGCGTCTGCCTTTGGCTCAGGTCATGATACCAAGGTCCTGGGATCAAACCCTGCATCGGGTTCCCTGCTTAGTGTGAAGTCTGCTTCTCACTCTTCCTCTCCCTCTGCCCCTCCTCCCCTGCTCATGTTCTCTCTTGTGCGCTAGCTCTGTCTCAAATAAATAAAATAAAATCTTTTTAAAAATTTCAACTAAAAAAAAAAAAAGACTTCACTAAATTTCCGTCTCAGGGATTTACTGATCATAAAGTTCCAAGTGACAGGGCACAGAACCCACAGAATTCGTCTGTGTCTACCATGTTGTGTTATATTACAAGTAAAATTAATGAAAGAGAAAGATGATGAAGGTCTGACCTAATGTAGTAGCGAGGATGGAGAAAAGGTAACAGACCTGAGATACATGAGAAAAGAAATCACAGAACTTCATAACTGGTTCAGTATGAGAAGTAAAAGGGGAGGAGGAGTTGAGAATGACCATTTAGGTTTCTGGTTTGGGCTTCCAGAAGGAGGTCTTTCAAAATGGTAAGAAATGTAGGACGGGGCACCTGGGTGGTTCAGTGGGTTAAGCCTCTGCCTTTGGCTCTGGTCATGATCTCAGCATCCTGGGATCGAGCCCCGCATCAGGCTCTCTGCTCAGCAGGGAGCCTGCTTCTGCCTCTCTCTCTGCTGGCCTCTCTGCCTACTTGTGATCTGTCAAATAAATAAAATCTTTAAAAAAAAATTTCTTAAAAAAAAAAGAAATGTAGGCCATAGGGCCACTTTTCAATGGACTGTAAATAGTTAAGATTTGGACACGTTAAATTTAAGACAGTTGTCTTTCTTTTTTTTTTTTCTTTTTTTTTTTTTAAGATTTATTTATTTATTTATTTGACAGAGAGAGATCACAAGTAGGCAGAGAGGCAGGCAGAGAGAGAGGAAGGGAAGCAGGCTTCCTGCTGAGCAGCAAGCCCGATGCGGGACTCGATCCCAGGACTCCGGGATCATGACCTGAGCCGAAGGCAGCGGCTTAACCCACTGAGCCACCCAGGCGCCCCTAAGACAGTTGTCTTAAATAAGAATTGATCAGTAGGTTATTGGATAATGTAGGCTTTAAACTCAGGGAATAGATCTGAGCTGGAGGTATAGATTGTTAGGGAGCAGGTGGGTGGTGTTAGGTCTGTTATTAAACGAAACAAGACTGAGACAAAGTGAAAGTTATTTAAAGCTTTATCTTATGCCAAGTATTAGAAGTCAGACTGATCGGCCAGGGCCATCTCCGAAAAGAGCGACCACCCCCAGTTTACAGGCTCAAGAATCAACTGACTGACCGGTCAGGGCCGCCTCCGAAGAGAGCGACCCCTCCCAGCCTCACAGACTAACTTTTATAGAGCAAAAGCCTGGCCACACATAGGTGGCCAGTGACATTGTAACATTGCATAGTCATGTTAGGCCACACGCAGGTGGCCAATTGAATTACAATTTACCCTTTAGTAGTTGTTTGAACTAACCTATTACTCTGGTCAGAATTGGCGCTCAAGTTTGGCGCCCAAAAGGCGGGGTTTACATTCTTTGGTGGTTAGGGAGACAATATGTGTGCTTTTTACTGATTGGATGTCTCCACCTGGCCTGACTCGTCCTTGTATTCTGGGCTCTGTTATTAGGAACTAGCTGACATATTTTACTGGTTTCCCAGACTTGCTTCTAAGTAAGTTTCTCGGTGCGGCCGGCAGCGGGGGGGCAGGGTCAGTTTAAGTTTTACTGTACAAACAACAAAATGGCTTTTAACCAAGATGGAGTCACTCTGGCTAAATAGGCCCTTACAGGTGGCCATGAGTATAAGATGGTAAATGAAGCTACGGAAGATGATAACTCAAGTAGATGAGAAGAGAAGTAAGCCAAGGACAAAATGATGGATAATATATATCTTAAAGACTAAGTAGAATAGTAGAATACTCAAGAGAAATATTCATAAAATATTATAAACCAAAACAGGATATTCTTGTAGAAGCTAAGGGAAAAGAAAGTCTCAAGGTGAGAGGAATCAAACAGTTTGAAAATGTACAGAGAGATCATATAGGTTAAAACTGAGATGTGTCCATTGGATTCATCAACCAAAGAAATTACTGATGTGTCAGGCAAGAGCAACTTTGGTCAAGCGGCAAAATCTAGACTATAATGGGTTAAGGAATGATGGAAAGTAAGGAAGAGGAATCAAAAATAGACAACTCTTTCAATAAGGTTATTTGAGAAGGAAAGGAAACGAAAGAGATAGTGTAGTCGCTAGAGGAAGAGATAGGTGGAGGGAAGATTTACCTTTTTGGAAAGACGCTGATGGGAAAGAAAAGGAGGCAGGTCATTGAGGAAACGAGACCCACTGAGGAGGAGTAGGGAACAAAGTCCAGAGTCCAACTGGAGGGATTAGCTTTGGATTAAAAAAGAGAAGCCTTTCCCCCTGAGATAAGAAAAAAGGCAAACAGCTGTATTTCTTTTCTTTCTTTCTTTCTTTTAGAGAAAAGAGAGGTGCTCAGATGTGGGGGTGGGATGGAGAAGGAGAAGCAGACTCCCCACTGAGCAGGGAGTTCCAAGCAGAGGAGTTTGGAACTTGATCCCAGGACCCTGAGATCATGACCTAAGCAGAAGGGAGATGCTTACCCAAATGAGCCACCCATGCGCAGACGTTATTTCTAAGAGACATTCACCACCCACCCACAATCTCTAGTACAAAACTTCTTGGTGCTGGAGTTCGGAATCAGATGGAGAACAGGCATTTGTAATGTTAAGATGTGACAAGCAAGCCTTCTCCAGAGGCCATCCCATTCAAAAGCTTGGATAACCATATCTCATGTGTTCAGCAATATCAAATGTTCAGCGAAAATCAGGTCCTCAGTGCTGCTTTGTAGAGGTATAATTTACATACCCTAAAATTCACCAGCTTTAAGTATACACTTCCTTGATTTTTATTTTTATTTTTTATTTTTAAAGATTTTATTTATTTATTTGACACAGAGAGCAAGAGAGCACAAGCAGGCAGAGCAGTGTTGGGTCCCCCCAAATTGGGTACCCCAATAACGGGTCCATGATTAAAGGAGCGAGACGGATACAAAGCGAAGGTCAAGCAAAGCTTTATTTCGCGCCAAGCATCAAGAATCAAACTGGGGACGCCTGGGTGGCTCAGTTGGTTAGGCGGCTGCCTTCGGCTCAGGTCATGATCCCAGCGTCCTGGGATCGAGTCCCGCATCAGGCTCCTTGCTTGGTGGGGAGCCTGCTTCTCCCTCTGCCTCTGCCTGCCATTCTGTCTGCCTGTGCTTGCTCTCTCTCTTGACAAGTAAATAAAAATCTTTAAAAAAAAAAAAAAGAATCAAACTGGCTGGCCAGGGCCGAACCTCTTACAGAGAGAGGGCGACCCCTCCCTGCTTTTCAGACTAACTTTTATAGAGCAAAGGCCATGTGGTTGGGCCTGGCCACACACAGGTGGCTAATTGAATTACAATTCGCCCCACAGTAACCATAGAAACTAGCCCATCACCTTGGTAGCTAGGAGACAGTATGCGTCCCCACTGATTGAATACCTCCACCTGGCCTGACTCACCCTTGTACTTGGACTTTGTTACCTGGGACTGTTTTCTGGGACTTGGTTTTAAGTAAGTTCTCCTGGTGGGGCGGGGCGGGGGGAGACGCAAAGTCAATTTAAGTTTACAACAAAATGACAGTTCAACCGGGGTGGGGCTGCTCTGGCTGAATAGGCCCTTACAGCAGCAGAGGGAGAGGGAGAAACAGGCTCCCCACTGAGCAGGGAGCCCTATGTGGGGCTTAATCCCACAACCCTGGGATCATGACCCAAGCTGAAGGCAGCTGCTTAACCAACAGAGCCACCCAGGTGCCCCACTTCCATGATTTTTAGTAAATTTATTAAGTTTATTGAATTATGCAGTCATCACCAGAGTCCAGTTTGGAAATCTCTCCATCACCCCGATAAAATCCCTAATGTCCATTTACAATTAATCCCTGGTTCCACTGCAGCCCTAGGAAATAAATAACCTATTTTTAGCTCTATAGGTTGATCTTTTCTGGACATTTCCTATAAAATAAACCCACACAATATGTGAGGTTTTTTTGGGGGGGGCTGGCTTCTTTCACTCAGCATAATGGTTCTTAGGTTCATCCATGTCTCAGTAGGTTTATTTCTTTTTATTGCTGAATATACTCCATTCTCACCACACTGCACTTTGTTTATCTACTCACCAGTTGATGGGCATATGTCACTTTTGCTTTTGTTTGTTTGGTTTGGTTTTACTCTTTTTTAATTGAAGGATAGTTGACATGCCCCTTTGCTTTTGCTTCCACCTCTGTCCCTGAATGACAGAGCATACACTGACAATTTCCCCCTATGCTATCACTATGCCTACTGACAACTTTAGACAGTCTGGCACATCATTTTCTCTAGGGGTGTGAAGCTAGGCTTTGCCAGTTTTTTTGGTGAAGTATAAAGTGATTTCTTGGTGATTCGTGAGGACAAAGACATAATTAGACCCAAGCACTAGACCAGTGCATCATAAATATTTCCCACATGCCACAAAAAGTGTGCTCACACACTCCCAAATTGTTGCCACTACAGTACCACAAAATAATGACAATGATCAATGATGACCACCACAATAAACCTCCCAGCAAATAATGAGAATGGTGCTATTTAGGGAGACAACCCAATGAGAAAAATGACGTCAAACTATCAAACACCAAATGAGGATAAAAGTGTGATCCTGATGTAGATATTGTCCATATGCACTGATGCCCATGGACAATCAGCAACCGTCTCAGAACATTCTTGGAGAACTCTATGTACAGCCTAAATGGCATCCTTGAAGGTAAGAACTATCATAAAATGAATAGATGTATCAAGAGGTGATTTAATCTTGTATTGTTTTGTAAAAAAAAAAAACTTTCATGGTTTAATATGCAAAAGTAATAAAGCAGGCTTAAAAAGAAACTCAAATAGCCATTACACAGGCCCCCAAACCATCAATCCTCGGCCTATCTGCCTCATCCATAAATTAAATCTGCCCCTCCTCATATTATTCTGTAGCAAATCTCAGGCATCGTATAATTTTATCCATAAATATTTCATCACACAACTCTACGAGAGAATTCTTTTGTTAATAACGTAACCACCATACCACGCTCGCATCTTGAGTACTTTAACCATCATTGGTGCATATAAAATTTCCAGTCATTGTTCCTGTTATTTGAATTTATAACTTCAAGCAATAAGGCCAGATGGCAAAACAAGCTCTGTCAGATAAGGACCTGAGGAAGAGGGGATCTGTGCGTGTCCTAGTGGAACACACGTGGTAGTGTTTCTTCTCATTGCCAAGGGATCCTGTCGGGCTGGGCTTGAGAAAGTGAAGGGAATGCAAAAATAAGCCCACAAAACGTATGCCATATGGACGTTACAGGATTACTGTCCCCCTTTGGTTATGAAATGACTAACTATTTTCAGCTAAAACGTGTGGGATCTTTTTCAAAAAATGGAATATCTTTCACTCGCCAAGCATATTGATCAGAGACATCATCTAGGCTGTCTGGGAATAGTTTCTCTGTAGCTGAACAAATCACACCCTTCAATGCACTGTGTAATTTTTGAGGCATCTTGTCACATTTATTTAAATGTTTTGGCTCTGGATTTTTTTCCCCTTTAGGCGTGCCTGATGTCCACGTTTATAATTTAGCTGTCATCTCTCTCAAAAGGCAGTAGGGGCAATAGAAAAAGCAATTCCAGGTTTTGTCACATACAACTGGTGTGAACATATACAAGTTACTTAACCTCTCTGAGCAAGAATTATTTTTCATTTGTTGACTAATGAGGATTTGGGAGGATCAAATGAGATAATGGATTTAGCACTGTGCCTGCATGTAGTGGATAATCAAAAAATCCTAGCTATTATTAATAAAAGAGGAATTTTCTAGAGCAAAAATGTATAATTTATCAAAAGTCCCCCCCCAATAGCTTTTTTTTATCAGCATTTTTATTTCTTACTGATGTCTCAACAAAACCATAATGCTATTATGCATGGATCAGTTACCTAAGGAGTAATGTTCCTTCCATCACTGCCTCGAATGTAAACAAGTACTTAGAGTAATGTAACTATAACAAATAAACACTCTTAAGTCATTCTATTGTAAACCTATTTTTTTAAACCAGATCTATATCCAACCATTTCTATGTATTCTATCTTCTCAGAATAAAATATCAAACTTTTCTGTTTGAAACTAACAGAAAAAAATACTGAAAACAAACAAACAAACAAAAGAACATCATTCTCTCATTTTAGCAACGATACAAAAAACTCCCAAGTCATTAGGCTTTATTCCAACCCTGACCTTGACTTGAGGTAAGAATACAAGGAAAGAAAACTTCCATTTTTGTTCTTCCATGTATAGTCTCAGCATGAAATAATTTATAGTAGAATACTAATGAAATAGGATGCTGGTTCAGCAAACAAATACATTTACGCCCAATGTGTGGTTTATTAAAATCTTTATTAAATATTTAGTCCATTTTCTCTGCCTTTACAAGTTTAAATAGTCTGTGAGTAATGGATTCTCTGATTGATAGCTCAAGATCTTGCCATATCTTACAGTTAGCAATACATTTTCATTATGTAGCTCTACCAAAATGAAGAGTGTGATAAATCAGCCCAGCTATGTCCTGACCTTAACACAGTTCCTGATACTATTCTCTAGTGAATTACTTCTCTTTCCCAAAAGGGGACACACCACCATAATTCCAGCTCATTGTGAGCTCTGGTACATTTTTTGAAGATTTATTACAATGTGTCATGAGCATTCATGAAATGTGGCATGAGAGGCCCACTTTAAAAGCACTACTGTGGTCAATCACACAGAGGGATAGCTACATACAAGTCTAAAGCAATGTCACATGTGCCTTGCCAACTGGCTACAGGGTGAGCTGGGAGCAATTTAGCTGGCCATCTTTCCATACAATTGTCATTCATTCAGAAAACTACCAAAGTTGGGATCTCTGGGTGGCTGAGTCAGCTGAGTGTCCGGGTCTTGATTATGGCTCAAGTCATGATCTCAGGGTCCTGAAATCGTGTCCTGTGTTGGGTTCCACACTCAGCAAGGAGTCTGCTCCAGATTCTCTCTCTCCCTCTGACCCTCCTCCCACTTTCTCTTCCTCTCTGAAAAAACAAACAAACCACCCCCCTCCAAAATATGACAGCCTACTCCATACTCAGTTCTAACTGGGTGCTGGTATACAAAATCCCTGATCTCAGGGTGAAGGCACAGAAAATAAGAGAGTACAAAGAAAGAAAGAAAGAAAGAAAGAGAAAAGAAAAGAAGAGATTACAGTAATATGTGTTAGCTACTTATTATTTATCCAGAACCTTCTATACGCCAGATGCTCTGTTAGGCACTAGGGATACAACAGCAAGCTAAAAAGACAAAAATATTTTCCTGTGCTATAATGTGCGCAGAATGCCATAGAGGCCCAGATAAAGAAGATCTAAATAGACTCAGAGACCAGGAGGTGATACATCAGCGAAGTTTGGAAAGACAAAGAACAAAGATGCTAGATAAGGAAGGCATTCTAGGCACAACATTGGAAGTGTGAAGCCACAGGATACCTTTGGGGGAATTACTGGAGGTTGATAGAGCTACTGCTTTATCTGAAAACTGCAGAATGTCGTTGAAAGATGTAAAGCAAAGAGAGTGTTATGACTGTATTTGCATTTTTTTAAAAGATTTTATTTATTTATCTGAGAGAGAGAGAGTGCATGAGCGGGGTGGGGGTGGGGCAGGGGCAGAGGAAGAGGGAGAAGCAGGCTCCCCACTGAGCTCATTTCTGGGACCCTGGGATCATGACCTGAGCTGAAGGCAGATGCTTAACCCACTGACCCGTCCAGGGGCACCCCTCCCAACCCCGCCACCGTATTTGCATTTTAAGATTTATTTATTTATTTATTTATTTGACAGACAGATCACAAGTAGGCTGAGAGGCAGGCAGAGAGAGAGAGGAGGAAGCAGGCTCCCTGCTGAGCAGAGAGCCCGATGTGGGGCTCGATCCCAGGACCCTGGGATCATGACCTGAGCCGAAGGCAGAGGCTTTAACCCACTGAGCCACCCAGGCGCCCCGTATTTGCATTTTAGAATGCTTACTCCACTTGCAGTATAGACAATGGACTGTGAAGAAGACAAGAGACTAAGCAGGTATTGTTATAATCCTGATCACAAAGTAGGTATGGAATAGATAAGGTTTATACTATATTATAGAACTTTGCAACTGATTAGGACAGGAAAAGACTGAATGAGAGGGGGCTAGGAGACTTCCACATTTCTAGCTATAAAGGAAACTACTTGAGTCATTGGTTCTAATGAAAACTTCATCGACCAAACATTGAAGAGCTTTTACGGTGCATTCAAAGTCCTAAGATTAGGAAACCTTCCCAGCCACTCGGGACCCAGCACTTGTCTCTGAGCAAAAGAAGGTTAGTAATTCCTGAGCCAAGTAATTATTAGCTTTCAAGAGGACTTTGAAGACTAAGAGTGAACAGTTTATCAATATGGGTTCAAGAGCTAGCTATTATCTTCATTTTGGTGACATAACCTGCAGAAGGAATTGAAAAATAAAGCTGCCTTATGACAGGTGCAATTCTACTAAGTCTTGTACATTAGAAAAAACTATTTGGAGTCACTAATATAATTGAAGCTATACAGCTCTTCTGACCATGTTTTCAAATACAGTGTCTGAAAGAAACAGCTCTAAGCTGTGATCAATGCCTTATTGCAATTTTATTGTTATTAAATACAAAATTTTGTCTTCTCCCAAATGGGGAACATTTTAAAAGTAATTTTTGTATATACATTATTACTTGCTAATTCATGGTCATCATTTCTCTCATGGACTCACAATAGCTTGCAATTGTGTGTCACCACCAATCTCAATGCCCTCCATTTCACCATGGTCTATCCCAGTTTAAAAGAAGTGAACACAGGGGCATCTGGGTGGCTCAGCTGGATGAGTGTCCGACTCATGATTTTGGCTCAGGTCATGATCTCGGGGTTCTGGGATCTAGCCCCACATTATCACATCATGGGGGGTGTGTGTCCCTGCTCAGCAGGGAGTCTGCTTGAGGATTCGCTCTCCATCTCCCCGCCCCTGCCAGAGAGGGGGGGGAAGTGGTGAACACAAATTGATCAAACTGAACGCAAATATGATATCATCTTTGCTTAACATATTTTGAATGGTAACTACTAATTATAGCATGAAGTTCAAACTCCACAGCATATCAATAAGGGGCTTAATGATTTGGACCCACCACTTCTTGCCAATTGACAGCTACCCCTCTACTCTTACCAAATTTCTTATAAACTCTTGCCACATGCAGTTGTCTCAACCTGGAACACCCCTTCTGTAGCTCAACTGGAAAACTGTCACTAGGCTTCTAGAGAGTTCATGTATTGTGTCCCACCTTCCCCAGAAAAATTTCAAGTTGTTCCTTGGTCTCTGCCTTTAAAACACTATGTTCATCCAAGCATCAGCTTTTACCAGTAGTTTTAAAATTTTGTCTGTAAATGTGACTATGAGCTCCTGAAGCTAGGAATTTTGTTTTATGTTTGTATTTCCAGTAACTAACAGAGCATCAGCTTGAATTCAAGAGCGGATGAATGGATACCTCCCTGAAGTGGTTCCAACTGTTCCGCAGGCAACTGATTAGTTCCCTTCCTCCATTCTCCATTAATACTTTCTATATATTTCCAGACTAGTATTTATTACTTTATATGTCCATCTTCCGTATAGTCTGTGAGTAGAGACCATTCTTTCCTAGTCCTGTAGTTTCTGTATCTAGCGTATAATATGCCCTCAATAAACAAGGGAATGAAAAACTCGAAAGCATTCTTCTCAGACTTGGGGTGGCACTCTATTTAATACGTTTAATGCTAGATTCTTGATTCAAAAAGACCTGGATTTTTGTTTTTTTAACGATATGAAAAGACTGGAAAGATGGATCAAAACTAGCCAAATCAAAGTCAACATAAAGAGGTATACAGCTCTCAATTTCACATTAGGTTTTTATTTCCATTGGAGAGAAAACTGAATCAACAGCATGACGTGACTGGAAATAAAACACAGAAACCCACTGTTAAACAAATTAATAAAGCACGGCAAGCCAGCTCAGCCCTGTCATACTATGAACTCTTCAGACATATAATTTATGGGGCACATTAATGAAATAGGAAAATTCCAGAAGTGGGTAAATGGGCTCCTAAGTGGCCTGAAAACTACAAAAATGAGGAATAGTTGGGAAAATAGGCACACCAGGCTTGGGAAAAAGAAGCAGGTAGAGCAGGGGAGACAATGGAGTGTTAGATCAAGGGATGCAGATCCCACCCAGTTCAATCGAGTTTTGATTCTTAGTACTTGTACATCTTCCTCACTTTACAAATGAGGAAACTTGAGGTTGAGAGGTTAATGGATTTCCTGAGGTCAGTCAGCTAACAGAGCTTGGACTTGACTCTGTCCACTATACCAAGCTGCTGGAAGAGTTTGACTTTATTTATTTATTTTTAAAGACTTATTCATTTATTTTTATTTTAGAGGTGGGGCAGAGGGAGAGGGAGACTTAAGCAGACTCCATGCTGAGCATTGAGCCCAAGGCAGGGCTTGATCTCACGACACTGAGATAAGAACCTGAGGTGAAATCAAGAGTCAAAAGCTTAACCGACTGTACCACCCAGGCACCCAGAGTTGGGCTTCTTTAAAATGATTATTCTTAGAGCATTTTGCTCTTTTTTAAACCCCTAGTTGTACTACCAAATGCATTTTCAGTACCTTGTAGATCCCAACTCGTCATGAGCCCTCTTTTCATCAAAGGAAACATTTGGGGAGAAAACTCTCAGCACAGTTGGACAGGATAGTCTTGTATTAGGTTGGATTTCAGATTTGAAAACCTCCTGGGTTACTTCATGTACTAATATATCAGAATCCTATGATAAATCATAATTATTTGAATTAATGCATAACTACTTTATAATCATGCAGTGTAGTTTTGGCTCTGGCATCAGACTGACTTTGAATTTCTGCTCTGCCACTTGCCAGCTGAGAAGCCTTGGGCATGTTATTTAACTTCTCTTGTCCTAAGTATCCTCATTTGTTAAATGGAGATAATAATGCATAACACATAAAGTTATTGTGAGGGCAAAGAGCTAGAAAATAGAATTCAACAAACATGAGTCTAGCTGTATGTGAGTGGAGGAGATTGTCAAAGGAAAGGGTATATGGTAGGAAGAAGTGTAAGAACAGAACCATGAAGAACACTAACATTTAGCTGGTGTGCTGGGCTAAATAGTATCCCCCCAAATTCTTGTCAACTGGAAACCTTATTTGGAGTTTGGGTCTTTGCAAATATAACCAAGTTAAATTCGGTTAGGATTAAGGTTCTAATCCAATGACTGGTATTCCTGTAAGAGGGAAATTTGAATACAGAGAGATGCACAGAATGAAAATGATATGAAAACATGGGAAAGAGACTGTTAACATCCAGATACAGAAATGTGGGGAAGAGGCCAGATGACCACAGAGACAGAGATTGCTGTGATACATCTATGAACCAAGGAACACCAAGGACTGTGGGCAACCACCAGAAGCTAGTAAGAGGCAAGGAAGGATCCTCTCCAAGAGCTTCCAAAGACAGCATGACCTTCCCAACATCTTAACCTAGGACTTCCTTAATCTAGGACTTCCAGAGTCCAGAACTGGGAGAATAAATTTCTCCTGTTTTAAGCCACCCAGTTTATAGTACTCTGTTATGGCATCCCTAGGCAACTAAGACAGTTGGTGAACAGTCATGGAAAACATAGGATGGGTGATAACACTTCCTAGTTTCAAAATTGTTTCATAATATAATCTCAGTTGATCCTCACAAATACCTTGTGAAGTAGCAGTGAAGTTCACAGAAAAGAAAATGGATAAGCAGAAGTACTAGAAACTTGACAGAAGGTGGCAGAAGAAACAGAATTGGAACCTGAGGGAAGGATCCAATTCATTCTAACCCTGTTAAGCAAAATGCTTCATCCTTTTTCACTCTTTTTGAAGCTTCGTTCCTTATCACAATTCCAACTTCATCCTCTTATTTCAGGCAATTTGCTTTCAGGAAGATCACTGATAAGTAAATTCTACAGTGATTACATTGTCTAACCTCTTGCATTGTACAGCCTTAACTCTTACTATGGAAAGATTTTATCCACACAAGTAATGAACACATAGTGCGGATGAACAGATCATTCCTCTTCCTATAGTTTTACAGACAAGGCAGCAACTAACCCCACTAACTCCCATTTCCATGGGCAACTTCAGCAGAAGTAAAGCAGTGAAATGATAAACTTGTAAACAGTCCATGTTACATAATTCCGATTGTATGCCCATACTGGCACAGAAAGATTTACTTTTCTTGGATTACACAGGTCCTCAGTTTTAGAGTCAACAGAAACCCCTGGTTCCATGTACCCTCCTTAAAACACCCTCTCTGTTCCTCCATAGATAGAAAAGATTCGTAGTAGATACCACTTTCACTGCTTTCTTTTGGATTAAAATTAAAACTTTCAGCGCAATGGCCGCCAAAAAAAGGTTACTTAATCTCTCCGAGCTTCAGTTTGCACAGGTAAGAAACTAACACTTATTATCAGTATTTCCTGTGAAGCATAACCGATAGGCAAAACACCTGGCACAAAAAATTTCGCTCCAAAACTACACACACCACTCTCCAGAGTTTTCTCTGCGAAGCCTCCGCCCCGCGAGCTATGTGGGGGCGTGGCCAAGGGAAGGACCCGGTTAGCTCCGCCCCACTCGCGGCGCCCGGCGCGCCTGATCGCTTCCGTCCTTTATTTCTCCGCACCCTAATCAACGGCCGCCTGTGTCTCTTCTTCATTAGTACGGGAGACGGAAACTCCTGCGACACAGATTTGCCTCCAACGTGGAGAGAGGCAGAGCCTGGGACAGCCCGGGCCCGGCACGCCCGGGCCACTCGAGGTCCCCGCCGTCGCCACGCCCGCGCGCTGTCCTTCCGTCCCCGCCCCTCCAAGAGCAGAAACTTGTGGGGGCCGCGTCCGAGCGCCTCTATTTACGGTGGTCTTCACTACCATGCCGCTGTATGAAGGTCTAGGGAGCGGCGGGGAGAAAACGGCAGTCGTGATAGACCTGGGAGAGGCTTTTACCAAGTGAGTGGCGACGGCGATGACTGCGGTCGTCCTGAGGGGAGGGTGGGTGGTCGAGGCCCGGGCCCGGGTTCTCTTCCCAGGCTCGCGGGGCAGGTTGTCACATCTCCAGTTTTTCCTCCAGCACCCCCGCAAATTACGGCCTTTATTTGAAAAGTGGGCTATACGAATCCCGGGGATACGGCTCTGGTTCGTGGAGAGGCCCAAGAGGCTTCAGGAGAATGGTTTTCTCCGTCGCCCCAGATCGAACGGACCCTTTGCTGTCATCCATGCAGGGGATGACAGCGATGGGTTAGACCCCTGTCCTGGGCTTGTTTGCTTAGGAAGGTAGCAACCGAACTGTAACGTAAACATTTATTAAATGGGACGTCTGTTGGTACTATAAATTCAGATGTAAGGCCGTTGCTCCCCAAGAGTAGGAAGTCCATTTAGACGGAACACATGAACAAAGAGGTGCAGCCCTGTAGGTAAGACTCGAGATCCTTTGTTGCACCCGGCCCCGAATTCTTAGATTAGGAAATTTGACATGTTTTAAAAGGCAACTTGTAAACACTAGAGTAGCGTTTTCCAATCTTTTCGATGGCATAGATCCCTTTGACGACCGAAAGAAAGCCACAGATACACAAACCATAAAATAATTTGCACACAGTTTCAGAGGTTGGAGGACGATCACAGTGGTCCTTGGACTAAAGGGTTGTGAATCCTTGTACTGGACTTAAGAGCAAAATAATTGCTAGAATTGCCTCTTATATAGATATTTGAAATAGAAACATCTGAAAAAAATTATAGGTATCTAAATATTACCTAGTATGTAGTAGGTATTTGATAATTATTTGTTGAATAAGTTGTCAAAACTGCCATATTTAAGTATTGGGCCTCAGGTGTTCCAGAATTGGACTGATCATAGTCTCGTTGGTCCTTAACATTCTCTGACTGTTCTGTGTAAGATCCTCCCTTATTTATGTTTTCTTATTTTAGATGTTTATTTTAATAGCATAATAAATACTTTGAGACTGGCACCTAAAGATAAATACTCCAGTTATGAAGAAATGAGAAGCAGAAAGTTACCGTACAGGAAAATGATTACTGACAAATCAAGAGGAGGGTGAGAATATGAATTTATGAAGTAAAAGAAAGGAATTGACATCAACCATTGGGTTGCGTCTAGGAAATTTGAGGAGCATTGGTGCAAGTAAACACTGAGATGTGACTAGAGCTATTTGGACATAGGAGAGCAGTACTGGAAACTAGGCAGGACAAGAAGAGATCATGTGAAGGCCAAACTTACATGGTGATCATTTTTAGCAGCATTTTTAGGAGTATTGTTTTACTAATATGAAACATATGTGCAAATACCTAAATACTCAGGTGAATCATTTCTTTAAAGATAAAATATGCAGTTTTTAAAATAACAATGAAGACTATAATAATATGGGCAGAAGCTTATTGTATGAAGTTCATGATATATGGACAGTGCGATTATGTCAGATATACATAGTGTAAAAAAATAGACCAAAAGGAAACCCATAAACATGGAAATTAATATTAGAGTGATGGAATTATGAGTTACTCATGAATTATATAAATGAAGTCATATAATATAGTCAAATAATCCAGGGTTGTAGAGATGTGTTGCCCAAAACTCGGGTATAATTTAAAAGTGGGGGACTCCTGGGTGGCTCAGTTGGGAAAGTGTCTGCCTTTGGTTCAGGTCGGGATAGAGTCTTGCATCGGGCTCCTTGCTCAACAGGTAGCCAGCCTACTTCTCCCTCTGCTTGCTGTTCCCCCTATTTTTGTGCACACGCTCTCTCTCTTTCTCTGACAAATTAATAAGTAAAATCTTAAAAAAAAAAAAAAAAAGGCTGAAAAAAAAGTACATGCTGATCTGGTTTAATATACTGGTTTATTTCAGTATCACTAATTTGAAACAATTCTTTTAGCTGTAATACACAATTATGAATATAGATGGCTTTAATTTTTTTCTGTTTCTTTGTCCCTTTGAATACATCAGAGATGTTGTTTTTGTGACCACGGCTTTGAAACAAATGCAGAAAAACTTGTATCTATGACAAATACATAGGAAGAATGTTATAATAACTTGAATGTTTCAATTTTCTATTTATTTGCAGGTGTGGTTTTGCTGGAGAAACTGGTCCAAGATGCATAATTCCTAGTGTAATTAAAAAAGCCGGCCTACCTAAGGTATTTAAAGGTTAAATAACAATTTAGCAAAAAAAAATGCTATACTATAAAATATTTTTTTTATAATTTTTTTTATAAACATATATTTTTTATAAAATATTTTTTAATGTGACTTCAAGTAAGGTTGATTAAAACAGCTAATGTGACAGATCAGGAATTGTAGAATAGTAGAAAGAATAATTTTGCATGCCATAAAATTCACGTGTTAAAATCAAATACAGATGCTTCTGCCATAACTTAATATTTGTAGTCCTAAAAAACCTCCCTTCAGTCACAAATAGAAGTAGGCTTATGGTGGGGCAAACCATATAAAACCAGTGTAATTTTGTAATTATAGCACTAACAAAAGCAATAACTGACCCTTCAGGAAAAAAATGGAATAGCTTTGGTTTGCAACTGAGAGTGGCTGGAGGCTCTCTCAGTGATAATAAAAATAAAATGGAATAATAGATTGAAAATGTTGGTCTGTGGGTGCCGAGCCAGTGCAGATGGAGGTGAGTTCTGAGCCAGTGGGGCTGTTGTTAAGGTGGAACCAAGAGGAAATGCAGCCCAATAAATAGTCATGAAAGGGTCTGCTTTGGGAAGGGAGCCCCTGCTACAGAAGACCATTCAAGCGTTTGAAGATTTTATTTAATTATTTGAGAGAGAGAGAGAGAGAGAGAGTGCGTGCCTATGCACCCGCAGGGGGAGAAGCAGAGGGAAGGGAAGGAGAAGCAGCCTCCCCATTGAGCAGGGAGCCCTGTGTGGGGAACCCTGGGATCATGACTTGAGCCAAAGGCAGACACTTAGTAGACTGAGCCACTGAGGTGCCCCTCATTTAAGTTTTTGAAAAATAGATAGGAAAGGATGCCTACTGTGTGGCCACTGAGTTGATGACTTTATTTTTCTTGATGAAAGGTATAACTCTGCTATCATTTCAGCTCCTCTTGTCTCACATGAACTAATACAGATTGCACATTATGTAGATATTATCCCCTTATTTGTAATGGAAATGTGATATTTGATTTTATAAAAGTGCATATTGTAGCAGAATAGATTAGTATACATCAGTTCATATTTGGTATTGGGATGCATCTTTAAGAGCAAATGATATATGTTGATTGACAAATCTTTTTAATTATGCTTGATAAGGGAATCATTTAATGATTTCAAAATTTTCCAGGAGCACCTGGCTGGCACAGTTGGAAGAACATGCAACTCTTGATCTCAGGGTCATGAGTTTAAGCCCCACATTGGGTTTAGAGATAATTTAAATAAAAATTTTTTAAAAATTAGGGGCGCCTGGGTGGCTCAGTGGGTTAAAGCCTCTGCCTTCGGCTCAGGTCATGATCCCAGGGTCCTGGGATCGAGCCCCGCATCGGGCTCTCTGCTCGGCAGGGAGCCTGCTTCCTCCTCTCTCTCTGCCTGCCTCTCTGCCTACTTGTGATCTCTGTCTGTCAAATAAATAAATAAAATCTTTAAAAAAAAATTTTTTTTTAATTAAAATAGGGTGGGACACCTGGGTAGCTCCATCAGTTGAGTGGCTGACTCTTGATCTCAGTTCAGGTCTTGATTTTAGAGTCATGAGTTCAAGTCCCATGTTGGACTCCATGCTGGGCAGGGGGCCCACTTGAAGGAAGGAAGGAACAAACGAATGAATAAATGAAATAGAAAGATACAATTTTTTTTCTGCAAATCCTTAGATAAGCTAGAAATACAGTAGATACTTGTGGTGTGGTATTCAGAAATGTGATGGACCTTCCTGTCTATTCACTTTTCATGTTCTTTAATCGAGGTTAATGTGATACTTGATAAATTTCTAGATAGATTCCTAACTGGACTTAGAACTTTAACATTCTCATTGCCACTTTTCTCAGTGCTTTCAGCTTTTATATTCATCTTGAAGAGAAAAATGTATGTGAAGATTAATCTCTACAATCTGCCATATATGGTTTGGAACCTTCTTTAAAATCTGAAATTGGCTTAGCTTATGATCTTTCCATTAGAAGAGTAAGAAAGAGAGGTTTGCAAGTGATGCATTAGAGTACTTACAGTGTTCTGAGCATCATATGTAAAGTTATTGTTCTGTATTGGTGTTGACTTAGCATTCATGGTTGCATAGTGTTTGTTTATACTGATTTTTACCACATTTATGAGCATGTACTTGGTGCCTGGAACTATCAGCTGAAGGAAGATATATCATAAGCAAACCAGAAACACTTCTTGCACCTTAAGAGTATGTAGTCTAATGGGAAGGTAGACATTTTACAAGTGATTTTACAAGTAATTAAGTAAGGTAATCTTATAAAAAGGAAAGTGTCATTGCTTTGGGAGTGACTTACAGGGACTAGACCAAGTCTGGAGTGTTTGAGGAAGCTTTTGATACTTTTAATTTTTATTTTATTTTATTTTTTTTTTAAGATTTTATTTATTTATTTGACAGAGAGATCACAAGCAGGCAGAGAGGCAGGCAGAGAGAGAGGAGGAAGCAGGCTCCCCGAGAGAGCAGAGAGCCCGATGCGGGGCTCGATCTGGACCCTGAGATCATGACCTGAGCCGAAGGCAGAGGATTAACCCACTGAGCCACCCAGGCACCCCTTTCTTTTGATACTTTTTAATGTGTGATTTTGATCAGTACTGCCAAAATGGTAAGTCCAGATGGAAGAAAAATGCAAATGAGCATAGTTCTCTACTTGTGGACCCATATTTTTATGTCTGCAAACCAAAAAGTTCTGTCATCTTAGCCAATTCTTAAAGGTTCCTAATTTAAGTGATTAATTTATATTTAATGTTTGCATTTATTCTCAATAAAAATTACTTTTTATTTATTACCAGAAAATGCAGTAGTATAGTAAATAAGCATATTTTATTTCATTATACATTAATAAATAATTTTAATTTTTTATAGCCTATCAAAGTTGTTCAGTATAATATCAATACAGAGGAATTGTATTCCTACCTAAAAGAATTCATCCACATACTGTATTTCAGGTAAGATGCAGTTGTGTTTGTTTTTTTTCTCCCAGCTTTTGTGATTACGTTTTCCTAATGCCAGTCATAGCAATATTTGGTTGTGTTATATCAGATTCAAAAAAAAGTTGACTTCCACTGCATTTTCACTTGCTTATTTTCAGCCTTTCCCAAAATGTATTTGAAGACTAGATAATTGGCAAGCATGGGGAAATACTGAAAACAAATGAAATGTTCATTAATAACGGCAGTAGATAATTAAATTATTATATATCCATATAGTGAAACATTTTACAGCTATTAAAAAAGTTCTATATCATGTAGTAATGCAAAAGGTGTCTTATTGTATTGATAATTGAAAAAAGCAAGTTTCAGAACATCTATGGAATAAACACTTCTGTTAAAATACATTCATACACATGGACAGTAATGACATTATACAAACTGCTATAAGTGATAGTTTCTGGGTAGTAGAAGTGTAAGGTATTTGTACTTTCCAAGTTAGAAACTTCTGTTACATTTGGAGTTTTTTGAGAATATATTACTTTTGTAGCCTAAAGAAAAAATCTTTTTAATGGCTCAAGTGTGCATTCATACTAGGCTATAGCTTTTGTTTCCTGAGATAAATAAAGTAATAGATGTAAAAGATCCTGACGCAGTACGTGGCACGTAATAAGAGTTCAGGAATGTTACTTTACCCAGGTAATAAAATGAAGATGTCTTTTTGTCATAAAACATCTTGAGCTAATAGAGTTTCTCTATTCTTAACAGAATTGCATTATGTGCCAAAATAAATACCAACTTTTATTTACTTTCATAAATAAAAACTATCACTTTCCAGGCATCTGTTGGTGAATCCTAGAGACCGCCGAGTTGTGGTTATCGAGTCGGTACTATGTCCTTCCCACTTCAGAGAGACACTCACTCGGGTTCTTTTCAAATATTTTGAGGTACCCGTTTTTTATGTTGTTGTTTTTTTATTAGTACTAAAGTTTAAACTAAAATGTCCTCATTTGGGCCCCTGGGTGGCTCAGTTGGTTAAGTGTATCCCTTTGGCTTAGGTCATGATCCCCAGGGTCCTGGGATCCAGTCCCGCATTGGACTTCCTGCTCAGCAGAGAGTCTGCTTCTCTGTCTGTGTCCCTCCCCCCTGCTCATGCTCGCTCACTCTCTCTCCCTGCCCCCACTCTCCGTCAAATAAATAAATAAATATTTTTGAGAAAGGTTAATTTATTTTAATTTCCTTCATTATATATATTACACAGTTCATTTGAGAAACCAGATGAGAGTAAACTCAAGCCATTTTATTTTATTATTATTAATTTTTTAAAAAAGATTTTATTTTTATTTATTTGACAGACAGAGATCACAAGCAGGCAGAGAGGCAGGCAGAGAGAGAGAGGAGGAAGCAGGCTCCCCGCTGAGCAGAGAGTCTGTTGTGGGGCTTGATCCCAGGATGCTGGGATCATGACCTGAACCTCAGGCAGAGGCTTTAAACCACTGAGCTACCCAGGTGCCCCTATTTTATTATTTTTTAAAGATTTTCTTTATTTATTTGACAAAGATCTCAAGTAGTGGAGAGGAAGGCAGAAAGAAAGAGAGGAGGAAGCAGACTCCCCACTGAGCAGAGAGCCCAATCCAGGGCTTGATCCCAGGACCCTGGGACCATGACCTTAGTCGAAGGCAGAGGCTTTAACCCATTGAGCCACCCAGGCGCCCCAAACTGAAGCCATTTTATTTTATTTATTTATTTATTTATTTTTAAAGATTTTGTTTATTTATTTGACAGACAGAGATCACAATAGGCAGAGAGGCAGGCAGAGAGAGAGAGAGAGAGGAGGAAGTAGGCCCCCTGCTGAGCAGAGAGCCTGATGTAGGGCTCGATCCCAGGACCCTGAGATCATGACCTGAGGGGCAGGCAGAGGCTTTAACCCACTGAGCCACCCAGGTGCCCCTGAAGCCATTTTAAATAAACCATTTGTTCTGTTTTTTGTTTCATGTGTATTCAGCATTTCATCCAATATGTAGATAACTGAAGATTTCTTACTGATATTTCTGTTATTTATTTTAACATAGGTTTTTTATGTTTGAGGACTTTTTTAGAATTAAAAGGTATATTCTTTGCTATGGAATTTATGATGTGTTTTTTTTTCCCCGGGACTTTCTAGTTTCCATTGTTTAGTTATACTGACTCTTCTAAATTCTTTAGTTCCTTCATTTTAGGCTTTTTTTTTTTTTTAATTTATTTTACTTTATTTATTTTTAAAGATTTATTTATTTGAAAGAGAGAGAGGGGGCACTGAGTGTGAGCATGGGGAGGGACAGAGGGACAAGCCAACTCTCACAGAGTGTAGGGCTTGATCCCACGACCCTGAGATCATAACCTGAGCTGAAAGTCAGACAATTAACCAACTGAGCCACCCAGGTGCCCCCTCCATGCTTTTTTCAGTGTCTTTACATAGAACTGTCCCCTCCCCTGCCCTCTGACACAACCTTTTGTTAAGGGAAATAGGGACATTTTATTTTAGCATTTGGTTATGAGGATTTTCATATTTTGATTGAATATTTATCTGATATTTGAGGTATCACCAGATGTGGCAAATTCTTGCTGAAAAATGTCACACAGAGTTAAGGCTTTTTATAGCTCTTCAATTTAATTTTAACTGCTATATTATGTTTTAAAAATAGAGATCATAGTATAAATTTTGCAAATAAAGACAATCAAGAATCTTTTAATTTTCATCTTTTAAAAGAATTTATTTATTTATTCGACAGACAGACAGAGATCACAAGTAGTCAGAGAGGCAGGCAGAGGGGGAGGGAGAAGCAGGCTCCCTGCTGAGCAGAGAGCCTGGGGCTCCATCTCAGGACCCTGGGATCATGACCTGAGTTGAAGGCAGAGGCTTTAACCCACTGAGCCACCCAGATGACCCTTAATTTTCATTTTGATGGCAAAGACATGTCTTTATTTTTTTTTTAGCATCTTTGAATTCTTATTTCTGTACCTCTTCTTTTATCCCTTTAATTTTTCCCTCCAAAAGAGAGAGAATAGGGGCATCTGGGTGGCTCAGTAGGATAAGCCATCTGTCTCCAGCTCAGGTCATGATCCCAGGGTCCTGGGATTGAGCCCTACATCAGGCTCTCTACTTGGCCGGAGGGGAGCCTGCTTCTCCATCTCCCTCTCCCTGCTGCTCCTCCTGCTTGTGCTCTCTCTCTCTTTCAAATAAATAAATAAAATCTTAAAAAACAGAGAACAAAAATTAATAAAAATGTTTTATAATTGTCATTTTGGAACAAAACAACTTAAGGGAATTTAAAGAGTGTTTTTATTGTATATTTCCATGATTGTGTAAATTCAGATAAATCAACAAACTCGTTCTTAGCACCATAAAATGGTTGAAAAGGTATCATAAATACAATGTTACTGTAAATTTTTTTCAAGTGTATTTGAAATATAAGGTAAACATCTTCAACTACTCAGACTTGTGGTTTTGTTGTTGTTATTGTTACTTGTCTTTATTGTTTTCTAGGTTCCATCTGTCCTGCTTGCTCCAAGCCATCTAATGGCTCTTTTGACGCTTGGGATAAACTCTGCCATGGTCCTGGATTGCGGATATAGGGAGAGCCTGGTGTTACCTGTATCTTTTTTTTGTTAAGCAACTAATTTTTCAGTTTTTACTCTGCTTTAACATAATTAGGCTTATTATAAGCAGTTTTCATGGAATGTAACCATTTGTGATTACCATGTACAAATATGAATTTGCATGTGGAAAAAATTCACAGAATTGTGAGACTTAAATTTTATAGAAATTACCATTATGTCTTTTTTTAAAAAAATAAGTTCTTTTTTTTTTTTTTAAGATTTTATTTATTTATTTGAGAGAGTGAGAGAGAGCATGAGAGAGGAGAAGGTCAGAGGGAGAAGCAGACTCCCCGTGGAGCATCGAGCCCGATGCCGGACTCGATCCTGGAACTCCAGGATCATGGCCTGAGCTGAAGGCAGTCGCTCAACCAACTGAGCCACCCAGGTGCCCAAGAATTAGCATTATGTCTTGATCCTAGTACATACTCCAGGGGTCACACCTCATGAATATTATGTTCAATTTTTAAGAGGAACATTAGCTAATTAGGATGTGTCATGGTATTTCTTTTTATTTTTTTCTTTAAGATTTTATTTATTTATTTGACAGAGCCCGTAGGGCATAGGGTTTATGATGTTGGTTTTGGAATCAAATACACATGTAAGTGGTAAATCTTGGCTATGCTTCTTACTAGTTGTATAATATTAGTCAAGTAATCTCTTTGGGCCTCAGTTCTCTTATCTGTGGAATGGGAATTAAAATAATTCCACCTCATGGAGGGGGTCTTTTGTGACTTGAGTGAGATGATATATGTAAAGTATTTAGCATATGACCTGGCATGTGATAACTTGCTCATTAGTGCTCTAGTTTTTATATCATTCACCACTGGGAAGAACTTCCTAATTCAAGCTGTCCCAAGATGGAATTAGTGACTATACAGTGGTGCATTCCTTGTCATTAGAAGCATGTAAGCCAAAATGTTAACAGTGACATTGCTCCATTGAAAAGGACATTGCGGGGTGCCTGGGTGGCTCAGTGGGTTAAAGCCTCTGCCTTCGGCTCAGGTCATGATTCCAGGGTCCTAGGATCGAGCCCCACATCGGGCTCTCTGCTCAGTGGGGAGCCTGCTTCCTCCTCTCTCTCTCACTGCCTGCCTCTCTGCCTACTTGTGATCTCTGTCTGTCAAATAAAAAAAAAAATAAAAAAAAAATTAAAAGAAAAGGACATTGAAGTGCATAAATGTACTCTTGGGCAGTTTTGAGATCTACATATTTATTTCTTAGAAGAAGTACTTGGGGGAGTGAAGTCAAAAATCAGTAGCTCCTAAAGAACTAATATAGGTAAATAGTTTTTTAAAGTATTTTTTTTTAAAGACTTTATTTATTTGACAGAGAGAAATCAGAATTAGGCAGAGAGGCAGGCAGAGAGAAAGGGAGAAGCAGGCTTCCATTAAGCGGAGAGCCCAATGTGGGGCTCGATCCCAAGACCCTGAGATCATGACCTGAGCCGAAGACAGAGGCTTAAACCACTGAGCCACCCAGGGGCCCTGGTAAATAGTTTTTATTTAAAGATAGAGTATTTTGCGTTTGAATTTCCTCACAGCCGTCAACTGAGCATCCGACTCTTGGTTTTAGCTCAGGTTGTCATCTCAGGGTTGTGAGATCCAGCTCCACCTTGGGCTCTGTGTTCAGAGGACGCCTAAGACTCTCTCTCCCTCTGTTCCTCCACACTTCAAATAAATAAATAAATAAATTTTTAAAAAAAAAATCTCATAACAATCCTGCAACATAGGTGTTATTTTCCTTGTTATATAAATGAGAAGATCGAAAGTTGGGGTAGATGGTGACCCAGGGTCATATAAACATATAGCCAAGATGTATAACCCATGTTTTTTTCCCAAAGCCAATGTTCTTACCAATATACTCTTTTATTAATATTGTACTAATAGACATCAGCAAGAACAATATGGAAAATAAGGTAGCAAATCCACAGTATAGTATTGTCCACTAGCCTCTCAGCTCTGTTTAATAGGAATACAAGAAGAGACATGTAATTTAAAATTTTTCTAAGAGCTATGTTCTTAAAAGTGCAAGTGAAAGATGAAGTTATTGTATTGTACTTAACCCAGTATATTCAAAATATTATCATTTCAACATAGAAACTATATAAAAATTATAGTAAGATATTTTATGGGTTTTTATATGTGTGTATTAAGTCTTCTAAATTTGATATCAAGCTTGTTCTTACAGCACATCTCAATTCAGACTGGCAACATTTCATATTTCAAGTGCTCAGTAGCCACATATGGCCAGTAGTTACTTTATTAGACACCCTCGTTCTAACTAATGAATTGTGTGTGTGTGTGTGTGTGTGTGTGTGTGTGTGTGTGTGTGTTTAACCTTCTTTGAAGAAGAATATGAAAAAAGACCGATTTTTCTGTAACTCTTTTAAAAATATGAAGAATTTGTTATCAAAGCTGACTTAATACTACAGAAGGTGAGGAAAGTATCAAGGAAGCCATGTTTTATCTCCTAAAATAGTTATATCCTTGACTACCCTACAGATATATGAAGGAATCCCAGTACTAAATTGTTGGGGAGCACTCCCTCTAGGAGGAAAAGCTCTTCACAAGTAAGTGTCTTGGGATTTAGCACATTTGCTCTACCTGTACCACAAAAACATGTCCAACGTAATCTGGACATTTAATGTTATTTAATCCGTTCTCTATTAGCCTTGGATGTATTCATCTTTTAAGGATAAAACACCTTTTTTTTAAAGCATTATAATGTATTACGTTGTAAAAGTATTAAATAAGAGAAGGATATCAAGGGCAATATTTTAATTCCAGTAATTTTTTTTTTAAATTTCAGGGAGTTAGAAACTCAACTACTGGAGCAATGTACTGTTGACACAGGTGCTGCTAAAGAACAGAGCCTTCCCTCTGTGATGGGTAAAAGTATTTTAAACTATTTAAGAGTGGTTTACATTTCCTTGTCATTCTTCAGTGCATTTGTTTTTTACCCCGTTATATAGTTACTCTCTTTTCCCTCACGTCACTGATGTCATTGCTCCAATTGTAACGTCATTATTGACCTCTGAATTACCAAATCCAGTCGTTTAATTTTGGTCATCCTTTCTAGAACTTTTGGCATTGCAGATTATCATATACTTTTGATACAATCTCTTCTTGACTTTTAGGACTCTCTTCCTTTTGTGATGTTCTTGTTTTCTCTTCTGATAATCCCCTAGGCATCTGTTTTTTATGTTTTCTTCCCACTTTTTAAAAGTGTTCTCATCTGGGGCGCCTGGGTGGCTCAGCGGGTTAAGCCACTGCCTTCGGCTCAGGTCATGATCTCAGGGTCCTGGGATCGAGGCCCGCATCAGGCTCTCTGCTCAGCAGAGAACCTGCTTCCTCCTCTCTCTCTGCCTGCCTCTCTGCCTGCTTGTGATCTCTCTCTCTGTCAAATAAATAAATAAATAAATAAAATCT
Organism: Lutra lutra; assembly: GCF_902655055.1. Classification (NCBI taxonomy): domain Eukaryota; kingdom Metazoa; phylum Chordata; class Mammalia; order Carnivora; family Mustelidae; genus Lutra; species Lutra lutra. Next base: position 105,654,381 of record NC_062284.1, read on the forward strand.
TAAAAAAAAAAAAAAAAAGGTGTTCTCATCTATTTTTATAACTTTTCAGCTACATCAATATGCAGTTGATTTTCAAATGTATCATTGGGCCTGACCCTTCTAATCTTGATATTCATATTTCCAACTGATTATTAGATGTAAACTAGGCATGTTTAGGTATCTCACACTTAAGACCTTCAAAAAGTGAATACATTATCTCTTTCTCCAAATACATTTCAACAAATTGTTCTCAGATAAAGATGATATCTCCCATTTTAGAAAAGAGTTAAAAATCCTCAGTTCTCCCTCAAAAATCTCTTAAATTTCATCTCTTTTTCTCTGTTATCTATACTACTGAACATCTGAAAACAAAGACATAAACTAGACCCTTGTTATTTCTTGCTTGGATTATTGTAGGAGACTCTGGACTGATTCATTCTATTTCATACTGTTGCCAGAAATAACTTACACCATACAAGTCTGATTACACCACTCTTTAGCTTAAGGATTTTTGCTGGCTCAGCAGCTTAAAATCCAAATATTTGTTTGATATATATGTTTCTTCCCAATCTTTTTTTTCTACCTCTTAGCCCTAAACTACTCATCTTAACCCTGTGTACCTTATTTTAGCTACAATAAATTTGATATTGTCTTCTAGGCTCTACTAGTCCTCCCACAACCCTGAGCCTTTATTTATTCTATTTCTTTACCTGGGATGTTGGGTTTTTGACCCCTCTATGTGACTCAGCTGGAATGTCATTTTATTACAAAGCCTTCCTCATTTCATCTGAGGTGAATAAATTTCTCCCCTCTCTGTGAAGTCCTCCGTAGTATTTGTTATAGCATGTATGTCATATCCTCGTTTGCCTGTTAACTCACCTGTTTCCCTTCATAGACTTTTGAGGATCCCTGTCTTACTTGATTTTCAATCAGTAGCACTTAGTGTACTACCTGCGCACTGAATAAATGTTGGAAAGAGAATGGCAGGTTTTTAGGACATTAATCCTTGCGTGTATTGTTTTCATGTTTTTCTTTTGGTAGTTAAGATAATAACATTCTCTATTCTGTAGACTAGATTGTAATTTTTCTTTTCCAGATAAACTTTGGTACTCTTTTATTTATTTTTTAGATTTTATTTACTTATTTGACAGATATCACAAGTAGGCAGAGAGAGGGGGTAGCAGGTTCCCTGCTGAGCAGAGAGCCCAATGACCCTCCATCCCAAGACCCTGGGATCGTGACCTGAGCCAAAGGCAGAGTCTTTAAACCACTGAGCCACCCATGCACCCCTAACTTTGTTACTCTTTTAGTATGTCATGAAAACAGTTAATTTATAAAAAAGTATCCCAAGATAATGGGTTTGTATAGCATCCCAAGATATTTTTAAGAAAGGTCTTCTTTAAAACTGATTATAACATTTCTTTTTAATTATGAAAACACCCTTTTTTTAACCAACCACTGTGGATTCTGACTGTAATCTTTCCCTCACATAATCTCCCAAATCTGGGGCACCTGGGTGGCTCAGTGGGTTAAAGCCTCTGCCTTTGGCTCAGGTCATGATCCCAGGGTCCTGGGATCGAGCCCCACTTTGGGCTCTCTGCTCAGCAGGGAGCCTGCTTCCCTCTCTCTCTCTCTCTCTCTGCCTGCCTCTCTGCCTATTTGTGATCTCTGTCTGTCAAGTAAATAAATAAAATCTTAAAAAAAAAAATCTCCCAAATCTGAGTCTGTGATAGCCTTATAGTCCTACTAATTGTGGAATTAAATCATATCATTTGCTGAATGACATGCTTAGGAGGATCAGAAACTCAAATACATTTAAAACATCTTTTCTCGGGGCACCTGGATGGCTCAGTGGGTTAAGCCTCTGCCTTCGGCTCAGGTCATGATCTCGGGGTCCTGGAATCAAGCCCGTTGGGCTCTCTGATTCACAGGGAGCCTGCTTCCCTCGCTCTCTGCCTGCTGCTCTGCCTGCTTGTGCGCTCTCTCTCTCTCTCTCTCTGTGTCAAATAAAAAATCTTTGAAAAATAAAATAAAACAAAATATCTCTTCTCAAGGTCCTTAACAAGGATTATGGGGTCACCTGGGTGGCTCAGTCAATTAAACAGCTGCCTTTTGGCTCAAGTTGTGATCCCAGGATCCTGGGATTGAGCCTTGCAGTGGGCTTCCTGTTCGGCAGAGAGCCTGCTTCTCCCTCTCTCTCTGCCTGCTACTCTGATAACTTGTGCTATCTCTCTGTCAAATAAATTAACTAATCTTAAAAAAAAAAAGATTATGTGCAAATTTTATGTCTACTTGGATATGCTTAAATGAACTTTGAATGAGCTTTATTTCATTTAATATTTGGAATCATTTCAAATCAATGTCCTTAGGTTAGCCTTTATAAGTTACTTAAAGGCTAACCTAAGGACATTGATTTGAAAAGTGTACAGTTTAAAAAGAAATTATATATAAAAATATTATCCTTCTCCTAAATTGATTGAAATTTAGATAGATTTTTCAGAGCCAGAGATAATACCTCCTTTCTATTCCTTATTTGAGAAGTTTAAATAATTATTATTCACTAAGATTAAGGAACCTTTTCCCAAAGCAGCATCTACCCCCCAGCTAAAATATTTATTTTCAAGCCACTTTACATGTTGCCTAAAGAAAACTGTTTTTCATATTATCAAATTTCTTTGTTACATGTTGGAATTCATCTGAATATTCCTAAAGAATATATAGCAGTTACAAAATGTTACAGTTTTTAGCACTTATTCTTAAATTATAGGTTTCGTATAATCTAGTTACGTTTCTGTCTTTGTAGCCAAATTAAAAACTTTTTTGAAATCTCTATCCTTTTCTGAGGTGAGTTTAAACACATAAGGACTGTTTCCTTACACCACCTCTCTCTTTCTGTCAAATAAATAAAATCTTTAAAAAAAAAGCAATGTGATTAAATATTATTTATTATTTTTTAAAGGTTATGACTTAACATTTTGAAGGTGTGGCTTTTAAGTTTAATGTATATTAATACTTTGTTTCAGTGGCTGTCATAACGAAAAGATACAGCTAACAAGATGTAGGTTCAGATGGAAAAAGTGCATGAGTACGCTTACGAAATCAGGATTCCATTTTCAACTATAAATTTCTTGATGTAAATAACTTGTAATTATAAATCAGAATATCTTTACATATTTAACAATGAGTTAAAAAGAGTTTAAAAGGTCTTAAATTTAGTTTAGAAAATGTTTCTTAGTCTGACTTGGATAATTAGATTTTTAGCAACAGAATTACATAACAATGATAACATATCCAAATGTCCACCTTTGAAAGGTTCCCAGTATTGTATAGATTTCTTTGAATAGGTACATTCTCCTTTTTTTATTTTTATTTTTCTCTGGATTTTTATTTAAATTCTAGTTAATTAACATATAGTATAATGCTGGTTTCAGGAGTAGAATTTAGTGATCCATCAGTAGAATTTAGTGATGCATCACTTACGTACAACACCCAGGGCTCATCATAACAAACCCCCTTCTTAATACCCATCAACCATACCCGCCCACCTCCCCTCTGTCAATCCTGAGTTTGTTCTGTATCGTTAAGAGTCTCTTATGGTTTGCGTCCTCTCTCTCTCTTTTTTTTTTCCTTCCCACATGTTCATCTGTTTTGTTTCCTAAATTCTATATATAAGTAAAATCTTTTTTTTTTTAATATTTTATTTATTTATTTGACAGACAGAGATCACAAGTAGGCAGAGAAGCAGGCAGAGAGAGAGGAGGAAGCAGGCTCCCTGCTGAGCAGAGAGCCCAATGTGGGGCTCATTCCCAGGATCCTGGGATCATGACCTGAGCCGAAGGCAGAGGCTTTAAACCACTGAGCCACCCAGGCGCCCCTATAAGTAAAATCTTATGGTATTTGTTTTTCTCTGACTTATTTCACTTAACATATACACTCTAGATCCATCCATGTCATTGCAAATGGCAAGAGTTCATCTCTTCTTCTTCTAATTTTTTTTTTAAAGATCTTAATTATTTAACAGAGAGATCACAAGTAAGCAGAGAGGCAGGCAGAGCGGGGGTGGGGGGGGGAGCAGGCTCCCCGCTGAGCAGAGAACGAGAACCCAATGCAGGGCTTGATCCCAGGACCCTGAGATCATGACCTGAGCCAAAGGCAGAGGCTCAACCTCCTGAGCCACCCAGACACCCCAAGAGTTCATTTCTTCTTGATGGCTGAGTAATATTCCTCTTTCTGTGTGTGTGTGTGTGTGTGTGTGTATTGACTTTGAATGATGAAGTTTCTTCCCTAGAAACAAAGTTAATTTTCTGCTTAGTTTTTAAAAAGTTAAAGTTATAGTACTTACATTTTTAAAAATTTTGCAGAAATGGGAAGTAGTAATGTGAGTTCAATTTAACAGATTGTTTCTGCTTATTATTAAACTTCTATAGTTCTAAATATATAAAATTTCTGTTTCAGGTTCAATTCCAGAAGGTGTCTTAGAGGACATTAAAGGTAAACTAAATTCCCATTTTTGTCCTGTTTGTCCTTAAGTATTAGTTTAGAGGGCATGTGTCTCTAAATATTTACAGAGGTACAATATATGTTAAATACATAATGTAATACCTAAAAATATTTAATATATACGATAGGCTGTGGAATAATGTAAATAAAATTTTCATTTTTCTTTAGATTTATGGAAGCTTTTGGCATTATTTATGATGTCTTATTGAAGAAACCTCTCAATTATAGAATATATAGGATTACTAGGGAATTAACAGTTTGCACAGCATGAAGTAACAGATAAATTGCTTAAAAAAGACACTGATCTTATGTCGTATAGAAGTTTTTTTTTTTTTTAACTCTAGTTTCTAAATACGTATTTGTAAGGTCATTTTACTGACTTCAGAAGTTCTAATTTGGGGCCAACTGACTGAGCCACTCAGGCACCCCAGTTTTCCAGTATTTTGATTCACTTAAAGGAGAAGCAATAAAAATATAATTTAAGGGGTGCCTGAGTGGCTCAGTCATTAAGCATCTGCCTCTGGCTCAAGTTATGATCCCAGGGTCCTGGGATCAATGCCCACATCAGGCTTCCTGCTCAGCAAGGAGCCTGCTTTTCCCTCTCCCTCTGCTACTCCCCCTGCTTGTGTGCGCACTCTCTCTCTCTCCCCCTCTCTCTATCAAAAAATAAAAAGAAAAAAAATAATATTCTTCAGTGCTGAGAATGTTGACATAAAATTAATAAGAGAGAATCAGATAATAATGGATTTTAGAATTAAATGACACCTGGAGGTAATCTGGTACAGTTGGGGCCCTGAAATATTATGTGATTTGTTCAGTTCACACCATAGTTAGGGTTAGAGCTACGGCTGAAAAATGGATCTTGTTCTTCATCTTATTGTTTCTTTATGTGGTATAATTACCTAAAACTTTTTCAGTTATTGTAAAACCTGAGTCATTTGTACATGCTTATTTGCAGTAGCTTCTTAAGGGCTAAGTATTTATCCTACATAACAAAGATAGCTATGAGGACTTGAATAAAATAAAAAATATGTAAGTATCATGAGCACCTAGCTTACTATCTAGCATATTAGCATATTAGAGATTCTTAATATATTTTGAATTAGTGATTGAGAAGAATTTTATATAAAGTGTAAATATATATTTAACTAATAGATTTCTTGCATTCAACGTCAGTTTTGTTTCTAGTTAAAAATGTTCTATTGCAGGGTGCCTGGGTGGCTCAGTCGTTAAGCTTCTGCCTTAGGCTCGGGTCATGATCCCAACATCCTGGGATCAAGCCCTGCATAGGCCTCCCTGCTCTGCTAGGAGCTTGCTTCTCCCTTTCCTAGTCCCCTTGCTTGTGTTCCTTCTCTTGCTGTCTCTCTCTCACAAATAAATAATAAAATATTTTTAAAAAATGTTTTATTCCCTACCTATTTATAAAAATAAATTGAAGCAACTTATTATAAAAGGTACCTTGCAACGGAAATAATCTTTGTGGGCACCTGGGTGGCTCAGTAAGATAAGCGTCTGCCTTGGGCTCAGGCCATGATCCCAAGGCCCATGATCCTCAGGCCATCTATCCTGGGATCGATTCCCATATTGGGCTCTAGGGAGCTTGCTCTTCCCTCTACTCTTGCTCCCCTTTCCCGCTGCCCTGCTCATGCTCTCAGGTGATCTCTCTCTCTCTCTCTGTCAAGTAAATAAAATCTCAAAAACCTTTGAAGAATAAATTATCAAAGTGCAAAAAAAAAAGAAGAGGGAAGGGAAATAGTAGTGTTGAGCTATGCCAAAAGGGAGAAAATAATCATGTCAAAAAAACACTAAACTAGGAAGTGCTACTGCAGCTAAGAGCGAAATTTAGCTTTTTGTTTTGACCAAGATTTTTAAAAAGATTCAGATAGATACATAAGATTAAATACAGAGACAGAAATCAACCTGGTCTAAAGAAACATGCTACATTTTCATGATGCTAAAATTTGTTTTGTTTTTATTATGGTACTCTTTATACTGGGAATATAAAAAAATACAATAGTTTCCTCAAAGGTGTTTTTTTTTTTTAATGTGATTTTGTGGAAGATGAACACGCAGCATGTCTTATGATTCCTCAGTGAATGAAAAGGTTTTTTATTTGTGAATAAATTGTCATAACCAGACTAAAGGCGGGATAGTTTATAAAATGTGGAAGAATGGATAACTAGCATGTTCACTTGAATAGAATCATTTAAACTGGACATAGATTGATTCAATCACAAACCATAACAAAGTCTCCTTTTCTTTCTCCTAAGTGCGCACTTGCTTTGTAAGTGATCTGAAACGTGGATTAAAAATCCAAGCAGCAAAATTTAATATTGATGGGAATACTGAGGTAAGTTAAAAGTAAGTATATATTTTTTTCCAGAGGTTATAACCTATATATTTATGTTTATGATATTTATATTTCAGCGTCCCTCACCGCCCCCAAATGTTGACTACCCATTAGATGGAGAGAAGATTTTACATGTTCTTGGATCAATCAGGTAGACCTTAATTTTTATGAGCAAAATAACGAACTAAAATGAATTTCTGGCCTTTAAAAATATACAGGCCTTAATATTGCTGCTTTAACAATTATGTGTTCATTAGGTCTTCTCTTTCATGATTAATTTTATTACTCGACTCAACTTTTTTTTTTTTTAAGATTTTGTTTAAGAAACAGCACAAGCAGAGCAGGGGCAGAGGGAGAAGCAGACTCCCTGGCTGAGCAGGGAGCCCCATGTGGGGCTGGATCCTAGGACCCTGGAGATCATGACTTGAGCCAGAGGCAGACACTTAACCGACTAAGCCAACCAGGCACCCCTGTTACTCAGCTTTTTAACTTTATAAAAAATTTAAGTAACAGGGGCACCTGGGTGGCTCAATGGGTAAAGCCTCTACCTTCGGCTCAGGTCATGATTTGAGGGTCCTGGGATTGAGCCTGCAATGGGCTCTCTGCTCAGCAGGGAGCCTGCTTCCTCCTCTTTCTCTGTCTGCCTCTCTGCCTACTTGTGATCTCTGTCAAATCAATCAATAAAATCCTTAAAAAATTTTTTTAAGTAACTCAGAATTAATTAGTAGGATTATAGTAGTGAATAAAGTATTATAATTTTTTTTTAAGATTTTATTTATTTAGGGGTGCCTGGGTGGCTTAGGTTGGTTACTTGTCTGCCTTCAGCTCAGGTCATGATCTCGAGGTCAAGCCCCACATTGGGCTCCCTGCTCAGTGGGGAGTCTACTTCTTCCTTTCCTTTCCCTTTACTGCTCCCCTTGCTTGTGCTCTCTCTCTCAAATGAATAAATAAAATCTTAAAAAATCTTTAAAAAATCTTTAAAAAAAACCCACAATATTTCATTTATTTAGAAAGCATACATGCATGAGCTGGGGGGAGGGACAGAGGGAAAGAGAAAGAATTTCAAGCAGACTCCATGCTGAACGAAGAGCCTGATGCAGAGCTGATCTCATGAAATCATGACCTGTGCCCAAATCTAAGTCAGACCACTCAACTGACTGAGCCACCCAGGTGCCCCTAAAGTATAATACTTTCAAACAGGCTTCAGCAAACGTTTTCTGTCAAGAACCAAAGAGTAAATAGCTTAGGCTTTGTGAGCTATATGATCTGTGTTGCAACTGTACTTTGTACAATTAGAGTACAAAATCAGCCACAGACAATATGTAAATGAATGAGCATGGCTGTGTTCTATTAAAAACTTCATTTACAAAAACAGATGGGCTGGATTTGGCTTGCAGGCCACAGTTTGCTGGCTCCTGCTTTAAAATGTTTTCATGGTAGAAAGAATGCAGTCTTCCAAATATGCCAAATATTTTTTTTTTTTAAGATTTATTTGTGGGGCGCCTGGGTGGCTCAGTGGGTTAAGCCTCTGCCTTCGGCTCGGGTCATGATCTCGGGGTCCTGGGATCGAGCCCCACGTCGGGCTCTCTGCTCAGCGGGGAGCCTGCTTCCCCCCTCTCTCTGCCTGCCTCTCTGCCTACTTGTGATCTTTCTCTCTGTCAAATAAATAAAATCTTAAAAAAAAAAAAAAAGAAGATTTATTTGTTAGAGAAGGAGCAGGGGGAGGGGCAGAAGCAGACTCCCCACTGAGCAGGGAGCCCGACATGGGTCTCCATCCCAGGACCCTAAGAGCCAAAGGCAGGTACCTAATGGAATGAACTACCCAGGCACCCCAAATATGCTAAATCTTAAGGACTAGTTAGTAGTTCACTTTTTCATTATTCATTAGATTATTCTGGCCAATGATGCAATATAAGTTATTAAGGACTTACATAATTATATTGGTAACAATAGCATTTATGTTTATATACAAGCTTTATAAAATTTGTTATGAAAGTTCCATTTGTAAAATACCAGAAGATGCACAGAAAAGAGTTATGTAACTGTTGGATTCTGAGATAATACAGAGGTTGAAATATTAAAAGGATGAACATAAATATACAGACATTAAAAAAGGTAGGATAGGGGCACCTGGGTGGCTCATTGGGTTAAAGCCTCTGCCTTCGGCTCAGGTCATGATCCCAGCGTCCTGGGATCGAGCCCCACATCCAGCTCTCTGCTCAGCAGGGAGCCTGCTTCCCTTCCTCTCTCTCTGCCTGCCTCTCTGCCTACTTGTGATCGCTATCTGTCAAATAAATAAAATCTTAAAAAAAAAAAAAAAGGTAGGATAGGAGAACAAAAAGAGTGAGAATGTAATACTTTTTATAGTAACTTTAATCATTTTATCTCTTTTTTAAATTATATTAATTAAATTACTATTTTAAATTTTCTCCAGGGGCCCCTGGGTGGCTCAGTGGCTTAAAGCCTCTGCTTTCAGCTCAGGTCATGATCCCAGGGTCCTGGGATCGAGCCCCACATTGGGCTCTCTGCTCAGCAGGGAGCCTGCTTCCCTTCCTCTCTCTCTGCCTGCTTCTCTGCCTACTTGTGATCTCTGTCTGTCAAATAAATAAGTAAAAATCTTAAAAAAAAAAAATGTTACCATTTAAATTTTCTCCAGGTTGTTGAGTGGAACCCAAAATAATAGAAGAAAATAGATGTTGAAGGAAATTAAAATGGAGCTTTTTGGCTACATATTAGTAGGAAAATAGATTGGGATAAAAAAACCACCATGTTCCACATTTCAGACCCAATTAATTTACAGGTGTTTGCTAACATGTTTTTCCTACTGAAACATCTAGTTCTGTTGAAACCTAATACACATAGTTCTGAACAGTACTTTGTTGGTAAACCAGAAGGGTCATTTAAAGTTAAAGACCATCTTAAAAAACCGTATATTAAACATTTCATATTAAAGGATATAAATTCGTAGTTATTTTCCAAACTTTTTTCTGGGAACTTTTCTTTGAGGGTAATTCTTCTTTTAGAGTTTGAAATTAAGTATATATAAACCAGGAAATTCATGGTTTATTATTTCCAAGTGGTTTTTTTTGTTTTTAAGTGCAGTGAGAACTTAGTTATTTGTCAGTCTTTGTACAGAATTCTTACAGACATTTTTTCTAGACTTTTACCATTGTATTAGCTATATTAAAAGATTTTAGGGGCACCTGGGTGGCTCATTTAGTTGAGCACTGGATTCTTGATTTTGGCTTAGATCATGATCTCTGGGTCCTGGGATGGAGCCCCATGTCGCGCTCCATGTTCAGTGTTGGAATCTGCTTGAGATTCTTTCTCCCTCTCCCACTACTTCTACCTGTATGCTCTTTCTCTAATGAATAAATAAAATCTTAAAAAATATATTTTAAAAATAATTGTCTTTTCAAAGCATTTAGCATAGTTCTCATAGAAAACTTATTTTCTACTCTAGTATTTGTTAAGTAGTAATTGTAAAATTATATAATTTCAATATCAAATCTATTGATAATAAAAGACTTGGAAAAAGAAAACTGGTGCTCTGTAACCATCATCTCAACTGGTAGAAATGGAAGTATGCAGGCATAGCAGCAAGTGGCTGACTGTGAGTGTTGAGCATAGTGCAGCCCTCAGTATACTTTAATGATGAAATGGAGAGTTAGCAGGTAGGTTGAGTCTTATAAAGAGAATTCTATGTTTTGAAAAAGATTAAAGAAAGTTTCAAAATTCTATGCATACTATCATTTAAATTTTATTTTTAAGAATTAGTGTTTATATATGCATATGTATAGATAAGTTTTGTATTGTATCATTTAGGATTCACTTTGGTTGGCCACCAGTTACAGAGACCTGACATAGTGGCTTCACTAAGATAGAAGTTTGTTTCTCTTGGGATACCTGGGTGGCTCAGTTAGTTAAGTGTCTGCCTTTGGCTCAGGTCATGATCCTGGGGTCATGATCCTGGGATCGAGCCCCACATCAGGCTCCCCACTCAACATAGAGCCTGCTTCTCCCTCTCCTTCTGCCCCTTCCCGTTCATGTGCGTGCGTGAGCACGTGCTCTCTCTCACTCTCTCCCTCTCAAATAAATAAACAAAAATCTTTTAAAAGGGCGGGGGGGGCGCCTGGGTGGCTCAGTGGGTTAAGGCCTCTGCCTTCGGCTCAGGTCATGATCTCGGGGTCCTGGGATCGAGCCCCGCATTGGGCTCTCTGCTCAGCAGGGAGCCTGCTTCCTCCCTGCCTCTCTGCCTACCTGTGATCTCTGTCTGTCAAATAAATAAATAAAATCTTTAAAAAAAAAGTTTGTCTCTCTTTTAAAAGAAGCTCACAGGTAGATAGTCCCGAGATGGTATTACAACTCCTGTCAGGGATGTAAACATCCTTCCAGCTCTCATCCTTTGGGCAGGTAGCCCTGTCCTTAGGGACCTGGTGGTTGCTGGAGGTACAGCTACTATATCTGTTTAAAGCAAGGTACCCTAGGAAGGGAAAGAAAAAGTGCTACCTCTCCATTTTTCTTTATTTTGATTTTTTTTTTAAAGATTTTATTTATTTATTCGAGAGGGAAGGAGTGAGAGAAAGCCTGAGAGAGGAGAGGGTCAGAGGGAGAAGCGGACTCCCCAAGGAGCTGGGAGCCCAATGCAGGACTCGATCCTGGAAGTCTGGGACCATGACCCGAGCCGAAGGCAGCCACTCAACCAACTAAGCCACCCAGGCACCCTATTTTGATTTTTTTTAAAATATTTTATTTATTTATTTGACAGACAAAGATCACAAGTAGGCAGAAGGGCAGGCAGAGAAAGAGTGGGGGGGGTGGGGAAGCAGGCTCCCCGCCGAGCAGAGAGCCCCCCACGGGCCAGGGTCAGGACCCTAGGATCACGACTGAGCCGAGGACAGAGGCTTTAACCAGCTGAGCCACCCAGGCGCCCCCTATTTTGATTTTTTTTAAGATTTTATTTAGGGGCGCCTGGGTGGCTCAGTGGGTTAAGCCGCTGCCTTCGGCTCAGGTCATGATCTCAGGGTCCTGGGATCGAGCCCCTCATCGGGCTCTCTGCTTGGCAGGGAGCCTGCTTCCTCCTCTCTCTCTACCTGCCTCTCTGCCTGCTTGTGATCTCTGTCTGTCAAATAAATAAATAAATAAAATCTTAAAAAAAAAAAAAGATTTTATTTATTTATTTGACAGACACAGTGAGAGAGGGAACACAAGCAGGGGGAGTGGAAGAGGGAGAAGCAGGCATCCCAGGATGCTGGGATTATGACCTTAGCCAAAGGCAGATGCTTAATGACTGATGCACGCAGGTGCCCCATCCATTTTTAAAAATTAATTAATTAATTTTGAGAGAGAGATTAAATCCATGTAGGGAGAAGGGGTGGAAGGAGAGGGAGAGAGATTCTCAAGCTAACTCTGTGCTGAGTGCAGCGCCACACTCAGGGCTCGATCCCATCACCCTAAGGTCACAACCTGAGCTGAAACCAAGAGTTGGCCATTTAAACAGCTCTGCCACTCAGGTGCCCGTTTTCTCTCCTTTTTAAGGAGACTTTTTAGAAGCCCCACATACCACTTCTGCCACCATCTCATTGTCTATTACTTAGCTACCCATCTAGCTACAATGTAAATACAGTGTTACTACAAGGTAAATACAGTGTTTCTGGGAAAAAAAAATTTCCTTTCCTTTCCTCTAGGATTTTATTTATTTGACAGAGAGACAGAGATAACTGGAGAGGGAACACCAGAAGGGGGAGTGGGAATGGGAGAAGCAGGCTCATCACCAGAGGCTTTATGACTGTGCCACCCAGGCATCCCATAAATACAGTGTTTCAACTGGGGAGGGGCATTCTATCCAGCTTAAAAAATGGAGTTCTTTTTTTTCCCTTCTAAATAATTATAGATTCACAGGAAATTGCAAAGATAATATAGGGAAGTCTCCATGTACTCTTCACCCAGTTTCTCCTAGTGGTTAACATCTTCACTATACCCCAATAGCAAAACCAGTAAATTGGCATCAGTGTAATGTGTATGTACAGTTTTTTTTTTTTTAAGATTTTATTTATTTCACAGAGAGAGATCACAAGTAGGCAGAGAGGCAGGCAGAGAGAGAGATAGAGGAGGAAGCAGGTTCTCTGCTGAGCAGAGAGCCTGATGACGGGACTCAATCCCAGGACCCTGAGATCATGACCTGAGCCGAAGGCAGAGGCTTAACCCACTGAGCCACCCAGGCACCCCTGTATGTACAGTTCTATGTAATTTTATCATAGATTTTTTTCAAATTTAATTTTATTTTTTCAGTGTTCCAAGATTCATTGTTTATGCACCACACCCAGTGCTCCATGCAATACATGCCGTCCTTAATAACCACCACTGGGCTCACCCATCCCGCCACCTCCCTCCCTTCCAAAACCCTCAGTTTGTTTCTTGGAGTCCACAGTCTCTCGTGGTTTATCTCACCCTCCAATTTCCCCCAACTCACTTCTCTCCATCTCCCCATATCCTCCATGTTATTCCTTATGCTCCACAAGTAAGTGAAACCATATGATAATTGACTCTCTCTGCTTGACTTATTTTACTCAGCATAATCTCCTCCAGTCCCGTCCATGTTGATACAAAAGTTGGGTATTCATCCTTTCCGATGGAGGCATAATACTCCATTGTATATATGGACCATATCTTCTTTATCCATTCGTCTCTTGAAGGGCATCTTGGCTCTTTCCACAGTTTGATTGTGGCCATTGGTGCTATGAACATTGGGGTACCTATGGCCCTTCATTTCACTACATCCATATCTTTGGGGTAAATACCCAGTAGTGCAATTGCAGGGTCATAGGGTAGCTCTATGTTTAATTTCTTATGGAATCTCCACACTGTTTTCCAAAGTGGCTGCACCAACTTGCATTCCCACCACCAGTGTAAGAGGTTTCCCCTTTCTCCACATCCTCTCCAACACTTGTTTCTTGCCTTGTTAATTTTGGCCATTCTAACTGGTGTAAGGTGGTATCTCAATGTGGTTTTGATTTGATTCTCCCTGATGCTAATGATGATGAATGTTTTTTCATGTGTCTGTTAGCCATTCGTATGTCTTGTTTGGAGAAATGCCTGTTCATGTCTTCTGCCCATTTTCTGACATGATTATCTGGTTTTTGAGTGTTGAGTTTGAGGAGTTCTTTATAGATCTTGGATATCAACCCTTTGTAGTGTCATTTGCAAATATCTTCTCCCATTCTTTGTTTTGTTGACTGTTTGCTTTGCTGTGCAGAAGGTTTTTATCTTGATGAAGTCCCAAAAGTTCATTTTCGCTTTTGTTTCCTTTGCCTTTGGAGACCTGTCTTGAAAGAAGTTGCTGTGGCTGGGGCGCCTGGGTGGCTTAGTGGGTTAAGCCTCTGCCTTTGGCTCAGGTCATGATCCCGGGGTTCTGGGAAGTTGCTGTGGCCGATGTCAAAGAGGTCACTGCCAATGTTCTTCCCTAGGATTTTGATAGATTCCTGCCTTACATTGAGGTCTTTTATCCATTGAGAGTTTTTCTTTGTGTATGGTGTAAGAGAATGAGTGAGTTTCATTCTTCTATACGTAGCTGTCCAATTTTCTCAGCACTGTTTATTGAAGAGACTGTCTTTTTTCCACTGGATATTTTTTCCTGCTTTGTTAAAGATTATTTGATCATAGAGTTGTGGATCCATATCTGGACTCTCTACTCTTCCACTGGTCTGTGTGTCTTTTTTTGTGCCAGTACCATGCTGTCTTGGTGATTACAGCTTTGTAGTAAAGCTTAAAATCAGGCAACGTGATGCCTCCAGTTGTGTTTTTCTTTTTCAACATTTCCTTAGCAATTCAAGGTCTTTTCTGGTTCCATACAAATTTTAGGATTGTTTGTTCTAGCACTTCGAAAAATGCCGGTGGAATTTTGATCAGGATGGCACTGAAAGTATAGATTGTTCTGGGCAATACAGATATTTTAACAATGTTTATGCTTCTGATCCATGAGCATGGAATGTTTTTCCATCTTTTTATGTCCTCAGTTTTTTTCATGAGTGTTCTGTTGTTCCTCAAGTACATATCTTTTACCTCTTTGGTTAGGTTTATTCCAAGGTATCTTATGGTTTTTGGTGCTGTAGTAAATGGAATCGATTCTCTAATTTCCCTTTCTATATTTTCCTTGTTAGTGTATAAGAAAGCAACTGATTTCTGTGCATTGATTTTGTATCCTGCCACATTACTGAATTGCTGTATGAGTTCCAGTAGTTTGGGGGTGGTCTTTTGGGTTTTCCATAGAAAGTATCATGTCATCTGCGAAGAGAGAGTTTGACTTCTTCTTTACCAATTTGAATACCTTTTATTTCTTTTTGTTTTCTAATTGCTGTTGCTAGGACTTCTAGTACTATGTTGAACAACAGTGGCAAGAGTGGACATCCTTGTCCTGTTCCTGACCTCAAATGGAAGGCTGTCCGCTTTTCCCCATTGAGAATGATATTTGCTGTGGGTTTTTTAGATAGATTTTATGAAGTTGAGGAGTGTTCCCTCTATCGCTGTACTTTGAAGGAGTACAGGAACAGTACAGGAACAGATACTGTATTTTGTCAAATGCTTTTTCTGCATCAATTGAGAGGACCATGTGGTTCTTCTCTCGTTGATTTGTTCTATCACATTGATTGATTTGCGAATGTTGAACCACCTTTAAACCCAGGGTAAGTCCCCCATGGTCATGGTGGATAATCTTTTTAATGTATTGTTGGATCCTATTAGTGAGTATCTTGTTGCGAATCTTGGCATCCATATTCATCAGGGATATTGGTCTGAAATTCTCCTTTTTGATAGGGTCTTTGCCTGGTTTAGGGATCAGGGTAATGCTGGCTTCATAGAAAGAATCTGGAAGTTTTTCTTCTGTTTCTATTTTTTGAAACAGCTTCAGGATAATAGGTTTTATTTCTTCTTTGAATGTTTGGTAGAATTCCCCAGGGAATCTGTCAGGTCCTGGGCTCTTGTTTTTTGGGAGGTTTTTGATCACTGCTTCAATCTCGTTACTAGATATTGGTCTATTCAGGTTGTCAATTTCTTCCTGTTTCAGTCTTGGAAGTTTATAGGTTTCCAGGAGTGCATCCATTTCTTCGAGGTTGCTTAACTTACTGGCATATAACTGTTGATAATAATTTCTGATGATTGTATTTCCTCGTGTTAGTAGTGATCTCTCCCCCTTTCATTCATAATTTTATTAATTTGGGTCCTGTCTCTTTTCTTTTGGATTAGTTTAGCCAGTGGTTTATTGATCTTACTGATTTTTTCAGAGAACCAGCTTTTCGTTTCATTGATATGTTCTGCTGTATCTCTAGTATCTAACTTATTGATCTCTGCTCTAATCTTATTTCCCTTCTTATACATGGTGTTGGCTTAATTTGTTGTTGATTTTCCAGTTCTTTAAGGCTAAAGAGAGTTGGTGTATTCGGGATTTTTCAATTTTTTTGAGTGAGGCTTGGATGGCTGTGTATTTCCCCCTTAGGACCACCTTTGCTGTATCCCATAGGTTTTGGACCGATGTGTCTTCATTCTCGTTGGTTTCCAAGAATTGTTTAAGTTCTTCTTTGATTTCCTGGTTGATCCTTGAGCAGAATGGTCTTTAGTCCAAGTGTTTGAATTCCTTCCAAACTTTTTTTTTTAAGGTTTTATTTATTTATTTGACAGACAGATCACAAGTAGGCAGAGAGGCAGGCAGAGAGGAGGGGGGGAGAAGCAGGCTCCATGCTGAGCAGAGAGCCCGATGTGGGGCTTGATCCCAGGACCCTGAGATCATGACCTGAGCTGAAGGCAGAGGCTTAACCCACTGAGCCACCCAGGCGCCCCACCTTCCAAACTTTTTCTTATGGTTGAGTTCCAGTTTGAAAGCATTGTGGCCTGAGAATATGTATGGAATAATCTCAATCTCTTGGTATTGGTCGAGCCCTGATTTGTGACCCAGTATGTAGTCTGTTCTGAAGGAAGTTCCATGTGAGCTTGAGAAGAATGAGTATTCTCTTGTTTTAGGGTGGAATGTTCTGTATGTATCTATGAGGTCCATCTGGTCCAATGTGTTCAAGGCTCTTGTTTATTGTTTTTCTCCTTGGATGACCTATTACTTAGAGTGGCGTGTTAAGATCCCCTACAATTAATGTATTCATATCAATATGACTATTTTGATTAATAGTTGGCTTATGTAGTTGGTTTCTCCCATATTGGGGGCATAAATATTTGCAGTTGTTAGATCTTGGTGGATAGACCCTTTAAGAATGATTTAGTGTCCTTCTATATCTCTGACTATAGTCTTTAGCTTAAAATCTAATTTATCTGATATGAAAATCACTACCCCAGCTTTCTTCTGAGGACTATTGGCATGAAAGATGCTTCTCCGTCCCTTCACTTTCAGTCTGGATGTATCTTGTAGACAGCATATGGACAGGTCCTGTCACTTTATTGGTTGCAGTCTGCAACCCTGTGCCATTTTACGGGACCATTTAGGCTGTTCATGTTGAAAGTGATTATTGAAACATAAGTTTTTATTGACATCATGTTGCCTGTGAAGTCCTTGTTTCTATAGATTGTCTCTGTAAATTTCTGTTCTATGTCACTCTTGGGTTCTTTCTTTTATAGCCCCCCCCCCCCCCCTTTAATATTTCTTGTAGTGCTGGCTTGGTCACATACCCTTTTAAACCTTGCCAGTCTTGGAAGCTCTTTATCTCTCCATCCATTTTGAATATCAGCCTTGCTAGATAAAGTATTCTTGGCTGCATGTTCTTCTCATTTAGGGCCCTGAATATGTCTTGTCAGCCCTTTCTGTCTTGCTAGGTTTCTGTGGACAGGTCTGATGTTATTCTGATGGTCCTTCCTCTGTATTTAAGGAATCTCTGCCCCCTAGGTCCCCTTAAGACCTCCTGTCTGGGGGCGCCTGGGTGGCTCAGTGGGTTAAAGTCTCTGCCTTCGACTCAGGTCATGATCTCAGGGTCCTGGGATCGAGCCCCACATCAGGCTCTCTGATCAGAGAGGAGCCTGCTTCCCTTTCTCTCTCTCTGCATGCCTCTCTGCCTACTTGTGATCTCTCTCTCTCTCTGTTAAATAAAATAAATAAAAAATTTAAAAAAAAAAAAAAAAGACCTCCTGTCTGGGGGCGCCTGGGTGGCTCAGTGGGTTAAGCCGCTGCCTTCGGCTCAGGTCATGATCTCAGGGTCCTGGGATCGAGGCCTGCATCGGGCTCTCTGCTCAGCAGGGAGCCTGCTTCCCTCTCTCTCTCTCTCTCTCTGCTTGCCTCTCTGCCTACTTGTGATCTCTCTCTGTCAAATGAATAAATAAAATCTTAAAAAAAAAAAAAGACCTCCTGTCTGAAGTTACGATTCGTGAATTTCACATTAAGTGTCTGGATGTCTTTCTAGACTCGTTGATCTTGGGGAGGGGGTGTCTTTTCTGCCTCTAGGACATGAACACTTGTTCCATTCCCCAGGTAAGGGAAATTTTCATCTAGAATTTGTTCAACTATATCTTCTAGTCTTCTCTCTTTCTCCACCCCCCTCAGGGATCCCAATTAATTCTGACATTGGAATGTTTCATGGCGTCATTTATTTCCCTGATTCTGTTTTCATGGCTTCTAAGCTGTTTGTTCCCCATCTCCTCCTGACCCTTCTTTTCTATCAGTTTGTCTTCTAGATCACTAATTCCATCTTCTCAGTTATCTGCCTCCATTACCCTAGCTGTTAGAGGATTTATATTAGATTGGATCTCATTGATAGCAACCTGTTCTGCCAGGTTGGCTCTCACTTTGCCCTTAGAGATTCTTTGTTGTCACCAATGGTCTTCTCCAACCTAGCCACACATAGATTTTTTAATCACCACCATAATCAAGATACAGAACTATTCCATCACTACAAAAATCTTCCTGTGCTACCCCAAAATAGGGTTCTTTTAATTTGAGAACGAACAGGAAAATGGATATTTTGATAGGCAACTAACAATCTTTGCCATGTTATTTATTTATTTATTTTTTCCAAGATTTTATTTATTTATTTGACAGACAGAAATCACAAGTAGACAGAGAGGCAGACAGAGAGAGAGAGGAGGAAGCAGGCTTCCTGCTGAGCAGAGAGCCCGATGCAGGGCTCGATCCCAGGACCCTGAGATCATGACCTGAGCTGAAGGCAGAGGCTTTAGCCCACTGGGCCACCCAGGCGCCCCTGCCATGTTATTTTTAAAAACAAAGAAATGCTTGGGGAGAGGGTTGGTTTTTTAATGTTTTGTATGTGGACCTGCTTCTTGAATCTTACTTTTATAGAATTTCATTCCTTTTCTGTTATTAGGCTTAAGGAAGTATAATTGGACAAAACATGTTAATCTGTACATAATAATAGTTGTAGCTAATACTTAGGGAGTACCTCCTTTGTACAAGGCAATGTGCTATTGACTCATTGAATCCTTACCTCCACACCTTAAGGCAGGTGCTCTTACTTTCCTTGTTCACAAATGCAAACACCCTGGGTTTTAATAAGGATTCTATGTTAACATAGTACTGTTACTTAAAAAAATAGAACTAATGGTGTGTTCTGTATTGTACTATATGATGCCAACAAAGCACTCTCTGTTTTTAATCTCATTAGAGATTCAGTTGTGGAGATTCTTTTTGAACAAGATAATGAAGAGAAATCAGTTGCCACTTTAATACTGGATTCCCTTATACAGGTATTTTGTATTTTGATTTTGGAGAAAGTTTCAATTTAGGACTACAGCCCTTTAGAGGAAAAAAAAAATTTCTTCAAGATTTATCTATTAGAGAGAGAGAGTTTGGGGGAGGGGTAAAGGGAGAGAGTCTTAAGCAGATGCTATACTGAGTGGGGAGCCTGATGCCAGGCCCAGTCTCAATGCTAATATCACAACCTGAGCTGAAGTGAAGAGTTGTATGCTTAACTGACTGCGCCACCCAGACGCCCTGAGGAAAAAAAAATTTTAAGTAATCTCTACACCTCACGTGGGGCTTGAATTCACAATCCCATAATCAAGAGTCATATACTCTACTGACTGAGATAGCCGGGCGACCTGAGAAAATTTTTACATGTTATTTTCTGTATTTGTATTTTATTTTTTATTTTTAAATGAAGTTTGTTTTTTTTTTTTAGATTTTATTTATTTATTTGACAGAGAGATAGAGAGCACAAATAGGCAGAGCAGCAAGCAGAGGGAGAAGCAGGCTCTCCACTGAGCAGGGAGCCTGATGCAGGACTTGATCCCAGGACCTTGGGATCATGACCTGAGCCAAAGACAGCCACTTAACTGACTGAGCCATCCAGGTGCCCTATTTTTTATTTTTAAAGATTTAATTTATTTATTTGGTGGAGAGAGCACAGGTAGGGGCAACAACAGGCTGAGGGAGAGGGAGAATCAGGCTCCCCACTGAGCAGGGAGCCCGATATGGAACTCGATTCCAGGACCCTGAGATCATGACCTGAGCCCGAGGCAGGTGCGTAACTGACTGAGCCACCCAGGGGCCCCTGTATTTATATTTTAACCACTGGTTAAAATTTTTAGTTTTTATGTTAAATTTTACAGTTACCAGGTTTTATTTTGGCACTGAAATAGGGTATTTACATTTCAGACTCAGGGATAAGTAGGGCTATCCTGCATTATTTCTGTAGCAACAATATCAGATTTTTATTTTGTACCTAATATAGCTTATAGTTTCTTTAAATGCAGGTTTGTATAGTATTGAATTTTAAATTCCATAGGGTATATTATAGTTTGTTTCTTTTGTTTAATGACTATGGAATCACATCACTCTATGTGAAATGCCATTGCTTTGGAAGATATTGTCTACCTCTGGAAGCTCTGCTCAGGCTTTTATGAAAAACATAGCATCAGTGAAAGACTTCAACATTCTAATTTTTAGCACTGATATAGAAACATAATTTTTCTAAGAATGTTCTCTTCCCACTGGGCAACTGGCTATGGATATATTACTGTGACGCTATCAACTTAGGAAAATTAAGTTTCTACATATTATCCTTACTGAAAAAAGAAGTAATGTTATTTTTTTTCTCATGTTCTTCTGAGTCAACTGAGTCATTCTACTCTGAAAATGAGAATACTCACATATAACTACCATATACCCTGTCGAATTTTAAATTCTATACTGTTAGATTTTAAAATCTTTGGAGTTCTATATTGAGAATATGGCAGTATTATCATAGTTATATTTGCTACATGAAAAACTCCCTTGTTAAAGAAATCTTGCTGTGCCTTTTTTTAAATAGTAATGATCACCTATTTAATTTGTAATATATAATCTGTATATTTTCTTGAATCCAATCAAGCATTATTTATACAGTTAAAAGTAAACTCTTTTTTTTTTCTTTCTCTTTAATAACAGTGTCCAATAGACACCAGAAAGCAACTGGCAGAGAATTTGGTAGTCATAGGTGGCACATCTATGTTGCCAGGATTTCTCCACAGATTGCTTGCAGAAATAAGGTATTTGGTAGAAAAACCAAAATACAACAAAGCACTTGGCACCAAGACATTCCGAATTCATACTCCACCTGCAAAGGCTAATTGTGTGGCCTGGTTGGGAGGTAAGAATTTAGTTTTTAAAATATAATGATTATGTGGTAATTGGTCCCTAACTGGTATTGTTAATGGATATGTTAGAATAGATGATTCAGTCTTAAAAATTGCTCACTTAACAAACTAATAGAACTATTAAATAATTTTCTTTGAGCACTGACTTTTCCTTAAGTTATTGTCAGAAATATATACCTATTTCTCTTGGCATTTGCACTTTAATTTTTTATGTAAACTTCTAGTTAAAGTAATTTCTCATAATAGTGATTGATAGCTGTGCATTTATTCCAGTATACTACCATTGCTCATAACATTTGTTTTAATTCCTTCTAAAGGTAATTTGTGAGACATATATGAGAATTGATATCTTTATTTTATAATTACATTTTATTTTGTGACTGAGTTGATTGAATGATAATTCATAGGAAATGATAGGCTCATTGAAATAAGGAAATAGCCTGTATATATAAAGAGACTATATAGAGAGAGGGAAAGAGACTCTATACATAGAGAGAGAGAGAAAGAGAAGGAGACTACTTTGAAGATATACATATATAGGAAGAGAGGGAGGGAGAGAGCGATACTACTTTGAAGAGAAAAACAATCATGGCTGTGTATATTTATGTATGTTCTAATATGTGTTTTATAATGCACTTGTAGCTAATAGGTATCTTGATCATTAGAAAAAGTATTGAGATTTTAAATGAATATTTCTTGTAGAATTTGGTTAAAATGTTATTTTGATCTAGGACAAATGGATTAAGTTACCAGATTATTTTTTAAAGACTGCTTTGTGGGTCTTTATAAAGTCTTCTGCATAGACTTGGGTGGCTTTATAATGATGCTTATTGGGTTTTACAGTACTGTTTTATTTATTGACATAAAATCTTAAAGTTGTGGCAAAGAAAACCACACATTATTTACTGTATTTACACAGAATTGAAAGTAGTTTCCACCACTGTCTACCTCACATGCTTTTAGACACAGTAATGCTTATTAGCATTTTCACTATAATCTGATATAGGCCATTTAAGTTACTTTCAACATAGGAATTGTGGTTTACTCTGTTATTAAAAATAAAAGATATAAAAGAACTGCAAGCACTTTGAGGAGTATGAGTATGTTTCACCTGTACATAGACTTTTCTGGTAAAAGTTTTCATCTTGACTATAAAAATATTTTTTACCACACAGGAGCTATTTTTGGAGCACTACAGGACATACTTGGGAGCCGTTCAGTTTCAAAGGAGTATTATAATCAGACAGGCCGTATACCTGATTGGTGTTCTCTTAATAACCCACCTTTGGAAATGATGTTTGATGTCGGAAAAGCTCAGCCACCGCTGATGAAGAGAGCATTTTCCACTGAGAAATAAAAATTTGATTGAAATTCAACTTTGCTTTGTGTCAAGTATCTAATCAATTATAAGCAAATTATACAAAGTATATAGGATGCTGTTAGAGGTAACTTTATGGAAGTGAAAGCTTTCTGTAGTTACTTTGCATTAATATTTAATTCTTTTGACTGTTGTTTCTCTTGTGTAGTAGTAAAACAGTAGCTGATGCTTATGAAATTTGTTGTATTTATATCAATAAAATATAGTAAAGCAGTTTAATTTTGGAAGTTTGTTACATGGTTTAGTTTCCAAAAAGAGTAAAAACATTGTCCCTCCATAATTCACATCATCTGCCCTGAGTATTAGAGAATCCATCTGTTTAATTATTTTTAGCAGTTATTTCATTTAAAGAATAAATAATGTTAATTATTATTAAATTATTATTATTAAAATTACTAGGTATTTCAAATATTAACATGGGTCTCTTTCTTCAAATCCTTGTTTTGGTATTTATGTGTCCATGTGAGAATGCTACTTTTCCAGGTATATATTTGACCCTTTGGACTGAGAATGTTCAGTAGATTAGTTAAACATTTGTTAAGCAAAGTATGGAAATGTTCACTTTCTAACTTTACAGTGTCTTTATGAATAATTCTGCATTTCTAAGAAGAAAGGTATTTCATTTTTATGCAAAGGTATTTCATTTTATGTATTTTTATGAAACTGCTTTATAAACATGTATTCATAATGTTTTTAATCTCTTGTGCTTTTTATCTTCTCATGATAGAGGTTTTTGGAAATAGGTACTCAGTGTTTGATTTTTATTTTTGTTTGTTCTTCATTTGTTTTTAACAAACTACCTCTTAGTGAAATATTGCTGGTTTTATTCTTCCCAGATGCCTGTGAAAATGGGTACACCTGTTCCTGAAGAATGTACTCATATTTCTGAAGACAGAGTAGAAATTGATACATTTTCTGGACTGTATAACCTGTGTCCATTCTTACACATGGTTTAATCATTTTGATTGTCCTTTTGGGTCCTTCCTAGTTTTGCCATATACTTTATGTGTGAAAATACCAGCACCCACTAACATTTGAGAGCTGGTTCCTGGCATTAAGAATAGGAAAGAATTTAAGGGGGTGGAGAAGAATGTGTGTGTGTGTGTGTGTGTGTGTGTGTGTGTTTAAAAATATATCTAAAAAATAAAAATAAAAATAAAAATACTTCCAGCGGGGTGCCCGCTGACTTAGTTAAACATCCGCCTTTGGCTCAGGTCATGATCCCAAGGTCCTGGGATCAAGCCCCACATTGGGCTCTCTGCTCACGGGGGAGTCTGCTTCCTGCTCTCACTCTTCCTCTGTGCTCTCTCTCTCTCTCTCAAGTAAGTAAATAAAATCTTTTAAAAAATTAAAACTAAGGGGCGCCTGGGTGGCTCAGTGTGTTAAAGCCTCTGCCTTCAGCTTGGGTCATGATCTCAGGGTCCTGGGATCCAGCTCTTGCATCGAGCCCTATGTGGGGGAGCCTACTCAGCAGGGAGCCTACTTCCTTCTCTCTCTCTCTGCCTACCTCTCTGCCTACTTGTGATCTCTCTCTGTGTCAAATAAATAAAATCTTTTTTAAAATATTAAAATTAAAAAATAATTAAAAATAATGCTAGCTATACTTTGTTACCATGTACTACTACTTTAGTAGCACAAGAATAAGATTCATTCAGTATTTGACTGTCTGCTCTTTGTATAGTATAGTTTCAGACACTAAATGCTACAACAGTAAGACTTACCTTTACCTTTAGGGGGTTTTCAGATTAATAGACGTGGCTAGTACACAGCTGATGATACAGACAGAATGTGGTGGCAGCGTAAGGACATCAGTTACTTGTTATTGATGTAGATAATTCTTTTTTTATGTAAATAATATTTTTTAATTCAATTAGCCACTGTGTAGTACATCATTAGTTTCAGATGTAGAGTTCAGTAATTCATGAGTTATGTATAACAACCTGTGCTGATCATAACACGTGCCCTCCTTAAGGCCCATCACCCAATTACCCCACTGCCACCCCCCCACCACACCTCCTGATGTAGTTAATTCTGACCAGGGAGTTGAAGAAAGCTTTGTAGAGAAGGCTTTTACCCTTGTTCCTGAAGGATAAGTAGAATTTTAATAATTGGAGTTATTCCAATCTATATGAACTGAATTCTCTGTACAAAATCTTAACATGTTTGGCACTGGGATGAAGCATTGCTAATTATAATTTAGGATTAGGTAACGAAGAACTTGAAGACTATTAAAAGCAGTGAATAAAACTTTGAAAGATCACTTCTGCCATCCAGTTTCCTAACATATTCATTCCAAAAAGTAAGGTTCTTTAATCCTTTGGACCTGCCACTCTTCCACAGCACCCTTTCCCTTAAAGTAGTCATCTTTCCCATAAGCACATATCTATAACTGATGCACCTTCTGATCATTTCAATACAGGTTTTATCTTCTTTTCTGGAATATAAGCTCCATAAGAATGAAGTCCCTTTATTTCTTTGAAAGCTCTCAGTGGGCTTGACAGGAGTAGGTGTATCATTGGTTGTCAATAGTATGGATTCACTAATAACATTACCTTTTTGTAGTAAATGTGATTTTAAAATTTCTTTATGAATTTTTTATGAATATGAATTATTTATGAGAAGTTTTTCATCACTGAATAATATGAAAAAGATCTCTGACTGAAACAGCTTTATAGGTAGGTAGCTATAAAGTGACAGACACCTGTTGGCTGAGGTTAAGTAATGGAGCCCTCTGTTAGGGGTTGAATTGTGTGCTGCGGAAAGATACGTTGAAGTCCTAACCTCCAATACCTGTGAATATGGTCTTATTTGGAAAAGAGTCTTTGCAGATATAATCAAATTAAGATGAGGTCATTATGGTAGACCCTAACCTGTTATGACTGGTATTCTTGTGAGGGGAATGTCATGTGAGACTGGTACACAGGAAGGAAACAGGAAATAACCAAGGTGGAAATGGGAGTTCTGCAGCTGCAAGCCAGGAAGCATCAAGGATTGCTGGTGACACCAGAAACAAGCATACAACATTCTTCAAGAGAGCCTTTGTGAGCATGACTCTACACTTTGATTTCAAGCTTCCAGCATCCAGAACGGTGAGACAATACATTCACATTGTTTTAAGGCACCCAGTTTGTGGTACTTTGTTAGAGCAGCCCAAGGGAATTAATACACCCTACTTAATTCACCAGTTCAGCATGTATTTACTGAACATCTGCCAGACACTAGTTTAGGTGCTTGAGATACATTAACGAGCAAAGACAAAAATCTGCCATTCCAAAGGCTGGAGAAAGTGAAGAAACATACTAATAGTAAGTTAGAAAATAACATGGGAAAAACGGTGTCAGGTAAATTAGATGGAGGGATAGTTGCTGATGAGAACAGTGGTTAGGGTGGGGCTCATTTATACTTGAAAAAAGAAATTAGGCAAGTGTGACTTAAATACAGTTGGTCTCTGCCCCTGGTTCCTGACACAGAGCTCTAAAACACTTGTAATTTCCTGTGTGACCAGGATGTTAGGAGCATCTTACACAGAAATCCCAACTCCCTTGGAATTTCTTGGGCAATAGGAGTGTCTTTTTTTCTAATGAAACAATTCCTGATGGGCTCCTAGATCACTTCAGGATGAGATCTGTTCACCAGAAAGACCCAAGCCACAGTTAGAACTTTTGCACATGCTCACACACCCTGTCTTCTAGGGAGAGAAGAGGGATAGGAAATTGAGTTAATAATCATGCCTACCTGGTGAAGCCTCCATTGAAAATCCCTAACCTACAGGGTTTGGAGGGCTCCCAGGATGGTGAACACGTTCCAGGCACTGAGAGGATGATGTGCTAGAAGACTGCATAGAAGGTCTGTGCTTCCCCATACCTTGCCTCGTGCACCGCTTCCATATGGCTGTTCTGAGTTGTATCCATAATAAACAAGGAATAAGTAAACTTTTTCTGAGTCCTGCGAGCCATTCTAGGAAATCATCAACCTGGAGAAGAGGATTATGGGAATCCCTGATTTATAACCATTTGGTCAGACGTGCATGAGGCCTGGGATTGCTGTTGCGGACTCAGAAAATCCACTTTAGGCAAACTGGTCACTGTCCAACTGCAAACAGCAAACATCCTCCTCTTGCGAAATGAGTGACTTTACCAATCTCAGCTTTATCCTTCCTTTGGTTTACTCTTCCTACTAAATAAGTTTTACTGAGATCGTAGAACTGCCCTTGCTTTTGAGAACACCCAATCCAGAAGGGGCATCCACTTGCTAGGGCTCCCCAACCCCCGCAAAATCACCCAAGTAAAGCCCAGACCCTATAGTAGGTTCTTTCTAACACCCTCTTAAACAGACACCCCACGTCCCTCTATGCGGTGTGTAATAAACCAAACTTGTTCAACCACAGGCGTGGATTTTGGGTCTCTTTTGAAAGGTATGGGGACGAATGGTGAGCTGCAGAGAAATAGAATGGTAACCGCCTGCGGGAAAATTAGGTCAAAGTCTGTGTTCTGTTTTAAGATAAAGAAATAACGGCACGTTTGTTGAAGGAAAGGAGAGAGGAAAAAATGGTCGTTTCGTGGTAGGAAAGCCTGTGGATAACATGCGGAGGGAATAGGCACCGGTGCTTCAGCAGCAGTTGGCTTCGGTTAGGAGCCGGGACCGTCCACCTCCTGGCGGGGTCGGCGAGCGCCAGGGACGCGCAGCGAGCGTCCTCTGTTTGGTCGCGTCAACCTTCTCACTGTGGAGCAGAGAAGGCGGAAGTCCTGCCTCCCCACGGTACGTAATTGCCTCCGAAAATTCACATCCCCCTTCTCTTGTGCCTCTGTGGCGAAGAGCCTCACCTTTAACAGAATACTAACCTCCCGATTTCCATCCAGTTGGATGGCTCGATCCCAAATACGGTCCCAGGAGCAGTGGAAGAAAATTCGATGTATGCACCGTCCGTAGAGCCGACCACAGAAAGAAATGTTTCTCACGAAGTTTTTATTTCCTCGCCCGCCTCCCGCCCCTTTCCTCAGGACACGTCCTAGATCGAGAGGAAGAAAAAGTAAGACACGTGAAAGGAAGACAGCTTTTCCATAGGATCTCTTAGTTCTTGAAAAGTTGCCAAAATTGGGGCTCATAATTTTGTTCTGACAAAAGCAAAAATTGCCCTTTACTAACAACTATGCCAGTATGCATAGTAACACAGAAAACCAGTCTCAACTTTAAACCTTACGGGTTCTCTGTGCTTAAAGGAGGTGGCTGAGGAGGCAACGCGGAAGAGAAACGCTTGCTTTCGAGTGCGCAAGGGTGAGACCTGTTTCGTTTGTAAAATGAAGTCCTTTTTCCATAGATTTGGTTAATGTTGAAAGTATTTGTATTAGTTGGGTTTAAAGAACTCTCCTTGGTTATAATGCTTTGGAGAAAGCCTAAAATGTTTAAGGGAAAATAAAAAGAGGAATTCGCCCAACGTGGGGCTCGAACCCACGACCCTGGGATTAAGAGTCCCATGCTCTACCGACTGAGCTAGCCGGGCACCTGGGAGGCGGGTGCGTTTTTCTTTGTCTTGATGAGTACTCAACTACGGTTGGGTTTGTTTTGTTTTGTTTTGTTTTCTTTCCATTGTTTTTTACTTATAAAAGAATTTTGTGACATATTATTAAATAGGCACTTCCGAATTATTTTAAAGAATCCTTTAAAACATTTCTTTAATTGTTCCTAGATTTATTATTTTAAAAACAATTTTTTTAATTTATTTTGATTGAGCATGAGAGAGTAAGAGAGCACGAGAGTTGGGAAGGTCAGAGGGGGAAGTAGACTCCCTGCTGAGCACGGAGCCAGTTGCCGGACTCCATCGTCTGACTCCAGAACCACGACCTGAGCCGAAGGCAGCCGCTTAACCACCTGAGCCACCCAGGCGCCCTAAATTTAATATTTTTAAAATTTTTTTAGATTTAATAATTTTTATTGCGTGTGTATCCCAAGACAACTGAAAACTTAAAACTGAAAACTGAAAACTTATGCAAGTCTATATTATTACAGAGTCAATGAATCTTTTTCCTTAAGTGTTTTAAAATATTTACTGCCCAATGTGTTATCTTCTTTACAGAAATACTTATTAAGGCTATCGAGTTTCTATCAAAAGGCAAATTGGGTTCCCACAATTTGGGGGGCAACATTAGAAAACAAAGTCCAACCTCTATGACGTTAGTTTCACTGAAGAACAGTAGTGCTTAGCTATTTTTCCCTTAATAAGATCTAGTCAAGGAGAGCTAAATTGAGGAAGCAGATTCTGGTTCAATTAAAACAAGGTCTCTTTCCGGTAACTGCCTGACAATGGAGACAGGACTCTCAAGAGGTTGTTATTACTACCTCAAATGACAGAAGCTGGGATCAAAGAATTATAGAGTCACTGAATCCTGTGGTAAAGAATATTAATTCTAAGACAAAAAGAGAGAAGAACTGATTTTGATCAAATTTTGGAAAGTTGAGACAATGGAATAATCTCCCATGGAAATATACATATTCAGAGATACTAGTGAACTTCTTTGATAAGGGACTCTGCAAATCTCTGTGACGGGGGCAATCTAAAGCCTAAATGTATTTAACAAGAATAACAAAGGATTCTTAAAGTTCCGTATTTAGAAATTAAACACATTGATCATCACATTTTCTAAGCTACTTAATTGAAAAAATATTAAGGTATGGCATAAAATAATATTATACATTTAAATTACTCAATGAATGCCTAGGATTTAAATAAAATATTTAAAAATTCTAGATTTATTAAAATATTAAAATGCAATTATTCATTAACAGCTTTTTTCTTGCAATTGCCAACTCTGGTTTATTTTTATAAGTTGGCAGAATGTACCTGGGAAATTAATCTGTATTTATTTGTATTTTCAACGCATTTATTAAGTACTTACCATATAAAATAACTGTGTTATGTATTCCGATAGAAATATAAAACAGATTCTGAAAACCTTAAAATGCTCACCACCCTATAAAATATGGGCAAATTACATACCAATTTTATATGCACTATTCCAAAAGTAATTTGGAGTAACTTAATTAAGCAAACAAATCCATACCCACACCTTTTAAGTTTCCCAATGAATCAGGCAAATAATCAAGAACCTGAGACCACAATTCAATGCACTCTTCTAAGATACAAGATAGATACATCAACAGGCCAGCTCCCAAATAGGCAATTCATCTGATAAATTCAGAAAGAGCTCCAAATTCTTTTCTTTTTTTAAGAGTTTATTTCTTTATTTGACAGAAACAGACACAGGAGAGAGTGAACACAAGCAGGGGGAGTGGGAGAGGGAGAAGCACGCCTCCCACTGAGCAGGGAGCCCAGTGCCGTCCTGGATCCCAGGACCCTGGGATCATGACCTGAGTGGAAGGCAGACGCTTAAGGGACTAAGCCACCCAGGGGCCCAAGAGCTCCAAATTCTTAATTAATGAATAAATAGTAGGGACTAGGCACTCAAATAACGTTTATCATACATAAGTAGTACAGTTAGTTAAAGTTTAACTGAACCCCTAACCAAGTTTGGAGTATTTATAGTTTACCTTCAAGATGAACCCACCAAAGACAATAAATATTCTTTTGCTTTCTTCAGCACTTTATTGGCCTACCCTGATCAAAATACTCTCGTTAAAACTCCTCATGAAAAAACTGCAACTAGAATATTTCAATGAGAGGTAAATTAAATGGCTTGTCTTCCAAGTAAATTCAAATCTTTTATCCATTTATTCATGAATAAAAACTAACCATTAATTATAATGCTTCATTAGCAGGGAGAAGCATCTGAAACTCTTTCTTCTCCCTTTTTTTCTACATTCAATATTTCAGCAAGCCCTACATATCTAAAATCCACCTACACATTTCATCTTCCGTGGGATTAGAAAATCACCATTTGGCAAGCATCATAATAATCCATTCAAATGGGAATCCTCAGATACTAGTATCAGTGGGTGAAGGATTGAGGAGTAGCAGGATATTTACAAGGATAGTCTCAAAGTATTTCTTCATAAGATATATATTAATTACAAAGGGCAAAATAGAAACTTTATGGTGGATAAATCTTAAGCAAGTGATCAAAGTTAACATCATCAGTAATGGAAAAAACTGGCATCATGTGCCTCCTAATATATGCTCTAATATGAACACAAGGTTACTTTTGTGGCATTCCTGCCAAAAATGTATCACCTGAATCCTAGCATGAAAAAATATCATACAAACCTAAACTGAGGACTATCCCATAAAATAAATGGCTCGTAGTCTTCAAAAATGTTAATGCCATGAAACCTTAAGAAATATTAAGTACCTATTTTCCAGCCTAAAGGCGACTACAGTCATGACAACTGAATGCAATGCTCGATGTTCGATTTTCTTTGGCTATGAAAGGAAGTGAGAGAATTGCCAAAATCCAAATAAAGTGTGTAGACTAGAAAATTGTATTGTTAATTTTCTAATTTTCATAATTGTATTTTGGATAAGTAAAATGTTCTTGTTTGGGGGGAAATACACAGTGAAGTATTTAAGAGTTAAAACAAAGTGCTGATGGCCTTCCTTTTACAACCAAGTTAAAATTCAAACAACTAGATCCATTCTCATGTCCACCTCTCTGATTTCACCTCTTGTCACCTCAACCACTTAAACACTGTGATAGGCCATACTGACCTGACAGTTCCTATAACACAAGCTGTAACAATCAGTTTAAATATTAGCCAATCAGAAAGTCATTCCCTAAGTACCAGGCCTAAAGTTCAAACCTCCGTTGTCTCTTCTTTCTTCTAACTACAAGGTGCAAATATTTTGCCTATTTACATTTTTAAATCCATTTCCTCCCGTTGAATGTAAACTCCCCGAGGGATAAGGTTATGTCTCCTTCACCGTTTTATCAGCAGTGTTCAACACAGTACTTGGGACATACCAGAGCTCAAGAAATAATCAGTCTTATCCTTAATTCTACTAAATAGAGTTATATTCATAGAAAAGGTGCTAATGCTTCTGTAAAACTCCGACCTGAACTCACACGTGCACTTTATGTTCTTATGAGAACAGGTGGATGAAGGGGATGCCCTCATGATACTGGGTCGGAACCGGTACTCCAAGGGTGAAAAGAGACCTCTCCCGTTATCACTTTCCCTGGTCTTTGTAGGAGTGGAAGAACATCTCTCTATTTTGCTTTAAGAAAGAATGAAGTAGTGAAAGAAAGGGATAATATAAAAAGTAAATAACTATTTCTAGGAAATGGAATGGAGCACCTCCTCGAACGCCTCGATGACCGTTAGTTGCTACGCGACACAGAAACTGACAGAACCTGAAAAAGATCTAAGAACCGCCGCTTCCTAGCCCTACCCCACCTGTTTTGCTTCTGCACACGCGCACCGCCCTCCCAGCTCGAATCCTCCCCTACCTCTTTTCCCACAATCCTCTGTTCCTCGGGCCCTGGAGGAACGAACCACAGAGGAGAAAGGTATTGGTTGAAAGAGCAGCCAATGAGAGAGCCTGTTACTAGTCTGTGGGCCGCGGTATTGGGGGAGCGCTTTAGGCCTTGAAGCCCTTGGTCTCCTGGAGATTTCAGCGGGATGAGTTCAATCGGGACTGGGGTGAGTTTGCTGTGTTTTAGTTTACTAGCCTACGGATTAGCGTTGAGGGGAAATCGCACAGACCTATTGGGGTGCGCCGCTTCGGGGTGCGCCGGGTTTGCCCTCGGCCAGGTGGGCCGCTTCCAGTTGTCTGGTGACCGGCAGTCTTTCCTGCGCTGATTTGTAGGCCCTCGTTTGCGGTGACGGTAACCCAAAGCTTTTCAGCTCAGGTGTAGCGGGCTTGGCGGCGCAGCAGTGAGACTTTGGAGCCTCTTTGGATCGCTGAGTCACTTTCTTTAGCTGCTTAGCGAAACCGAAAGTGGAAACTCGTGGAGCCTGTTGTAGCGAGTGAAGGGTTTGGGCTATCGTGAGCTTCTTGAGAACCACTGAGGCAAGGCGGCTTGAGATTCCAAGGTCTGAGACGGAGCTTTCCATGGACCGTCGTTCCAGGTCCCAGGGTGCTGCTGACTCATTGGCCCTTCCCTGTCTTGCCTTCGAATGTACTGACCGTCCGCTTAGTAGGTAGCGCTAATAGAAAAATTATCTGAAAAGTGAAATCTGAAGAGTCCGTTACGTTTTTCTTTTGTCCCAGCTTTTCCTGTACAAATTACTTAACATCACTTGGAGAGACCATACCTTAAACATTTAAATCATTAGCCAGGGACTTAAACCGCTTCCGTTAATAGACCCGAGGGTTTTGGACTTGGACTTGTTAACTTACTCAGTTTACTACTTTCCTGTGTTAAACGTACATATGCAGTCTTTTGCTTATTCCTTTTATGTATTTTTCCATATAGAAAATCTAGTTTTTCTTTAGAAGTATTGGTTGTTTGCCCTAGAGG
The DNA here is from genome assembly GCF_902655055.1 of Lutra lutra. NCBI lineage: Eukaryota > Metazoa > Chordata > Mammalia > Carnivora > Mustelidae > Lutra > Lutra lutra. The sequence continues at coordinate 105,687,577 of NC_062284.1, forward strand.
CATTGAATAATGGGTTTCTAAATTCATCAGTTTCACTTTAAACAAGATTTTGATACTCAGCATTAAGACCAAGATACTGGTTTTCCGAGTTTGATAACAGGCGATTTACGTTTTGAATGGTTTAATTCATCTGGGTATGAGATGCTAAGATTATGTCATAACATTTTAAAATTAGTAAATGCTTAGTTATGAATGTTGTAGCAAATTGATTTTGCAACTACGTTAATACTACCTTCAGGGGCGCCTGGGTGGCTCAGTGGGTTAAAGCCTCTGCCTTCGGCTCAGGTCATGATCCCAGGGTCCTGGCATGGAGCCCCACATGGGGCTCTCTGCTCAGTGGGGAGCCTGCTCTTTCCTCCCCCCCCTCCCCCGTCTCTGCCTGCCTCTCTGCCTACTTGTGGTCTCTGTCTGTCAAATAAATAAATAAAATCTTAAAAAAAATACTACCTTCAGTTAATAGTGTTTCACCCTGAAAACCCTTTAAAAGTATTGGATAAGTGTAAACATGGGAGGTATTTTGGTATTATAATAGTAGAGTTAAGAATCTTCATTTAATAAATCAGGAAATTGAGATTCAGGAAGCACCACTGTTGAAGGCATATCTTTGGTCTTCACTTCTCCCAAGAACTCCAGGTATGAAGACCTGTTCACTTGACATTTCTCTCCATTTGATGTTTTTTTGTTTGTTTGTTTGTTTGTTTTTAAGATTTTTAAATTTATTTATTGAGAGAGAGTGAGTGAGAAAGAGAGCGAGCCCGAGGGCACAGGCAGAGGAAGAAGGAGAAGCAGACTCCCCGCTGGGCAGGGATCGCAATGTAGGGCTCTATCCCAGGACCCCAGAATCATGGCTTGAGGGAAGGCAGAAACCTAAGGAATTGAGCCACCCTGTCGCCCCACCACTTGGTTGTTTAATAGGCATTTCAAACTACATGCTCAGAGTAGAGCTCTGAGTTTCCCTCCCCTTGCTATTTTGCATCTCCTACAGTTTTCAGCTCAGTGAACGGTCCAGTTCTAATTGCTCAAGTGAAAAAGGTCTATGATTCACGTTTAATTTCTTTATGTTACTCCTTGAGCCAATCCATTAGCAAGTTTTTTTGTTTTGTTTTGTTTTAAAACTCTCTTCTCAAAATATTGTCTTTATCTCTTACCACCTTTGGGATATTTGATTGCGCTTCCATCCTTGTTCTCTCTACAGTTTGTTTTCTAGGTGAAATTTAAAAAAAAAATTAGATCATATCACCCCCTCGATCCTCTCCCCCATCCAAGCTTAAATTCCAGTGACTTCCAGTTGCATTTTTTTTTTAAGATTTTATTATTTATTTGTGCGCGAGAGAGAATGAAAGGGGAGACATCAGAGGGAGAAGCAGACCCCCCCCGCCCACCCCGAGTAAGGAGCCCTATACAGGACTCAATCCTGGGACTTCAGGATCACGACCTGGGCTCAATCAGCTGAGCCACCTCGTTGCCCCCTTCCAGTTGCATTTAGAATAAGATTCGAACTTCTTACTTCAGCCTAGAAGATTCACAATAGTTTAGTTTTTACATGCCTCTGATATGATTTACTCTTTTCTCCACCACTTAGTGCTCAAGATACAGTAGTCTATTTCTTTTCCCTCATTGTGCTAGGCTTATTTCTACCCTCCATATCCTAAATGGCTAGTTATTTGTTATTTAGGTCTGGCCACGCCTAAGTAATTAAACCTGACTGCTCTAGCAAGGCCTTCCTTGATCAGGTAGTCTGTACTAGGCTCTCAGACTGCCACTTCATCCTGTCTTATTTTCATTATAATCCTTTTTCTGGTTTACTGCTGTACTTCCAGCTCTAAGATTTATGCCTGGTTTCATTTGAAAATGAAAAACTTCAAGAATGATTAGTCTTTATATTCCCTTATAGTGTAATATATTACATACATTACATATATATTACATATATTACATATACAATATTAACATGTAATAGATGCTTATTAAAAGTTTGAATGCTATATTTTTTCTCTAGGGTTTGTTAGTGCTGCATCAGTGAATTAAAGATTTTATTATTGAGAGAGAGAGAGAGAGAGAGAGCGCTCACAAACTAGGGGAACAGCAGGAAGGGACAGGCAGAGGGAGAAGCTGGCTCCCCACTGAGCAAGGAGCCTGATGTGGGACTGGGTTCCAGGACCCTGGGATAATGACCCAAGACAAAGGCAGATGCTTATTTGAGCCACCCAGGAGTCCCTTAAAAATCCACCTCCTGGTTTTGGCTCAGGTCAAGATCTCAGAGTGCTGAGATCGAGTCCCCGTCAGGCTGTGTATTGAGCGTGGAGCCTGCCTGAGAGTCTCTCTCCCCACCCTCATGGTTTCTCTCTCTCTCTCAAAACACCAGAAAACCAAAAAAGAGAAACAGAAAACCCAAAAACCCCCAAAACTGGGAATGCAGAATGCACTGGGAATCCAGAGAACTCATTTTATTCACTTTATTGTGGTGATCTGGAACCCAGAATATCTCCATTTTGTACAAAAATGAACTTTGTGTTCTGTGTGAAAAAGATTTTGACTTTACCTGGGATTTGTATCTATTGGCTTTTCTTTTTAAATCTTATTTTTTAAGTTCTCTCTGCATGCAACACAACCCCATGATCAAGAGTTGCATGCTCGACTGACCAAGCCAGCCAGGCACTTGTCTTTTGCTTTTCAATAGCAGAAATCTAAAGTAGCTTTTCTCTTGGCTGCTCTTGCTGCTCTGACATGCTTCCTTTTGTTCAAAGCATAATATTTGAGATTTAACACACATACATTTCTTTCTTCTTTCCCCCGACTTTTTGTCTTTCTGTTGTAATCTCTATACCCCAGGTGGGGCTCAAACTCACAACCCTGATACCCAGAGCTGCATGCTCTACCAACTGAGCCAGCCAGGCACCTCTTAACATGCATTTCTGATGTGTAAGCCATTTAGAAAGAAAGGTGGTGAGGTTATTAACTGCCAGAGATATATAATTTAAGCTTATTGTTGCCTTTTTCCTCCTAGTATGACCTGTCAGCCTCTACATTCTCTCCTGATGGAAGAGTTTTTCAAGTTGAATATGCTATGAAGGCTGTGGAAAATAGTAGGTAAGAAACATTTTTTTATTTGGAATTTATCATGTTTTAACATAATTAAATATCTCCTGGGGCGCCTGGGTGGCTCAGCGGGTTAAGCCTCTGCCTTCGGCTCAGGTCATGATCTTAGGGTCTTGGGATCGAGCCCCGCATCCGGCTCTCTGCTCAGCAGGGAGCCTGCTTCCTCCTCCCTCTCTGTCTGCCTCTCTGCCTACTTGTGATCTCTGTCTGTCAAATAAATAAATAAAATCTAAAGAAAAAAAAATTAAATATCTCCTTTTGTATATTTTTGGTAATTAGGCTTTCTTATGTCACTTTGGCACACAAAATAATAGGAACCCTAAAATAATCTCAGTTTATTAATCATTTCCAGATCTCTTTTCAGGTCAGATCTTTCCATGAACCTCAGTCCTATATTTCTGGTTGGTTCTGAGATTATCCACTTAGACTTTCTACCGTGTTTCAAATGTAGTGTATAAAACCAAATTCATTATCATCTTTGCTATCCCATTTTCCTTTTTGAAATTCTTGATTTATATCCTTATTTCCCTGGCCATTGAGTTTGTTACATTGTTATTTTATCTTTTATTTTTTCGTGTTTAAAAAGTCCTATGCAGTTAGTTGCGTTTGTCCCAGTAGGAATTTTTTTTTTCCTGTTCTGGGGCCACGCTCCAAAAGGTACAGGAACACTAAGTTATCTTCCATGTCTTTCTGTTGGACTCACTTCCTTCACTCATTTTTTTTTTTTTTTAAATTTTATTTATTTGACAGAGAGAGAGAGCACAAGTAGACAGAGAGGCAGGCTGAGGGAGAGGGAGAAGCAGGCACTCCACTGAGCAGGGAGTCTGATGTGGGGCTCGATCCCAGGACCCTGGGATCATGATCCGAGCTGAAGGCAGTCACCCAACCGACTGAGCCAACTAGGTCCCCCCTTCACTCTTGTCTTTTTTTGCTTAGAGTAATGAGCCAAAATGATTCCTTGGTTACCCCTGTAACATCTTAAATTATTAGCTTGATGACAAATTCTGTAAGTACTCAATTGAAGAAATTTCGGAGTTATATTTACATGATCATTATATCTTGGAATCTTTGGGATGAATTAAAAGACTTTTTAAAAATAATACATTTCATAATATCTCATTCATGTCTCTTAAAGGATTTTTTTTTTTTTTTTTTTGAGGGGGCCTAGTAAACAAATGATGTTGGTGTTTGAGCCCAAGTTTTTCCTTATAATGAAACTTTTGGAGTAGAGGTGGAGTAGGGAAATGTTTGCAGAATTTTAGAAAAGTCCACATTTAATACTCTGTGCTAGTACCAGTTTCTGCTTACACCTTTAATGTATGATTATGGAAGTTTCATGTAGTGGAGACTGTCACTTGTCTTTGCATGTGCTCACACATAGCAAGCCCTCAGTAGTTAATGAATAAATGTTCATTTTTTAGGCCATCCTTTGTTAAAAGAAGACATGGATTCCTAGTGGCTTATGAAATATAAAAATTTGGGAAGAAATACATTTTAAGTCCTTTTATAGGATTTGTAATGAAGCTAGTTTATTTTGTGTTTAATATTATGGTTTTAGAGATACTGGTACTTATAAGCTGTTGGTGTCTGATACTATAATAGAAGTAAGGCTGAAATGTATTTTGTCACTGTTATGTAGAAGTCTGATAGAGTTCAGAAGAGTCAGAATCAAGAAAAAAAGTTGACATATTTTCTTCCTGTTGTTAAGATAGGCCCTTAGACCAAGGAGCTGCAGAAGGACTTGGAAAAAGTTACTGTTTTTCTCTTCCTCTTTTGCAGTGTTGCATTTTCACTGGTTTATAAAGCTGGCAAAGGAAGTCTTGATTGAAAAGAACTAGAGACACCATATGTAATACAAAAAATTGAGACTAGTTTATGAGGATCTGTATATTTTAGGAATTTGTTTTCTGTAAAGTATTTCTTTTTTTTTTTAAAGATTTTATTTATTTATTTATGAGGAAGAGAGAGAGAGACAGCACACAAGCAGGCAGAGAGGCAGGCAGAGGCAGAGAGGCATGCAGAGGCGGAGAGAGAGAAGCAGGCTCCCTGCTGAGCAAGGAGCCCGATGCGGGACTTGATCCCAGGACCCTGGGGTCTTGACCTGAGCCGAAGGCAGCGGCTTAACCCACTGAGCCACCCAGACATCCCTGTTTTCTGTAAAGTATTTCTAAATACGGTTTAAAATAGTTATAGTATAGCAAATTAATTAAAAATTAAAACATAAAAAATGAGTATTTTTTTCTGCATAAGGAAAAACCAGGGAAATTCCTCCTTTAAAAAAAAAAAGATTTTATTTCTTTATTTGACAGAGAGAGATCACAAGTAGGCAAAGAGGCAGGCAGAGAGAGAGGGAGAAGCAGGCTCCCCACTGAGCAGAGAGCCTAATGCAGGTCTTGATCCCAGGACCCTGAGATAATGACGTGAGGCAAAGGCAGAGGCTTAACCCACTGAGCCACCCAGGGGCCCCAGAAGTTCTTCTTTTATTTTTTTTTTATTTTTAATTTTTTTAAAGATTTTATTTATTTATTTGACAGAGAGAAATCACAAGTAGGCAGAGAGGCATGCAGAGAGAGAGGAGGAAGCAGGCTCCCTGCTGAGCAGAAAGCCTGATGCAGGGCCCGAACCCAGGACCTGGGATCATGACCTGAGCCGAAGGCAGCGGCTCAACCCACTGAGCCACCCAGGCGCCCCGAAGTTCTTCTTTTAAAGGGGTTGATGTAACCTTGGTATAATAGAATATTGAATGAGGATCAGAAAAATGTGGATTTTCCTTTTAGCTGCTGCTTAATGGAAATAATATATAGGATGCCTCTATTTGGTCCTCTGAAAGTTATTTTTGTTTGTAAAATTGGGAGGTAGACCTTTACCCTGCCTTTACTTTACCATAAGAATGAAATATATGTAAAAACATTTGGACAATTTTTAAGTCCTGTTTAGGCACAGAATGTAGAAAATCATAAAATTAGATTGTATATTAATTTTCATAATAGTCTGACATATAAGTTAATAGTTAGAAAATGTTTAGCCAAATAATTTAGGATTATATTCTGGCAGTGGGGAGCAGAGGGAGAGGGACAGGCAGATTCCCTGCTGAGTGTGGAGTCTGACACAGGGCTAGGTCTAGGACCCTGAGATCATGACCTGAGCCGAAACCAAGGATGGGACACTCAACCTACTGAGCCATCCTGGTGCCCTGGCTATCTTTTAAGCACAGGAAGAAACTACTAAAACAAATAACCAGTGACATATAAGTGAATACTTAAAAGCACTTTATTGAAGTATATATACCATGATCATAACTATTTTATCAACGTATGCACCTAGAAAGTAATATACACAAGAAAAAAAGGGAAAGATTAAATTATAAACTATAATTTTCCCCATTAGCTTCATTGAGGAGCCCAGGTACTAAAGGATTGTGCAGTGTAACAATGAGTGTTAAATTGTTTGGAATAAAAATTAAAATTTTGATCTCAGGACCCCTTTTTACTTGGGAAAAAACCCCAAAACACCAGAACCCAAAATATTGAGGACTTCAGAGAGGATTTATTTATTAGGCTTTAGTTCCATCGATATCTACCATGATCAGTGAACTTTTATTTATGCATGTTATTGGATCTGTCAATATTTATCACATTAGAAATAAAAACTGAGAAAATAGGGATGCCTGGATGTGATAGTTGTTAAGCATCTGCTTTCGGCTGAGGCTATGATCCCAGGGTCTTGGGATTGAGTCCTACATCAGGCTCCCTACTCAGTTGGGAGGAGCCTGCTTCTCCCTCTGCCTGCTGCTCCCCGTTTGTGCTCTCTGACAAATAAATAAATAAAATCTTTAAAAATAAAAACAAACAAAAAAACCAATAAAACTGAGAAAATAAAAAATACTTAATTCACTTAAAATAATTACAGTTGTAGAGGTGCCTGGGTGGCTCAGTCATTGGGCATCTGCCTTCAGCTCAGGTCCCATGGTCCTAGGATCCTGGGATTGAGCCCTGCATTGGGCTCCCTGCTCAGCGGGAAGCCTGCTTCTCCCTCTCCCCCTGCTTGTGTTCCCTCTCTCTCTGTCTCTGTCAAATAAATGAATAAAAAAGTAAAATAAAAATAAGTAAAAATAGTAAAATAAAATAATCATAGTTGCATGTTAATGTAAGTAATAAATTAACGTTAAACTATTTAATTTTTAAATTAACATAGTTTATTTGCTTCAGGGATACAGGTCTATGAATCATCAGTCTTACACAATTCACAGCATTCACCATAGCACATACCTTCTTCAATGTCCATAACCCAGCCACCCTATCCTTCCCCTCCCACTGCCCAGCAACCCTCAGTTTGTTTCCTGGGATTAAGAGTAAACTGTTTAATATTAGTAACATTTTAAATGAAAAGTAACTTTTCTACAGTATAAAACAAATGTAGGGAGAAGACTGGCATTGTTCTACATTTTTGTAAATCTCAATAGTTAATTGAAGCTTAATGTAAGACATTCTCATTATCAGCTTTAATATGTTGTTACTTTCATTGAAGCCTGTGAAGCAAATCAGGCTTTATACAGATAAGTAGTTGGAAAAGTGAGGCATATTTTAATAGCCTTTTCAGATAATTATGGATGTTGTTTTTTGACACTATGCCCAAATTGGACAAATAATAATTTTTTTAAAGGTTAGTTGCAGTGTGGTGTCTGAAAACTTAATGATGAGCTTTTCGTAGTTTTACATTAAAATCTGTTAGACTGTTTTGCACTTCACATGTTTTACCCATGCATGTAAGTTGGTCATTTGGAAAATATTGGTTCACTGTGCTATGACAGGTCGTCCAAATTTGATATTTTTCATCTATCTATTGGAATAGTCAGAAACGTCACACTTGTTAATATCACCACTGTTCTGATTATAAAAATTGTAAGTTTTGGGGTGCCTGGGTGGCTTAAGCCTCTGCCTTCGGCTTGGGTCATGGTCTCGGGGTCCTGGGACCGAGCCCTGCGTTGGGCTCTCTGCTCGGCGGGGTCCTACTTCCTCCTCTCTCTCTGCCTGCCTCTCTGTCTACTTGTGATCTCTCTCTGTCAAATAAATAAAATCTTAAAAATAAATAAATAAATAAAAATTGTAAGTTTTGGGAAATCGACAACCTCACGGTGATGAATATATTTCCTAAAATTCCAATTTATGCTTGAAAACTTGAGTCTTATCACAGGCAATAAAAAGTCTGCCTTATACATAATATCTGTAGTTTGTCTGACATTGATGGTAAAAACAGGTATTCTCTGAAAAAGTTCACAGCAGTTTTTTTTTTTTTTTTTAAAGATTTTATTTATTTATTTGACAGACAGAAATCACAAGTAGGCAGAGAGGCAGGCAGAGAGAGAGAGGGAGAAGCAGGCTTCCCGCTGAGGAGAGAGCCCGACGCGGGGCTCCATCCCAGGACCCTGGGATCATGACCCAAGCCAAAGGCAGAGGCTTTAACCCACTGAGCCACCCAGGCGCCCCTCACAGCAGTTTTATTAGTACTTTTTCCTTTAGGCAACCATATTTTGATGTTTGAGTACCTTTTATTTCATTATGATAATAATAAAAAGAACAGGTACTCAAGGGTTGTTGCCTAGTAAAATTATTGCTTTCTTTAAATATTAGAATAGCTTTTAAAAATTACTGCTTTCTTAAGGACATTCTTTTTTTTTTTTTTTTTTAAAGATTTTATTTATTTCTCAGAGAAAGAGAGAAAGCACAAGCAGGGGGAGCAGCGGGCAGAGGGAGAAGTAGGCTCTCTGGAGAACAGGGAGCCATGAGCTGGAAGCCATAACAGGACTCACTTCCAGGACCCCAGGATCATGACCCGAGCCAAAGGCAGATGCTTAACTGAGCCATTCAGGCATGCCCTTCTTAACAAATTTTTTTTAACTGTGAGAGTTTCTTTCTTTCTTTTTTTTTTTTTTTTTTAATGTGAGCGCATAGCAATGAAGAATACAGTGATTAGTAGTTCACTACTACCATTTGTTTCACTGCCTTGGTTTGTATTAAAATGCCAGCAGTTTTACCCACTAACGCTTCTCTGTCGTACCAACGGTGCAAATGTCCATATAGTGGAAAAAAACAAATGGTGTCTTGTATTCTTAAGAAAATAATTTTGAAGGGTGCCTAAGTGGCTCAGCAGATTAAACTTCTGCCTTTGGCTCAGGTCATGATCTCAGGGTCCTGGAATCGAGTCCCACATCGGGCTCTCTGCTCGGCAGGGAGCCTGCTTCCTCCTCTTTCTCTGCCTGCCTCTCTGCCTACTTGTGATCTCTCTCTCTCTCTCTTTCAAATAAATAAATAAATTCTTAAAAAAAATAATTTTGGGGGCGCCTGGGTGGCTCAGTGGGTTAGGCCGCTGCCTTCGGCTTGGGTCATGATCTCAGGGCCCTGGGATCGAGCCCCGCATCGGGCTCTCTGCTCAGTGGGGAGCCTGCTTCCTCCTCTCTCTCTGCCTGCCTCTCTGCGTACTTGTGATCTCTGTCTGTCAAATAAATAAATAAAATCTTTAAAAAAAAATAATTTTGACTTCCCATACCCCCTTGAAGGTTTTTTCAGGGATGCTCAGGGGGTTTGTAGACCATATTTTGACAACTTGTAGTTCGGAAAAAGAATGTTTTAGATTTAAATAGTGAGAATGATGATGACTTGGAATAATTAGGAAAGGCTACCTGAGGCTGTAGAGTTTAAGGTCAAGTGAGTTTGCAGAAGTTTGTGGAGAATTATTTAAATATGCAGTGGTGAGGAGGAAGTGTATTTTATAACCCAGGATAACCTCAATAAAGATAAAAAAGCAAAAATGAACATAAGGTGTTTGGGGAATGATAGTGAGGTTGAATTCAGTAGTATGTGGGATTTATAATGGGAAACTTAATAAGCTACAAATGTAATTTATAGATTCTCAAGAATTTTGAAAGCTGGGTCAAGGAGTTTAAACTGAAAAGGGGAGCCATTGAAGATACCTAAAATGTGAGGGAAGGAGTATCTGAAATTTTTTGTGGAATTTATGTGGCTCTGTTCATTTTCCTGGTTGTTTCTCATCAGAATTCCCTTTTTATTAAAATGATCGGTAGAACAAAGTTAATGATGTATTTTTATCTTGAAATGGTAGAATATAATTTCTTCACATTTCATTTAAGAGATTAAGATCCATTTTGTTTTAAGAAGTTCAAAATGTGTATTATATTCTTTTATATACTTATAATAAGCAGTAGTTGCAGAAAAAGCAAATTAGCGAAAGGATTCTAAGCTTTCCACCTGGATTAATTATGTTAACTTTTGTTTGTATATAACCTGTCTTTTCTAAACTAATTTTTTTTTTAAAGATTTTTATTTATTTATTTGACAGAGATCACAAGTAGGCAGAGAGGCAGGCAGAGAGAGAGGAAGGGAAGCAGGCTCCCTGCTGAGCAGAGAGCCCGATGCGGGGCTTGATCCCAGAACCCTGGGATCATGACCTGAGCCGAAGGCAGAGGCTTAACCCACTGAGCCACCCAGGCACCCCTAATTTTTTTTTTTTTTTTAAGATTTTATTTATTTATTTGACAGAGAGATCACAAGTAGGCAGAGAGGCAGGCAGAGGGAGAGGGGGAAGCAAACTCCCTGCTGAGCAGAGAGTCCGATGCGGGGCTCGATTCCAGGACCCTGAGACCATGACCTGAGCCAAAGGCAGAGGCTTAACCCACTGAGCCACCCAAGCGCCCCATAACCTGTCTTTTCTATGCATTTTAAATGGACAAGAACTAAGTCAGCATTTGTTATAATGTGTATCCAGACACTCTGCCATTCTGTACATATTTTTATGTCATGATATGCTAGTTATTTTTGGGGTCATCTGGTGTTCATTTATATAGACTTCATTTATCACACTGTAGGTTGTCCTCTTTCTAGTTTTCAAATGTATTTGCTTTAACGTATTAACATGTAAAAAACTAAATGTTACCTATTTGTATGTTTTTTTTTAAACTTAATTTATGAAGTTTCTTTTATTTTCACTTAAAAAAATTGATTTTCTTCTACTTGTTCCAGTACAGCTATTGGAATCAGATGTAAAGATGGCGTTGTCTTTGGGGTAGAAAAGTTAGTCCTTTCTAAACTTTATGAAGAAGGTTCCAACAAACGACTTTTTAACGTTGATCGGCATGTTGGAATGGTAGGTCACATTTAAAAAATGTTCCTTTTTGCCTTGTCCAATTTGTTGTGAAGTTACTGTTTGGAATATATTAAAATGTAATTTTAAGAGAACCATTTATTACTTTACGCTGAGGCAGAAAGAGATGAGAGAGCAGCCATAGAAGTAATCTCAGAGTTACTGGCTTGTGAACAGTTCACTAAGGAAGGTAATGTTCTTATAAACTGACTGGAGACATATATGAGAAATCAAATTGCCTTAAGAAAAGGGAGGAGAGAGAGAGAGGTGAGAAATATGTGTAGAAAAGAGATCTTGGCAGTATAGGTAAGGGGTATGCTTGAGAGGCATAGAATCTTTAGCTTTTCATCTCTCTTGTGGGAATCACTGTCATATTGAAGATGTTATCAGGTAGAGAATACCTCACTAAAAGGTGGAACACCAAGAAAGGTTGTTTAATGAAAGGAAGAGCGAACACATCCTTTTTAATAGCTTCATAGACATCACTATTTGTTTTGTGCAGATGGAGTCTTGAGTGACTGCTTTGCATAATTGCAGGTGAATCCATAAATCCATTACTGGTATATACTGAAGTCATTCTATATAGATGTTAGACTTTGTTCAGTCAGAACAAAAGGAAAACAAGGGAGTGATTCTAACCCTCTTTAGTGAGAAGGCAAGGAAGAAAACGTGTGAACCACTTCACATAAATTATCTTAAGTCTGACATCCCAGTGAAAGTAATATTAATCCCATTTTTACAGATAAGAAAACAAGACTCACAACTGGTAAAGAAATAAAATGGGATCAAATTTGGGTCTGCATGGTCTGCATGTTATTTCAGAGTCCACTCTGCAGGGTGAGATCTTATAGGCCCCACTTACTCTGCTCTAATTTTTTATATTTATAAATGAGATGTGTTACACATGAACACCAAAGGACCAATAAAATATAAGCAATAAACTATAAAGCTATAGATAATTTTTTTTATTGCCAGTGAAACTGACATGGCTTTTTTTGTGTCATTTTGGACCACTGTATTTATTTTTAGAATTTTAGTTGATACACAGTGTGAAACTGGTGTGCTTTGATGAAACTTGCCAGATTGTAACCCAGCTGCTAGGAGGGAACTAGTGAATTATGCATTCTTTCACTTAGTAAATACAAACTTTAGGTAGGTGTATTTTGAAAAAAATCATGTATGCTTAAAGGTACTTTAGTGATGGGAAAACTTTGTCTTAGAAATTTAAAATTTGTTACATTTGTTATTTAAAGCCAGGAAACATGCCATTCCTTATAGCTGGAATGGCAAAACATCACCTGTAGAAGAGGGTTGGAGATAATGAAGGGTTAATATTCTGTCTCCACAGTTGTCACAAGTGGTTTGAGGATTATTGGACTTCACAGTAAGCTTTCTCCAAAGCAATAGAAGATTCTTTAAATGGTGAAACTTACTGGCTGGGTAACTTTGGGGAAGTTATTCTAAACACAACTGCCTCACCTCAGAAGTAGGATAAATAGGACCTATAAGGTTAAAAATTACTAGAATGCTTAGCATGTAATAAGTACTCACTATGTATTAGAAATTTTCATCACTACTACTACTAATAGCAGTAGAAAAAATGCTGTCATTCTGATATCACTTACTTTTAAATTCTGTAAATCTCCTAAGCTGGTGGTTTCTGGACTTTTTGTTCCCAGGACTAAGTGTTTCAGTAACATTTTTTTAAATTGCTTCCCTGCACCAAAAGAAGTACCGAATGGTTTGGATTATGCATTTAGGTCTAAATAACTTGGTGTTTATGGTTCTAAAAACTTAGTAACTGTAAGAGAAAAAATACACATATAATTAAAGAAAAATATTTTTATTTTTAAACAATCAAATTTCCTAATGTGCACTGCACAACTTCCTAAACTTTGGAATCAGATTATGTGTGTCCCTCCCCTCCATTTCCTGTTCCACATGCATTTTTGTGTGGTACTTACTTTTTTATCATAGCAATCCAGGTGCTCAACAATACAATGGCATTATAAGGAATACAGAATGATCTGATGTTGAAACTGTGAACTACTTCAACAACTGTATCCCCCAAATTCCAAATGTTCTGTAACTGAGTTCACTGTAGTGCCCTAGCATCTCTCAGCACATGGTTTGGAAACTGTAGTTGTAAGCTACCAGTCTTGGGAGATGTATGGTTTGTCACTGCAGTTTATAATAGTCAATAAGCTGAAAAAGATTTGAGGTTGTGCCTTTTAGACCAAAACTTTTAGTAATTTGAACATAGAACTGCTTTAAATAGAGATCAGTCCTGATCTATTCTGGTTGTTGCCTATTTATAGTGAATTGGTAAACTGGGATACATGAAGGATTAATTATAGAAATAGTCCTTGTAAATGTCATTATTCAGCAAACAATGAAATCACACTTGGTAAATTTCTGAATTTTAATTCCATACTTTTATTTTGATCCCACCCAATCAGAATGCCAGAATGCCTTATAAAGAGCTTTAAGTCAAATTATTTTTAGTGGTGATGCTTGTTAAAATATTAAGCCTACAGTAATTACACACTTTCCTTTATTTGTGATAGGAATGTATTTATCTGCTAATGGTACGTACTTTCTTCCAGGCAGTAGCGGGTTTGTTGGCAGATGCTCGTTCGTTAGCAGACATTGCAAGAGAAGAAGCTTCCAACTTTAGATCTAATTTTGGCTATAACATTCCATTAAAAGTAAGTTGATAATATGTTGAGGAGCCTTTTGAACAGTAGTAGAAATTTGCTCATAAGCTCTTCTGTTTCTTTCCCTCATAGCATCTTGCAGACAGAGTGGCCATGTATGTACATGCGTATACACTCTACAGTGCTGTTCGACCTTTTGGCTGCAGGTATGAAATTTTGTGAGATTCAGTCAGATCTGTACTGTTTTCCCCAGTATCTTAGCTTTTTATACCCTTAGAAGTGTGAGCTATGACCAAGAAGTATTAGGGCAATGATAAAATAAAACTGTACATAAAAACAAAAAACTTTGAATAGTGAAAAAGACTCTACAGATTTGAGGTGATAATAAAACAGAGAACTCCTAGTAATAACTTTAATCTGATTATAGTATATTCTCTGGAAGAAGGTGGTCAAAAGGTATAAAGGTTCAAATTAACTGTTAGAGATGTAATGTACAGTATGATGACTATAGTTAACAATGTAGTGTGACTTAGCGGAAGGTTGCTGAATACATTCTAAGAATTTTCGTCACAAGGAGAAAAGTTTTTTTCTCATTTTATTTTATTTTATGAGAGGATGGATATCACTAAACCTGTTGTTAGCATTTCACAATACATGTAAATCAGACCATCATGCTTTACACGGTAAGTGATGCATGTTGGCTATTTCTCAGTAAAACTAGAAAAAAATTCTCTGGTGTCAGACCCCAGCATTCTCAGGATACAACAAATTGACTTTAAATATATTCTCTCTCTTTTTTTTTTTTTTTTTTTAAAGATTTTATTTATTTATTTGACAGATAGAGATCATGGGTAGGCAGCAAGACAGGCAGAGAGAGAGAGGAGGAAGCAGGCTCCCCGCTGAGCAGAGAGTCCGATGTGGGGCTCGATCCCAGGACCCTGGGACCATGACCTGAGCTGAAGGCAGAGGCTTTAACCCACTGAGCCACCCAGGCGCCCAAATATATTCTCTTTTGACATTAGAAGGTAGCCAGCTAAAGGGAGATTTCAGTTTTCTCATTAATTTCCATCAGCTACACTTACTTTAAGCAGTTAGGTACAATGCTCTTAATTGATGAAGTGCTGGTATTTTTATTTGGGGGGGAAAGCTGAGATTCAATTGCATCAAGACTTGAATACATGTAAATATGTAAATAGGGCTCAGAGACTTATCATCACTCTAGATGTTCCTAAAAAGACATGGTTAGTTTGTAACATTAAAGAAATAAATAGTCCTGTTTGATCAAAGTAAAACATTTACTAGCATCTGATTGCTTGCCACTGTTAAAAGGCTATAGAAAGTTTATCAGCTATAGTCCTGCCTTTCAGTTGTTTATAATCAGTCATATTTAAATTACCGAGGACAGATGTTAGAGAAAACCTGAGTTTTAGCCAGTAAGTTAGGCCTACAGACATTTTTTATATTGTTGTTCTTAAGGTTCTCATTTAAATTACATTGAAACACTTTGCTTTCAGACTTCATAGAATGCTTTTCCACTTCTTTTAACCTTTGAACGCTCTGAATTCATCATTTCTCTAAGGGAATAAGAATAGTGGAGAACTTTTTCAGTAAATATTGAAGATATACTATGAGTTAGTCATAGATATTTGTGAGAGGATGGGACACAGAAGTATGTTTTCATTGATAGCTTTATAGGTGATAGGATATATACTGACTATAGTGGGCCTAGCACCAGTTAGGGAATGGCTGCTTCCTTGGAGAGATGGCAAGGAAAAGAATGTGAGATGTAGGTGGAATGTAAGAGTAACTCATGAAAAGGGTATGAAACTACCTGGGCATTTCAGGTAATGCAGAGGTGGTCAGGATTTGTTGGTGTGTAGGAGGGGTACTGAAGATGTAGGAAGGGGCAAGGTCATACAGAAGTCTGTGTTTCATACCAAGGAAAACATTGAAGGGTTTTTAAATTACAACCAGTTATATATTCTGAAAGATAAGTTTTATAGAATATAGAAGGAAATGATTGTAGGGCTGAGAACTGGACAGCTGGGTGTTATGGTAGTCTATACATGAACTGATACATAAGATGAAGCTGGTTTCTTTTCTACTTCGAGGGTAAACTAAATCACAATTTCAGAAAATCACTGATTTATGTGATTAACAGCCTAATTTTAATTTGTCAAGCATATAAAAATACATTAAATCAGTTTGGATTACTGTAGAAAAAGAACTGGAGGAATATTGGGGTATAGTCAAGAAAGAATGAGGGGTGTAATAAGAGTTTGAGGCAGATTAAATGTATCCCTGTTAGTTTTGTTATCTTGGCTTTTTCATGTGTATGCCTTTATCTGTTGGGCCTTCTCATTGGTTTTCCATCTGTCATTACTTCTTTGTCTTCACTGCTGTCTTCCCAGGAAAGTTTCATCAGCAAATTTAATACTAAAGAAAGCCATATAAATTTTGAACAGTTTCAAGTATGTACTAGTCTTATTGAAATTAGCTGATCAAAGTGTTTATTATGAGTTATGTGTATTAGTTTATCTTAGAAGGTATTGTATGTTTACTGAATTTTTAATATTTTTATGGTATTAAGGACCATGGTTTAAACTATTACTTTCATGCAGTTTCATGTTAGGGTCTTACAGTGTGAATGATGGTGCACAGCTCTACATGATTGACCCATCAGGAGTTTCATATGTGAGTGATTTTAAATCATGAATTTCTGTTTTTAGTTTAATGGTATCTCATTAGCATTTAAACCATGTATTTGGATTACATAAAATTTCTTTAAAATTAATTCAAGGAAAGTAATAGTTTCTTGTTTATCATTAATAATAGCCTATAAAAAGATTTATTGCTTTCAGTGTGCTGTTTACAGAATCTGCATTTCAAGATGTGGTATTTCCTTTATTCTGATAAATACTAACAATGTCCTAAAACTAAAACCTTCCTTTAAAAAAAAAAATGATTTTAAATGGGATTTCTTGCATCTTATGTCTCTTCTGAGATATTTATGGTTTTTACAAATTACAAAAAAGACTTTATAATTTGTTATTATATAGAAGTACAAATGGGAATCCTTTCATTTAAAAAACTTTTTCAGTATAATAAATGGTTTAGAGTATTGAATTATCTCAATTTCTTTTTGTCATAATGCTAAAAGTTTTTCCATTCCTAACCTCAAAAACATCTCTAGTTTATGAAGTAGAATATATAATGATGTTAATTTTTCTTGTATAGAACCTCTATTAAAAATAATCCACATTATTCTAGAATTTTTTTTTGAACCCCCTGGTGTTCATTAGATGTTTTGTATTTCTCTGTACTTACTTTTGAAAGTCATTCACATCCTTTTGTTAATCTTTAAATAGACAGTCATAGCCACTAATGATTTTAGGATAGTATATCAATTTAATTGAATAATATCTGTAATTTTTGGTGTGTTTTTTTTAAAAATAGGGTTATTGGGGTTGTGCCATTGGCAAAGCCAGGCAAGCTGCAAAGACAGAAATAGAAAAACTTCAGGTAATTTAATTCTTGAATTTTCCTGTAATATCATCCTCATGTAGTGAAATCTTATTACCACAAATGAAACCTTTTTGTTTAAGGATTCATTGAGTGTGGTTTGCTGTTCTGAGCAGAGTTTTCTGAATATTAGAAACTAAGAAATCTGGAGAACTTCTTTTATATATATATATATATATGAGAGAGGTGTGTGTGTGTGTACATACATACATATGATACCTGTAAGAGTTGTGTCATGGAGCCCTTTATAATTACGGCTACTGATAAACCTGTTAATCCAGAAAAGTACATATGGAAATTTTCATATAATTTCATAATCCTTGGGGCACAGGGGTGGCTCAGTCAATTAAGCATCTGACTCTTGATCTTGGCTCAGGTCTTGATCTCAGAATCGTAAGTTCAAGCCCCAGACTGAACTCCACTAGACATGGAGTCTACTTTAAAAAAATAATAAATAATTTCAGTGCTTGAGGCCCGTTCATGGAGGGAGCTCTGTGAGCCTTAGTGTGAGAACTCTGGTATTTCACTATTTCATTTCTTCTCTGGATCACAGCTTTTGTCTGTGCAGTCTATGTCATGGTGCTTCTATTTCCTTTGTTCCTATCTCGGTAAGGCATAAAACCTGTTATAGCTACTCACTTTTTGTTCCCCCAAGAACCATAATTTATTAGTGTAAAAAGTTTTGTTTTAATGTGATTTTCTTTTCAGCCAAATTGATCAACTTAATGTTGAAACAGTATTTGCTCACTGTTGCTTATCAGAAACTTCCCTTAAAGGCGTGTGTGTGTGTATACATACACTTGAAAATACAGTATTTAGAGCATCTATCCTTCTGTCTTTCTGAGATTAAATCCTAACAAGATACAGGAATACTAACAAATCCTAGCTAACAATGGAGAAACATCGCTTTAATTGAGGAACATGTATGTATACTTAATGACAAAAACATGCTCTAAATCAGAGGTCAGCAAACTATGGCACACTGTCTTCTTTCTCAAGTTTTATTGGAACACAGTCACAGTCAGTCCCTGGCTGCTTTCACACCACAAAAGTATTGTTTAATAGTTGGAACAGAGACCAAAGACCATATGGACCATATGGCTCTGTATAGAAAGGAGTTTGCCAGCCTGCGTTCTGCGTCATTGCTCTGGCTTTTCTTCTGATGTTGCTTATTATGAAGAATGTTATGTTATGAAATAAAAATTTCATGAACATATATAAAAATATAATTGTCATTTAAAATATGTTTTTTCAGGGTGCTGGGGTGGCTCAGTCAGTTAAGCGTCCAGCTCTTGGTTTTGGCTTAGGTCATGATCTCATGGGTAGTGAGAACAAGCCCCGATTTGGGCTCCATATTCAGTCTGCCTGGAGATTATCTTAGTTTGCTCTTTCCCCACACTCCCGTGCTCTTTCTTAAAAAAACTAAATCTAAAGAAAAAATAGGCTTTTTCAAAAAGTTTGCTTAAATTTGCCTTTATTATTACATTAATTCACTCATCATACAACTTAACTATAAAGAGAAAAATATGAAGAGATAATTGGGGAATCTATGCCTATAAGGGGAAAAATATGAAGGTACCTTTTACTTCACCCCCAAATTAACATGAAAAAATGTAAACATCAGAAAAGATAATAACACAACTATCTCCATGTACATTGAAGTTATTTTCCAGCTTTTTTTTTGTTTTTAGTTTTTCAGTGTTCCAAGATTGTTTATACACCACAGCCAGTGCTCCATGCAATACGTGCCCTCCTTAATACCCACCACCAGGCCCTTCCACCTCCCACTCTATTTTCCAGTTTTATACGTTTGTTTTTTCCTGAACTATTTGAAACAGTTACAGTGACACTCTATCCTTAAATGCCTCAGTGTTCATCTCTGTAGAATACCATTATCACACCTAAGATATCAGATATTTAGTCTACAAACTGCCTCAGTATTCTCAAGTGTCATTTTGTAACTTTTTCAAACCATGACATAATTAAGACTAACACTTCGAATTTCAATTATATCTTTTCTATTTTAAGTCTTACCCTAAAGGTAAGCGTCTGCCGTCAGCTCAGGTCCTGATCCCAGGGTGCTAGACTGAGGGGAGTCCTGCGTCAGGCTCTCTGCCCAGCAGGGAGTCTGCTTCTCCCTCTGCCCTTCCCCACCCCGACTCCTGCTCTCCCTTCCACTCTCTCTCTCTCTCTCTCAAAAACAAGTAAGTCTTAACCTTCTCCCAGTACCAGTTTGTTTTTTCAGGGAAAGGGAGATCTCAAGCAGGCTCTGAGTGCAGAGCCCGACTTGGGCCTCGATTTCACCAACTTGAGATCACCGCCTGAGCCGAAACCAGATTTGGACCTGAGCCACCAGTACTAATTTTTTGAAGCCCATGCCAATTGTTTTTGTAGTTAGTCCCACATACTAGGTTTGTGTATTTTCTGACAATACTGCTATTCTTTTTTTTTTTT
This sequence comes from Lutra lutra, assembly GCF_902655055.1. Classification (NCBI taxonomy): domain Eukaryota; kingdom Metazoa; phylum Chordata; class Mammalia; order Carnivora; family Mustelidae; genus Lutra; species Lutra lutra. The sequence goes on from NC_062284.1 coordinate 105,707,466, forward strand.
TTAAGATTTTATTTACTTATTTGCCAGACAAGAGATCACAAGTAGGCAGAGAGGGGTGGGGTGGGGGGGGGGGGAAGCAGGCTCCCTGCTGAGCAGAGCCCGATGTGGGGCTCATTCCCAGGACCCTGGGATCATGACTGGAGCTGAAGGCAGAGGCTTTAACCCGCTGAGCTACCCAGGTGCCCCAAGACTGGTATTCTTAAATACAGTATTATGGTTTTGATTTTTTGTCTGAGATCCTATGTCAAAAGTATGGGTTATTGACAGTTGTGTAAAGAATCCGAAAATAGTTAATGTAAGTGGAAAGTTCTTCTTTTGACTCATGACTCAATATTTTATTTTCCGTAGATGAAAGAAATGACCTGCCGTGATGTTGTTAAAGAAGTTGCAAAAATGTAAGCTGGAATTTTAATTATCATTGACAAAAATATTTCATTTAACCTTATACATTAATTCTAAAGGCCTGTTTTGTTTTGAAATAATGTCATGCCAGATTTTTAGAAGGTGAGTTTAACGTTCTAAAAAATCTCAGTAAGGAGAATAGTCATATTTCAAATGCCAGTGAACAGGATGTGAAAAGACAGCTTTTGACAAAACTATGTAGGTAAAAGAATTCAAGAGTAGGAGGATACAGTGTGGACCTCTAGGAGCTTCATTGGCTAGTTCCTACTCTCTCAAATCTCAGAAGTCCCAATAATAGGAATTTGGTTTACAAACCTTATTTTATTTTATTATTTTATTATTATTTATTTATTTATTTATTTTTTTTTTAAGATTTTATTTATTATTTATTTGACAGAGAGAGATCACAAGTAGACAGAGAGGCAGGCAGAGAGAGAGAGGGAAGCAGGCTCCCTGTCGAGCAGGGAGCCCGATGCGGGACTCGATCCCAGGACCCTGAGATCATGACCCGAGCCGAAGGCAGCGGCTTAACCCACTGAGCCACCCAGGCGCCCTACAAACCTTATTTTAGGTTGACAGTTACTTCTACACATGAAGCTGGCTCCTTTATACAGTCAGTTTTTGGGGGGGCAAGTATGTTAATCATAAAGGCTTTTCTAAGAAGCTGAGAAGAGTATTTCAGTACATTTAAGAACAGCTTTAAGAAAGCCTGAAGTGGGGCGCCTGGGTGGCTCAGTGGGTTAAGCCGCTGCCTTCGGCTCAGGTCATGATCTCAGAGTCCTGGGATCGAGTCCCGAATCGGGTTCTCTGCTCGGCAGAGATCCTGCTTCCCTCTCTCTCTCTCTCTGCCTGCCTCTCCATCTACTTGTGATCTCTCTCTCTCTCTCTGTCAAATAAATAAATAAATAAAATCTTAAAAAAAAAAAAAAAAAAAAGAAAGCCTGAAGTGGTTCATGTTACTTACAGGTACTTGGTGTAGAATGCTTGTGTGACTACATTAAATATCAACTAAGTCCATAAACCTGAGGGAATGCTTCAGAATTCATGATTCTTCCAGATCAAAGAATGTAGGCATGGGGTATTTAAAAAAAAAATCCAGTAAAACGCTAGTTTTGCAGCCAGCTTTTCAGATTTAAAAATAATAAACATACTATTCTACATTAGAACTACATGTCTAGTCAGTAGTTTGTGCAAATGTCTCAGGTTTTACAATTAATACATGCGAGAAAAATAAAGTCCTACAGGCTCCATTACATATTTAAATGGTATTCTTAATCTCTTCTAAAGCTGATAGTTGCAATAACATGCTTAAGTGTTTTATGATTTTGTCACCATTCTTGGTGCTACCATATTATCTCCTCCCTACCCCTGTTTGACCAAGAGACCTCTCTCCTCTTTCCAGTTGTGAAGCAGCAGAACCCATTCTGTGATTGTCACTTAACAGGAGGAGCTCTGGGAATTATCTTACAGTAGAACCATTTGGAAGATAAAGAATCCTCACTGAGTTGTACAGCAGCTTATTAGTATTATTTTTTATTAATAGAGGGACAGAGCAGAGGTAGAGGGACAGAGAGAATCCTATGCAAGGCTCCACACCCAGTGCAGACAGAGCCCAACTTGCTCAGTCTCACAACCCTGTATTCATGACCTGAGTGGAAAACAGGTTGGATGCTCAACTGAGCTACCAAGGTACCCCTCCCTGTACAACAGTTTAGCAAGGCTTTAAAAATATCCTGCAAAGTGAAGTGTGTGGGGGCGCCTGGGTGGCTCAGTGGGTTGGGCCGCTGCCTTCGGCTCAGGTCGTGATCTCGGGGTCCTGGGATCGAGTCCCGCATCGGGCTCTCTGCTCGGCGGGAGGCCTGCTTCCCTCTCTCTCTCTCTACCTGCCTCTCTGTCTACTTGTGGTCTCTCTATGTCAAATAAATAAATAAATAAAATCTTTTAAAAAAAAAAAAAAGTGAAGTGTGTGAAAACGTTAGGAAAGGTAAAATAAGAAAGCTTTGCTCTGATACTTTTAATGTTGTGACAGTGCCTCTTTTTTTTTAGGGATTTTATTTATTTATCTGACAGAGATCAGGGCAGAGAGGCAAGCAGGGAGAGAGGGGAGAGCAGGCTCCCTGCTGAGCAGAGAGCCTGATGTGGGGCTCCATCCCAGGATCCTGAGATCATGACCTGAGCTGAAGGCAGAGGCTTTAACCCACTGAGCCACCCAGGCACCCCAGTGCCTTTTTTTTTTTTTTTTTTTTAATTACAGTTTGGCATGTATTATAATTTGAAGGCCAGGTTAAGGGGCATATAGTTCTTATAAAATGGATAAGGGGTTTAAAAAAGGATACCTGCTAAGAAGCTTCAGATTGAAGAGACCTATAATAATTGCAAGCTAATAATTTGTTTTAAAAATCGCTTACTGTGGGGCACCTGGGTGGCTCAGTGGGTTAAAGCCTCTGCCTTCAGCTCAGGTCATGATCCCAGGGTCCTGTGATCGAGCCCCACATCGGGCTCTCTGCTCGGCAGGGAGCCTGCTTCCTCCTCTGTCTCTCTCTCTCTGCCTGCCTCTCTGTCTACTTGTGATCTCTGTCAAATAAATAAATAAAATCTTTAAAAAAAAATCGTTTACTGAAAGTAATAAATATCCTCAAAAGATATGGTTGTAATAATGGCCTTTTCCCATTCGAATCTGTGTTCCTTTTGAGCGATCTTTTTGAGTTGTGTGTCTACAACACAACAGTATCAAACAACTTGAGTTGTAAACACTCCTTTGTAGTATTTAATTTTATATCCATCTTTGTGTATTGTTTTTTTTTCTTTTTAAAGACTTAATTTATTTTAGAAACAGAGCAAGAGGGAGAGCAGGGGATGGGCTGGGGGTAGAGGGAGACTCTTAAGCAAGTCCTGGTGCTGAGTATGGAGCTCATCTATCCTATGACCCTGAGGATTATGACCTGAGGCAGAATCAGGAGTCCGATGCTGAACTGACTGAGCCACTCAGCCTATATTGTCTTTTCTAGGAGTGTTCCTAAATATAAACTGTAATGTGTCTAGTCTATAATTTTATAAGTATTTGTATTAGGGATGGGTGTTCTAATTTGTGCTGACTGGGTACATGTTTGTAGTGACCAAGTAAATGTTAATTTTCCCTTTTGTGTTCTAGAATTTACATAGTACATGATGAAGTTAAGGATAAAGCTTTTGAATTAGAGCTCAGCTGGGTTGGTGAAAGTAAGTTATTTTTGTATATTTATTTGCTCTGAGTCATCTGTATCAAACCCAATTTAAAATTGGGGGGCTTTATTTTTAAATCTTAAAAATAATTTGGTAATGACATATATGTATAGAAAAGTACACCAAGAACAGATGAATTGATGAATTGTCATAACATGGATATACTCATGTAACCACTGTTCACTCTCTGGTCAAAAATATACCAGTTCCCTTAGGTTTCTTTGAAATTATAGTTCTCTGCCTTGTTCCCAAAGGTAACCACTACTCTGAATTCTAACTCATAGTTTTGCCTATTCAATTTTATGTGAGTGAATTATACAGTGTATATATGCTACATAGTATATATATTCTTTTATCCCTGATTTACTTAAGCATTATTTGTGTAAGTCATGTGTGGTGTACGGTATTTGTTCATTTGCCTTGCTTTATAGTATTCTGTTGTCTAAATATCATACAACTTATTCATTTCTTCTGATGCTGGTTAGTTGGGCTCTTTCATTTTTAACTATAGTGTAGCTGTGGATGTCTTGTGTAATAATTTTGTTACACATATGTAGCATTTCTTTGGAAACATACTTAAGAGTCGAATTGCTGAGTCATGAAACATGCATAAATTCAAGTGCAGTGGGTAGTACCTAAGTATGTTTTACCACTTTTTTTTTTTAAAGATTTTATTTATTTGACAGAGAGAGATCACAAGTAGATGGAGAGGCAGGCAGAGAGAGAGAGGGAAGCAGGATCTCTGCTGAGCAGAGAACCCGATGCGGGACTCGATCTCAGGACCCTGAGATCATGACCTGAGCTGAAGGCAGCGGCTTAACCCACTGAGCCACCCAGGCGCCCTTTTACCACTTTCTAATATAAAGCAGTCCAGAACAAATTTACAAGGTAGTTATTTTTGAAGGGGAAGTTCTGCTTAATTGACTAATGTACTTTTTTGAAGCATCCATTTACTGAGAATCACCATTTTTTTTCTTGAAATATTAACCATGGATGGGGTTTCAAAATTAATCAAAATTAAATTAATTTAAAAATTAATCATACTGCACATTAATAAATGCTTAGAATTTATAGCATCAGGATAAATCATTGTATAATTTACTTGTTTTCATAAGAGCTAAATTTGGACAGATTTAATCTTACGTGGAGAAAACAAAAGACTTCTGAACTTGTGGTATTACTCAAAGTACAATTTTTTTTTTTTTAAGATTTTATTTATTTATTTGACAGAGAGAGACACAGCTAGAGAGGGAACACAAGCAAGGGGGAGTGGGAGAGGGAGAAGCAGGCCTCCTGCCAAGGGAAGAGCCAGATGCAGGGCTTCATCCCAGGACCCTGGGATCACAACCTGAGCTGAAGGCAGACGCTAAACGACTGAGCCACCCAGGCACCCCAACAGTTTTTAACACTAGATGGATTATACCTATGGATTGGGTAGATAATTGTGTTGGAAATCACAATGTAGTCATCATTTCTAATTCATTTAAAAATATGGCTTAATTTGCAGTAACTAAAGGAAGACATGAAATTGTTCCAAAAGATATAAAGGAAGAGGCAGAGAAATATGCTAAGGTAAGCTACAGCATGTGATAATTCTAGCTAAAGGTATGAAAGTAAGTGTTGAATAATGAAGGAACTTGGTTGATTTCTATTAAATAACACTTAAGAGTTGAACTGAACAAAGGTTAGAAATTTTCTGGGTTATCTTCAGTGGGGATAGGGTTGCCCTGGTTCCAAAATGTTGTATGTGAAAATGGTAAGGATTTTTCAGGACATTTAATGCTTTCATATTGTTTCATATTGAAACAAGAATATTTCATGTTGTGTGTTCTATCAATAATATAGTCAGTTGATTATTAGAATAAGATGTACTTAATTACCCTTTTCTTTCCCTTGGGTAGGTTATCTTAAGTCATTGTCCATCTTCAGTTACAAAGAATTTTCAGTGACAAGTGCTTAATAGATTTAGGTTGTAACAATATTAAAAATTGATTTTAAACACTTTCTCTTAACAGGAATCATTGAAGGAAGAAGATGAATCAGATGATGATAATATGTAACATTTCAGCACCTATTTTAAATTTCTGATACAGTCCCATGTAAGAACTCTTTAGCCCTGTGGATTATCTACCAATTTTCATTAAATTTTTGTCTTGTAACAATTGAAGTTGGTGGGAATATTTGAGTACATATTTATTTACTTGGTATTAAAATGAAGGTTTATGCTTACTGAAAAATTCCTTAAGATACTGTAAAAGGCAGCTTTGGAATCATTAATTCAAAGCTCTATTCATCATTCACCTAGAATATAAAGATCACTTATTGTTGGTTTTGTGCAGTTAAGTCCCTACCAACTCAGTAAGTATTACTTGATACCATTACCCAGTTTTGTGTTTAGTGAAATGATTGCTGGTCATCAGCCACAGTTAACCTTTTTTTAAGATTTTTTATTTATTTATTTGACAGACAGAGATCACAAGTAGGCAGAGAGGCAGGTGGGGGTGGGGGGGTGGCAGAAGCAGGCTCCCCGCTGAGCAGAGAGCCCGATGCAGGGCTCAATCCCAGGACCCTGGGATCATGACCTGAGCTGAAGGCAGAGGCTTTAACCCACTGAGCCACCCATGTGCCCCAGCCACAGCTAACTTTTAAGTGTGACATATAAGAAAGATGTTTTAGGTTGGAGAAGGCTGGTATTCCCCCTTCCATTTTGGTGAAGAGTGGATTTAAGGATCCAGAAAGTCTATCTTCTGTCACTTCAAAAATTTCGTGGTCTGTATAGTTCAGTGAAAGTACCCATAATTTATGCAACATAAGAAGTTAGAATATAATCAGTATTGAGGCCTCCAAGAACTATCATAACCTGAACAGCAGTACTCAGAGAAGAAGAAACAGTTTGTAACTTAGGCCAAGTATGTCAGGTATATACACCCTTTACTGGGCTCATGCCAGTATCACTCCAACTGCTGCTCTCCTAAGAAGGTAATCTACTCATTGAGTTTGGCAGCAGGATACTGCTGGACTTTGAACATCTGTGAAGTTCAAATAGCAAATCATTATACATGAATAGCTAACTACTATACAAACAACAAAAAACTATTATCTCATTATCATGGCTTTTATGTAAAATTACACACTACATTTTACAATTTACACATTTAACTAAGAATGACAAACACCTAAACAGTATTAAATTGGATCTATCTATACACCTAATCAATAAACTGACTATCCCTAAAGCCAATCTAATGGCCATTCTATACATTTCCAAAGTATGAATGGCACATAAATATTCTACTATGCTGTGAATATATTTGTTTTAAAATTCACATCAGTATAGGGCACCTGCCTGGCTCAGGTGCCTAGAGCATGTGACTCTTGACCTCAGGGCTGTGAATTCACATCCCAAGTTGGGCACAGCTTACTTGAAAAAAGAAAAAAATTCACAATAGTTTAACTTATAGTGCTTTAAAAGAATAGACACAAATAAACCCAAATTTGAACAGATATGCCACCTGAAACTATAGATGCCATAACATCACATAAATCTAAAACTATAACCAGATACACTTGGTTCTTTAACTATTAGAAAGCAGTTGTCTTTTATATGTATTCTATATAGGGATTAATAATCTAAATTTAACATTGGGGGCACCTTCAACTGCACTGTAGCAATACATTTAGCCTTGGGCGGGGGGGCGGGGGAAGACTGGTACATTTTACTTTGATAAGACTACAGGGACACAAACCTGGGTGGCTCAGTCAGTTAAACATCTTTCTTAGGCTCATGTCATAATCCCAGGTTCCTAGGATCAAGTCCTGCTGGGCTACTTGCTCAGCAGGTAGCCTGCTTCTCCCTCTGCCTGCTGCTCCCCCTGCTTAAGCTCTCCCTCCAACAACAACAAAAAAAGACTACAAATTTATTTTTAGGAAAGATACAGTACTGGGGGTACCTGGGTAGCTCAGTCGATTAAGCATCCGCCTTCGGCCCAGATCATCTCCTCAGGGTCCTGGGATCAAGCCCTGCACCTAGCTCCCTGTGAGCACGGACCCTGCTTATTTTTTTTTTGCTACAGTACCTTATTATTATAAACCTTCCCGATATTGTTACCTAAAAAGAGAAATCAAAAGTGTTTTAAAGAATAAACTTTTGGTTTAGAGATTACAAATAATAAAATATATTTAGGACTATTAAAGCACTTACATGATAAGCCTATTCACCTGCTTCTACTTTCATTATTCATACAGAGATCTGAAAAATTAATGACAAAAATCAAGTTGTAGGTCATCAATATGTTTTGATCTTCAAATTAAGATTATGAATTAATATTTTCTTCTCAATTTGCAAAAACACCCACTTACCAAATACTATTAAGAAACTAAGAGTAAATCCACAAATGAAAATCAAGTCTTAATGTAGAACACTCAATCAGGTATTATTTCTCTATTGAATTTCTGACCTTTGGAAATGGAACCCAGACTTGATCTCTATTTTATTTTACTTTCCTCTATTCTACCATTATCCATATTGTATCTGCAATGCCTAGATTATTAAGTAGTTTTTCCTAAGGACTTCCACCATCTGCCAAAGAAAGCTTTCTAAAATGATTGATTCTCCCTCAGTCCTTTATGTGTTTTCCATAAAAGCTATCAAACTATTTTTTTTATATTTTTAAGATTTTATTTATCCATTTGGGAGATAGATTGACAGAGAGCATGAGAAGGGAGAAGTCAAGAGGGAGAAGCAAACCACCCCCCCACCCCTGGGGCAAGCAGGAAGGCAGATGTGGGACTTGATCCCAGTCACTCCAGGATCATGACCTGATCCAAAAGTAGGTGCCCAACCAACCGAGCCACAACTATTTTCTTTTTAAAAAGGGAAGTTTAGGGGCGCCTGGGTGGCTCAGTGGGTTAAAGCCTCTGCCTTCGGCTCAGGTCATGATCCCAGGGTTCTGGGATCGAGCCCCACATCGGGCTCTCTGCTCCGCGGAAAGCCTCCTCCCCGCCCCCGTCTGCCTCTGCCTACTTGTGATCTCTGTCAAATAAATAAATAAAATCTTAAAAAAAAAAAAAAGGCTCTCTCCCTCTGCCCCTTCCCTTCTCTTTCAAAGAAATAAATAAATCTTAAAAAAAAAAAAAGGAAGTTTAAAATATCAAGTGTGCATGAGTGCAGCTATTCTTAATCCTAACCAAGTAAAGCCTTTGTTCTACCAAAGTATGCATCTATTATGGTGTTCACTATAATAAATTATAATAAATAAATAAATTACAATTAATAAATTCACTATAATAAATTATTTAATAAATTAAATCCAATCTAACAAATTAAATAATTAATAAATTAAGTGTACCCTCCTCCCTTGCCCATGGGAGTTGTTCGAAAATCATGTCTTTGTATCTCCACTAGGTGTGAGCAGTCACATTGTAGGCACTGAAATGCTTAAAGTTACACATTTAAAAAAAACTGAAGTCATAATAAAAATTGAAATAATCCTAGTTAACTGGAGGATAAGGCATACTTTTTAGAAACACCGAGGAGACAGCCTGGGTGGCTCAGTCATTTAAGCAGCAACTCTTGACTTTGGTTCAGGTCATGATCCTCAGGGTCATGAGATCAAGCTGGCTTTTTTGAGGGTGGAGCTTGTTTGAATCCTCTCTCCCTCTGCCTGTGAGCACGGACTCTTCAAACACTGGATCACAACTGTATCCATTGGGGGCTTCTAATGGTGAACGTGGTTTATGATTTGGACAGATCAGTAAATCTGAAAACTCAGAAAATACATAACTTCTGGTCTGGGGGATTAATTTTTTTTTAAAGGTTTTATTTATTTATCTGACAGAGACACAGTGGGAGAAGGAACACAAGTAGGGGAAGTGGGAGAGAGAGAAGCAGGCTTCCCGCCGATCTGGGAGCCCGATGTGGGGCTCAATCCCAGGACCCTGGGATCAGGACCTGAGCTGAAGGCAGACACTTAACGACTGAACCACCCAGGTGCCCCGAACTTTTTTTTTTAATGGAAGCATTGTAATAGGACTTTTTTTTAAAGAAGATTTTATTTTATTATTTTATTTGACAGAGAGCGAGTACAAGCAGTGGGAGTGGCAGGGAGAGGGAGAAGCCTGCTCCCCGAAGAGCAGAGGGAGTCTGATGTGGGACTCAATCCAAGGACCCCAGGATCATGACCTGAGTTGAAGCCAGTCATTTAACCAATGAGCCACCCAGGTGCCCTGTTACAGGTTTTCTTAATAAAAGAAGGGCTTCTTCTTTGCAACCGCTACTCAAAACAGCTTCGGAATAAGAAAACTAACATCCTAATTAAAACCAGGATAGCAATTTAAAGCCCTTGTACGTTTCAGAAGAACTTTGTCATATAATTGTGTCACCTAGGGCAAGTTAATTTCCTCATCTATAAAATAAGGATTATGTACCATTTAAAATGGTATCAAAAACAGGAATACTTAGGCAAAATGAAAATTATAAAATACTGGTGATACCAACAATGAACTACATAACCTTATTAGAAGACAGTACTGTCAATTCTCCCTAACCTGATCTCTAAATACGATGTAAAACCCAATCAGTTTGCAACATGCTTTTTGGGGGCGGTAGGAAATCAACAAATGATTTCTCAAATTTATAGGGGAAAAGGAATTAGAATAGCCCAAACAATTTTGAGTAAGTTAGAAGACAAAGCCCACACTACCTGGTCTGAAGACTTACTATATAGATCTAAAAGGTCATGTAACAGACATTAATGGAACAGAGGAAGTCTAAAAAGAGACTCTCAAAAAATGGTCAATTGACAAAATGAAAAGTAAATCAGTGGAGAAGGACAGTACTTTTTCACAAATGATGCTGGGACAACTGGGACACCTACATGCAAAAACAAACACCAAAAACCAAATCATAACTTATACCAAATACATAAGTCAAAGTGATCATACACCAAAATATACAACTAGAACTTTCTAGGAAGAAAACAGATCTCTCAGGCTGGTGTAAGAGTTCTCAGATACCATACCGAAAGCATGGTAACATAAATAAAACTGACAAACTCAATTTCACTGAAATTAAAAGCTTCTGCTCTCCTAAAAACACTGAGAGAATGAAAAAAACAAAGACAAACTGTAAGGGGGAAATATCTGCAAATCCCCTGACACAGGACATGTGTCTAGAATGTATAAAGAACTCTCAAAATTCCAACAATAAGAAAACAACCACCCCAAAATGGGCATATATTGGGGCACCTGGGTGGCTCAAAGTGTCCCACTCTTGATTTCACCTCAGGTCATGATCCTGGGGTTATGGGACTGAGCCCTGTGTGGGCTCCAGCACTTAAGATCTCCCTCTCGCTCTAAAATAATAATAATAGTAATTTAAAAAATGGGCAAACACTTGAACAGACAATTCAAGTAACAAAACTAATTATCTTCTTAAACTATACCAACTCCTCCTTTTAAAAAATATTTTATTTATTTGACAGAGACACAGCAAGAGAGGGAACACAGCAGGGGCAGTGGGTGAGGGAGAAGCAGGCTCCCCACTGAGCTGGGAGCCCAATGTAAGGCTCAATCCCAGGACCCTGGGATCATGATCTGAGCCAGAGGCAGACACTTAACGGCTGAGCCCCCAGGTGCCCTATACCACACCCCTTTCAAGAGGTAACCACCATATTTATGTATCCTTCCACTCCATAAATATGAACTTTTTTTTAATTTTTAATTTTTTTTTTTAGATTTTATTTATTAATTTGGCAGACAGAGATCACAAGTAGGCAGAGAGGGAGGCAGAGAGAGAGAGAGGAAGGGAAGCAGGCTCCCTGCAGAGCAGAGAGCCCAGGACCCTGAGATCATGACCTGAGCCAAAGGCAGAGGCTTTAACCCTCTGAGCCACTCAGGTGCCCCTAATTTTAAAATTTTTTGAAAAGGTTTATTTTACAGAGACAGACAGCACAAGCAGGAGGGGCAATAGAAGGAGAGGGTGAAGCAGGCTCCCCACCAAGCAGGGAGCCCACAGTGTGGCTCAATCCCAGGATCCTGGGATCATGACTTGAACCAAAGGCAGACACTTAATAATCTAAGCCAACCAGGTGTCCTAAACACCAAGTCTTTTAAAAAGTAAATGCTGGTATACTGTGGTTAGTACATTCAGGCTGCTGAAGAGCAAAGGGTCCTTACACATCTTGAGTTTGTGTCTGAGGTATATGATTCAAACATTGATTTTTATCATGTGGAAACAGAATTTTATTTTTTTTAATTTTATTTATTTATTTATTTATTTTGACAGAGAGAGATCACAAGTAGATGGAGAGGCAGGCAGAGAGAGAGAGAGAGGGAAGCAGGATCTCTGCCGAGCAGAGAACCCGATGCGGGACTCGATCCCAGGACCCTGAGATCATGACCTGAGCCGAAGGCAGCGGCTTAACCCACTGAGCCACCCAGGCGCCCTGGAAACAGAATTTTAGAAACACAATTCACTTAAATAGGGAGTTCAACTATATAATCCATATGGGAAAGGGAATTATTAAAAACTTTTAACCAGGAAAAGCCAACAAGGTTTCAAGATTAATGTATGCTGAGAGAAAAATTCTTAAGACATCACCAAGAACAGGTGCTTGGATGGCTCAGCTGGCTAAGTGCCCCATTCCTGGTTTCAGCTCAGGTCATGATCTCGTGGTTGTGGGGTGGAGCCCCAGGGCTCTGTGCCAGTCTGCTTCAGAGTCCTTCTTCCTCCCTCTCAATTAAGTAAAATCTTAAAAAACAAACAAAAAAACAGCATCAAGGAAATACTAATAATTTAGAGAAAGTGAGATGGTATATAAGAACTGGAGGTATAAAGACCTATCACCTTTAGTAGATTGGCTGGTCTTAGTAGCAACCAAGTGACCACAAGATTGAATGCAAACACGTGGATGCCTATAATGTATCATAATGCCAGGAAAGATTAAATATAAACAAGTTAAGTAAGATACAATTCTTTATCCAGTGGGAAAACCAAAAATCATTAGCAAGGTACAGGTTTCCCCTGCCATCTGGAAAAGCAGAAAATAGACATTTCCTATGAAACCTTTCATAAGCCAAATTGGCATAAGTGAAGAAATTACAATTTATATTGAAAAAATTTTGAACATTCCCAGACCCCCAAAATAACCTTTCTTAGTCCTTTCCGATACCTCAGCATGCATCTTGCTAACAGATGCACAAAATATATTGAGATAAAAGGCAGATGATCATAGACACAGTTCAAAGGTGTGGCAGTTGGATGCAGAGCGCTGTTCTCACGGAAGACGCCTCGCACTTCCACTCTCCCTGCTAGGGTACATGTTTTAACAGTTTGCTGCAAAACACAATGAACAATTTTTGCTTTTTGCCTTTTTTGGTAGCACCAACAGGTACCGATGTAGGTCTGTCGGTAAAAAAGAAGTGCAGGGGCACCTGGGTGGCTCAATTGGTTAAGGGTCTGCCTTTGGCTCAGGTCATGATACCAGGGGTCCTGAGACTGGCTGGCGTTGAGCAGGGAGCCCAATTCTCCCTCTCCCTCCCTCCCAGATCCTCCCCTGCCCCCCCATTCGGGCTCAATAAAATCTTTAAAAAAAAAAAAAAAGGTGACAGAATATGAACTTTAGTGGGTTTGGATTTTTAAAGATTTTATTTTTAAATGATCTCTACCGTGAGGCTCGAACTTACAACCCTGAGATTGAGAGCTGCATGCTCTACCAACTAAGCCAGGCAGGTGTCCCATGTGTCCATGTTTTAGTGTTGTGATATACACATACACACTGAACTACAAATGTGTATGTTGGGAAGGGGGAGGAAGATAAATTCTGACAAACAAGGAAGGGAATCTAGGACAATTTCCTAGAGATCTGGCAGATGAGATCTCCAATCAGTGAATTTAGGAGAAAAACTATAGATGTCAATAATTAGCAGGAAAAAACTTCTGAGATGCCAATAATCAAAGTAAAAAAGGGCTAATCTATATATAAGATTGTCAAGAACAGAATCTAAATGACAGTGGGAATGCATAACGGTTTTTCCATCCGAGTCAAAGGACTAAGAATTCTCCAAAGATCTGAATTTATAAGTTCTGAAATAAGGCCCAGGATTCGTATTTTGAACAAATATCTGGTGTGATGCTTGTGAATACAGTAAAATTTGAGAATCGCTGATTTGGATTTAGTAAAAGGAAAATATAACACAGGGTTTCAAGAGATGTGATTTCTGTAATAAAACAAAATGGAGAACAAAGTTGCAGGGCATGATGGTTACTGATGAAAACCTCCTTTTACTGGATTTTATTTATTTTTTTAAAGATTTATTTATTTGAGAGAGAGAGAGAGAGAGATCACAAGTAGGCAGAGAAGCAGGCAGGGGGAGGGGGAAGCAGGACCCTTGATGAGCAGGGAGCCCAATGCTGGGCTCGATCCCAGGACTCTGAAACCACGATCAGAGCCAAAGGCAGAGGCTCAACCTACTGAGCCACCCAGGCACCCCTTTCACTGGATTTCAAAGAAACATAGGTCTTTAAAAAAGGCGCGCATGCGCGCTCGCACACACACACACAGAAAAAACAATGAAAAGGGGCGGTTCTGGGGGTCCTGGAATCAAGCTCCGCTTGGGCTCTCTGCTCAGCGGGGAGCCTGCTTCCCCTCTCTCTGCCTGCCTCTCTGCCTACTTGTGATCTCTCTCTCTGTATAAATAAATAAATAAATAAAATCTTAAGGAAAAAAAAAGGGACATTTCTGGCAGAAACTTCATAGTATATGGTTTCAAATCTGATTCAGCATCAGTTTCCTGAATATTTCCAACATGAGGGTGGACAAAGAGCATACATGCACAAGAACCAAACAGCATCATTCTTATTTTACTGACAGGTCAAGAAAGAGAAACCTAGCTCTGACTTAAGGACAATCAATTAGTAAATTTAAGTCAATTTAGTCAAATAAAATTTTCAGAACTTGGTTCCCACTGCAAAAGAACCTTAACACAAGATTCCCTTACCAGCAATATGAGGGGATTCTGGTTTACATTGAAAGTATGTTCCACTAACACATTAACACCTAATTAGAAGTTCATTACACGAGAAAAAAGTAACAGACAGGGCCACTTAGTTGGGAGAGCATGTAACTTTTGATCTCCGGGTCTTGAGTTGCATCCCCATGTTGAGTGTAGAGATTACGCAAATAAACTTAAAAACAACAACAACAACAACAAACCCCAAACCAAAAACACATAATTCATCCCGTATAACTAAATGTTCTATTTACTCATAATTTCAGTTGTAAAAGAATTCTTAAAATCATTTTACTGCAAACTCAGCCTGCAAAGATACTCAATATTCACAATGCAGCCAGTTTCTTCTTGAATCACCATTTGAACTTTCACCTGTCCCTACTGAAATAGGAGTAAATGTGTGGCTGAATGAAGTTTTTCTGTAATTCTAGAGGAAAAGTCTACTAGAAATGAACATAGATCCTTCCTTCAGAGGCAATATAATGATTCATTCATTAACTGAAATACATTTGACATGGAAAGCCTAAAGGCAAGACACAAAGTTGGCAAGTCATGCACTAATTATTTCTGACAACAAAAAGTTTCTTTTTCTTCCCGGCAACCCTCTCTTCCAGGATATAAAGCCAAATGAAGCTTTCTGACAAATGACTTCACTTGTAAACACGATGTGCCATCCCCTCATCCCCACCCCATCTAGATATCTGGGTGGCTTCCAAACTGAAATTCAGGGGAGATGCTTTAAACATGAAACTCAGGCTCGGCTACTCTAAATCCATTCTTTCCCCTAAAAGGAAATCTGACAAAACAGGAAGTACTTGGCAGCATATAGAAGCAGGTTCTGTAGCTTAAGTATTTACTGGTAACAGACTAGTTTTTCGTGACTATGTAATAAAATGCAGAACTTCACATATAAGAGGAAAAAAAATCTGCCTTGGTTACCAAGGTTTCCTTGGCAATTTAAAGGTTGTAAGGACAGTATCACACAGTACACTGAGGAATAAAAAACGGGAAGATGGCTTTTATTTTTGTTAAATTCTTTCAAATCCATTCCCCCCATCCTGTCTGACCAAGATCCAGGCCACCAAAATTTTACAAACACTGGAGACAGTTTTAGGACTGCACATAAAACTAAGAAACACAAATATTATAAAGAGAAAAATAACATTTTTGGTTTGGTTTGAGGGAATCAACTTGGGAGAAAAGATTTTGTTTTATGCTTCCACAGGATTGGATAGCCCTGAATACAAATAAACATAAATCCTACGATGAGCAGACTCAGTAACACACTACGAAACAAACCATAAGCCAACCGAAAAGAAAGAAAATAAACCCCACTCCATGATGTCTTTCAGCTGTTCCCTCTATCCTGCCCCAACACCCACAGCCCAATTCCCTTGCTCTTAAAACTGGAAGTATCTCTAGGTAAGACTTTCTATCTCATTCTATCTTAAAACTTTTAAGCTATCATACTTATGAGTATAGTAAACTAACAAATGATGTGAGGCATTATTATCTAGTCCATTTTTCCCATCTAAAGAGCAGGCTGAGATCCACAGTAAGTCATGAAATCAATTGTTAGTCATAACAATTGTTTTTGTTTTTAAAGTGAACAGAAAATATTGGAGAACACTGTACTTTCATTTGCTATGTGTGGGCAGTACACACAAACACAAAACAGAAATTTCACTATAATGAAATTAGTTACTGATCTTCCTTAGCTATTATTTCAGCTATCTGTTTTACAGAACAATGAAAGCAATTAGAATGCCTATAAACTACAACAGTGAGGCAGACAGGACATTAAAGCTTCTGTCAGAATTTGATCTGATGCGATAGGAATTCCATGGGATAAGAGTAGCAGTAACCTCCCTAAGTGATAAAATTACTGGGTCAATGCCTGATACACTGGATTCAGATTCTCACAGGTTGTTAAGTATCAGTTAACCTTCGGGGACACACAGATATTAGAAGCATGCTTGGTAATTCTTACTTGAAAAATATGGTGCTGGATTGGAACTACCAAGTATATTAAGAGCTGTAAGTATCTAGCCCTGTGCCCTTTATCTCTAAAAGCAGACACTCAAGCAGAGTAATGTATCCCAGGTCACAACCAAGGAGAACAGGCTTATGATTAGAACACAGAACATATGGTTTTCAAATGCAGTGTTCCTATATTAAGATGCTTATTCAACATCCCACTGAACTATTATAGAAATTTGAGAATTTCTGAGCTAAGAGTACATATTTGCCACTTTAGCTTTATGAATGCCTAATATGAGCCTGATATTTTAACTTATCTAATTTCTCATCATTCCCATTTCTTCTAAATCTAGAGGTCGAGACCCTCTCATTTCAGTAACTCAGGATCACGTAAGTGTCCTCATGAAATATCTCACCCAGTTCCTCTTCTGATTACCCCTACTTTTTTTTTTTTTTAACCCCTTCTTTTCATGCCTAGAAGCACTATGGTGATAAGAAAAATTTTACTTGTAAGTGAAATTATGGACTGAGCCAGGTGGCTTAAATGTTCTGTCATGACAGCAGATGTACTCTAAGTCCTGGCCAAACTTTTCACAAATTTGGACCACTGGTGATAAGGAAGATTTGTGGGTGGGCAGATCTGTGAAAAATCAGTTACTTAAAACCAAACCAAACCTCCAATCCCTCTGTGGTTAATTAGATATACCGCCTTTTAAAAAAACAGCATGAAAACATTTCAGTGAAAACTCCTGACCTGTGGATAGCTGCCCCCCCTCCACCCAGTGCTCTACTCTCTACATGTTCCTGAATCTGACTTAATTCTAAAACCTCAAGCGATCTCATTTTAAGTAACTGATCAGGCAAGATGTTCCTAGTGTACAAACACTGACAAAGCATATTTTCACTGGCATGCATCTATTAAATATTACCTTTTAAACTGCTATCCATTTTATAAGCTTTCACTCCACAATTGAGGGCCTACAAGTGCCAAGGTTTGTTATAGGTTCTAAACTTACAAAGGTGGATAAAGTACAGTTCTCAATCTGTAACAATGTCCTAACTTAGTGAAGGATATCTAAGTGAATAAAAAGCTACAATGTAAGATAAAGTGACAGGAATCATGTTAAGAGAAAATACATGAAATTCATATGGACACATTACCTAAAGCTGTAGAGGTCATAAAAAGAAGTTTCACTTAAAAAGCAGTGTTTGAATATGTAGTAATAAAGGAACATTCTAGACCTTGGGAAAAGTATGAATAAAAACAAAGACTAGGGAAAACACAGAGTTTGTACAGGGGAACCATGGACAGTTTTAGTGTTACTACAAATTAGTCTGGAGAGAGAGGTCTAGAATGAGAGGCAAAGAGTCTAAAAGCTTTATTTCTGTATATAAATATAATGTATTCTTCTAAAAGCTGTCGGAGTGACAGTATGTAAAAGCATTAGACACACTAACACCGTCTACTATCTGCTTCCTAAATGCTTCACATTATTCTAAGCACTTTACATGTATTAACTCATTTAATACTAATACCAACATAGGGCAGTTTCTACATATATTATCCCCATTTTACAGATGGGGCAGAGAAGTTAAGAAATTTGTTGTAAACCACCCTTCTCACAAAAAGCCTGGCCACACGGGGCGCCTGGGTGGCTCAGTGGTTAAGCCTCTGCCTTCAGCTCAGGTCATGATATCAGGGTCCTGGGATCAGGTCCCACATCAGGCTCTCTGCTCAGTGGAGAACCTGCTTCCTCCTCTCTCTCTCTCTCTCTGCCTACTTGTGATCTCTGTCAAATAAATAAATAAAATCTTAAAAAAAAAAAAAAAAAAAGCCTGGCCATACCTACACATTCGAAAGCTGGAATTATCTTCTTTGCTATCCCTGAACTATTTTTAAAAGCTATCATTCTACTGGGGGCATGGAGAAGACCTAAATCCCGTAAGTAGTTCCAATCACTTACTCTTTAAAAAGTAAAAGGTATTGGGGTGCCTGGGTGGCTCAGTGGGTTAAAGCCTCTACTTTCAGCTCAGGTCATGATCCCGGGGTCCTGGGATCGAGCCCTGGATCGGGTTCTCTGCTCCACAGAGAGCCTGCTTCTGCCTCTCTCTCTGCCTGCCTCTCTACTTGTGATCTCTGTGTGTCAAATGAATAAATAAAATCTTTAAAAAAATAAATAAAAAATAAGTAAGAGGTACCAAAGTTAAGGGATTAATAAAAGGAAAGTAATGGAAACAGACATATAACCACATACTGCAAAGTAAAAATGCTGAAAATGTTATAATACATAAATTTTCCTGAGTGTATTAATTACTTTTCCTCAATCTGTGAACATACTGTTTTGTAACTCAAAGCCAGCACTATGATGGGGAAAATTTTAAATAATCATTTAAATGAGATCAAAGACAATTTTGACATAGGTAACAAAGTGGCTCAAATTTCATAAGCTCATACCCCAAATGGGTTAGGTTTTATAAAAATGGATTAAAAAGGCAAATCAAAAAGAAAAAAAGGAAAAAAATACTGTGATTGATAAGCTAATATTTAAAAAGCTTGTTTTTTCTAAAAATCATAACTCTTCCCTTGCTAAATAGCAGAAAATATAAGATTTTCTAAAGCCCTAAGAAAAAAGGGACTGAAAGAGTAATTGGTAAAAGTAAGCTCTTTCTCTTGAAGAACACTCAAAAATTCGCCTAATCCATGTTTTGTCATTTCTAATTTCTTTACATTTCTAATTGTTAATCAGTATAAGTGATAAAACAAAAGTGGTTTCCAAAAACAATTAACATCTTAACTTGGATTTTAGATAGACTCTTAGCTAAACATTCATGTTTCACACACATCACACCTCTCTGTATTTTGCTAAAAGAAAATTAAAACACACAAAATTTAGTCTGATGAGAAAGGAGGGAAAGATATTTCATCCCATATATCTGAAGAATTTAAAAGCACACAGGTATTTTTTTTTTTTTTAAGATTTTATTTATTTGACAGAGAGAAATCGCAAGTAGGCAGAGAGGCAGGCAGAGAGAAAGAGGGGAGGAAGCAGGCTCCCTGCAGAGCAGAGAGCCTGATGTGGGGCTCGATCCCAGGACCCTGGGATCAAGACCTTAGCAGAAGGCAGAGGCTTTAACCCACTGAGCCACCCAAGTGCCCTAAAAGCACACAGGTATTTTTTAAGATGTTATCTTAAAACTGTATTTTTTTAAATAACGAAGAACAACCTCTCCTTTTGAGAATCATCTGGCTTCCCTGCACTTCTTTTACTTACTAATCCACTTTTCTTTTCTAATCAAGTTCTACAGTTTTTTTTTAAAGTTCATTTATTAATTTAAGTAATCTCTAAAACCAATCAACATGAAGCTCAAACTCACACATCCTGAGATCAAGAGTCACATGCTCTTCTGACTGAGCCAACCAGGTTGTACTTTACAAATCAGAAATAGGAAGGCCTTGATACAAACACTAAAATCTAATTGAAGAATGGAAAGAGAATTAAAAATTCAGGAAACAATGTAAGTAAGGTAGAGCATTTGCCTTGTCCCAATTAGGGATCTCACAGGCACTCTGACAAAAAATAAATGTTTACCAGATGTTTCAAGCTCTAACTAGCATGTTTAAAACTGATTTCATTTTCTTTACTAATCAGTGGCCTTTCCTGACCTTCCAAATTTGTTAATGGTATGAACTATTCCCCCCTTTTTAAAATCTAGAGTGGTTTCCTTTCTACTTTACCTCTGCAATCAAGTAGAGATCAAATTCCTTCTCTTCCCCCCCGCCCCCCACAGTCTCTTCCTCACCTATTCCTTCCTCTGTCTCCCCAGATCCTCCTTTAGTTTCAGGCATGCAGATGCATTTTAACAGTATCTTTTTTTTTTTTTTTTTTTTAAGATTTGGAGAGAGTGCACTAGCAGGAGGGAGGAGTAGGAGAGGGAGAGAGAAATCCAAGTGGACTCCACACAAAGCCCAGAACACTTCAGGGAACACTTAACCAACTGCAGTGCTCCTACTGCAACAGTATCTTAACTGTCTTCCTAGCTCCAATTCCTGTCATTTCTTCAGTCTCACTGGACACTGTTACCAAATGATATTCCAGTAGTACATCTTGGGTACATTGTACCCCTCTGTGTCTATTCCAAAACCGTCAATGAAAATAACTAAAATAAAAAAGAAGGTCTGTATGGAAACATTATCTGCAGAAAATTACTTCTAAATATATACTAAACTCAAAGAATTAAGAAATAAAATATCAAGACTCCTACATAAATGGACAGAGATCTTGAAAACTTGTCTCTTACTATGAATCAGTAAGTGAAACTAGAGAAAAAGGTCCCACTTCACTAGTTAACAACAAAAATATTAAAAGGAAAAAGAGCTCAACAGATTTTGCACCTCTTAAGTTAGCAAAAATGATTATAATTATAGGTTACCCAGTGCTGATAGGTAACCTAAGGGAGGGAACAATCCTAAAAGAAAAGTCCAAAAGACAGGAGATACTATATGAACATCAATGATAATTCTAACACAATACCAAAAAAACCAGAAACCCAAAAGGCCAGCAATAGAAGAATGAAGTTGAAGGTGAAACAGTTTGATGGAGTATCTTCAGACATTAAAATTATAACAGGGACTGTGTGGTCGCACTGAATGCTTACTACAAGTTAAAGGACAAAAAAAAAAAAGTTAACCTAATAATAAAGAAAAAATATGCATATGGACAAGGAAAAAGTAAATTTTAAAAATCTGATGTTAGAGTGGGATTAAAAGTGATTTTTTTGGTTTAGTTCCATTTTGATTTGTAAAATTTGAGAATAAAACAAAAATAATTTTCATTTCCTGCTCAATCCCACCTTTCAAGGCCCTCTCAAGGTTCCCAAACCTTTACCGAGGATAAGCACCCCATATAATTCTGATGTGCAGCTAACTGTAGAAATGCTGACAAGCTGGCCTCACACAATTTTCCCAATGTATTATTTAGTCACTCATCCTCTCCAAACTGGTTTACTCACTACCCAAACATAACTTTTTTTATGTAACTGAATTCTTAATCACAACTTTCCATCCACTCAGGAAGTCCAAGATCTTCCCTCTTCTAATTTTATAAATTGTATTTTACTAATCTTGAAAGGCCTTCAGTGACCACTAAGTAAATTTCTTTCTGTTCTGCATTATGAAACAGTTTGGCTTGGGGCGCCTGGGTGGCTCAGTCGGTTAAGTGTCTGACTCGTAGTTCAGTTCAGGTCATGATCTCAGGGTTATGAGATAGAGCCCTATGTTAGGCTCTGTGCTGGGTATGGAGCCTGCTTGCCTGCTTAAGATTCTCTCCCTCTCCCTTTGCCGCTCTCTCTAAAAAAACCCCAAACACCAAAACCACAATTTGGCTTTTAAAAAACAATTAGATTTGACTGTATACTGAACTTTGTCAAATCTACTATTCTCATAAGCCCTGATTTAAATCTTTAAAAAATTACCTAAACTGATCAAATCTTTTGAAATAACTATATTAACTTTCCATGTTTAATTAGGTTTTCTTTTATTAATAGTAAGCTCCTTGAGCATAGATCCTTGCCATGTAGAAACATCACCAGATACCTAGATCAGCTTGAATTCAAATCCTAAAATACGATGTCACTCTCGTTCAAATTATATGTGGAAAACCCCCCAGTCACCGATGCCTCCATGTGGACATAAAAATCAGCAGTGACTCTTAATTGGGCAAAAAGACTACACAGGGATTGCAAAGATTGCTTTGTTAACAAATAAGCAAATTATGTAACTTTCCAAAAAATAACGAAGCCACTGGAAAGCAGGTACATTCAACACAGCAATCTGTTATTATACTTCTCAACACAGACATTTACAGAAACTGTAAGGTGGAACAAATTCTATCATTTTTCAAAATACATATATATGTGACATACATATATAAAATAGCAACAGCCAATCTTAATTACTAAATAAAATGTGAGTAAAACTGCATCCAGAAACAGAATTTTCAACAGCAGATCCAGGTCTTTTTTTTTTTTTTTTTTAAAGATTTTATTTATTTACTTGACAGAGATCACAAGTAGGCAGAGAGAGGAAAAAGCAGGCTTCCGGCTGAGCAGAAGCCTGACTTGGGGATCAATCCCAGGACCCTGGGATCACGACCCAAGCCAAAGGCAGAGGCCCTCAACCCACTGAGCCACCCAGGAGCCCCGATCCAGGTCTTCTAAAACTGAAACATGTTCGGGGCGCCTGGGTGGCTCAGAGGGTTAAGCCCCTGCCTTCAGCTCAGGTCAGAGTCCCACATCAGGCTCTCTGCTCAGGTCAGGTACCACATCGGGCTGAGCTCAGGTCAGGTCCCACATTGGGCTCAGCTCAGGTCAGAGTCCCACATTGGGCTCTCTGCTCAACGGGAGCCTCCTTCTTTCTCTCCCTCTGCCTGTCATTTCCTCTGTTTGTGCTCTCTCTCTCTGGCAAATAAATAAATAAAATCTTAAAACAAAACACCTGAAACATGTTACCTCATTTTCCCACAAAATGAGGCTTATTCTAAAAAACAAAAACAAAGACTTCTTTAGTTTTGAGTATGCCACAGTCCTCAGAACATAGACTATTTTATAATCTCCTTAAAAAACAAAGAAACAGGGCGCCTGGGTGGCTCAGTGGGTTAAGCCGCTGCCTTCGGCTCAGGTCATGATCTCAGGGTCCTGGGACTGAGGCCCGCATCGGGCTCTCTGCTCGGCAGGGAGCCTGCTTCCCTCTCTCTCTCTCTCTCTGCCTGCCTCTCTGTCTACTTGTGATCTCTCTCTGTCAAATAAATAAATAAAATCTTTAAAAAAAAAAAAAACAAAGAAACAAAAACTTCTCTTCTAAATACTGGTGAGATCCCTATATGTCAACTATTTTAACGTGGGCTCAAAAAAAAAAAAAAAAACCAGGAAAATGTTCAGTGTTCCATGTTTAAAAATCCAGAAATTGGAACACAAATGGATAAATAAATCCATAGGAACGTTCTAATTTTGAGATTTCAGTGTAAAATACTACCTTAAAAAGCTAATTACAGAGCTTCATTTGAAGCCTTGACCAAATAAATAAATCATTCTGCTTTCAAAATAGCTTTTCATCATTGAAACACCATTAAAAATTGTGGTGACTTTGATTTTGTAGGGAACATTATTAGTTTGGGCTCACTGAAATACAAAAAACAAATTTGTCATAATGAAATTTTTTTCATTAACACCTAAGAGATGGTCTAATGACCGTTCAGTTAATATTCATCTACAGTCACCCTCCATTAATATATCATAAAATCCTTAAGAATTCTCAATGGGCTCTAAATCTGTATTACATTATCAATTACAAATCAATTCAGTATTAAAAAAATTTTGAGGGCTAAGATAGCATCATCTGTGGAACATAAAAAGTAATGTTCTATTACTACGACTAGTAGTAGAAAAGTACTACTGTTAAAACATTAAGATGGTTTACAAAAGCACCAAAAGAATGCACATAAAAATGGAAAACTTTAAGGATGACTACGAGGAAACATAAACTCACTAACTATACCATAAAAACAGTATTTGTTTTTAGTATCCTTTAATGTCACTCCTGTGTAGCAAAATATTCCATTGTACAAATGTCTAACTAGAGTGAAAAATACATTATATTTAAGAAATCACATATAAGGGCCAATAAAAATTCTCATAATTATTTTACTGTATGCGTGACTTAAACATTATAATTCTGCTTGAATAAAGAGACCCAGGGGAAGAAATTGAAAAATAAAGCTGAAGAAAAAACAGAAAGAAAAGAAAAAGGACAACAAAAAATATAAGCAGTAAGAACAAAGCTTTCTGGTGGAAACTGTACAAAGACGAAAGACTTAACTGTATAATCCTTTTGGCCTTATGTTTCCACTTCTAGGAATTTATTCCAAATAATCAAAGATATACAGAAAGATCTAGATGCCTAGATATTTTAGCAACAGACAACAACTGTCAGGCACAATCTTTTGTAAAACATGCACAAGGATACCATACATTGTTATCATAGAAAAACTAAGGTATCAGATCATATAAAGTATGGTACATCTATTCTATAGAACACTACACAACCATGAACAATGATTTATGGACAAAGTGTTTCCCACGTTCCAAGTATCTTCCATAAAGAAAAAAACACAAGGGATAAAATGAGTACAGTACTAGACTAACCTTTATTTTATAAAACAAAGCTGATGAAAAAGAGAAACCCTCTGTATTATATAGAACTACAGTATAAACTGTAGTTAACTTTTGGTGGAAAGAATACAAGAAACTTTTGTTTTCTTTTTTGGGCTTTTTAGTAATTTCCCAATGTCCACTGACATACATTATTTGTATCAGATAGTAAGTTTTAAGTTGGGTAGTGGAATTATAGGTGATTACCCGCTGTACAGTTCAGCAGTATTTACTGTTTTATTAAGAAAAAATAAATCACTTCTTTTCAACTTTTACTGACATATCTTGTTTATATGCCAATTTTTTTTAATTAGGAAGAAAAAATCATGGAAATATTAATATTATACTGTGATAAAAATGTTAAATATTTAAAAATTCAGAAATAGAAAGTACATAAATAGATAAAATTCATAAATATGTACTAAATTTTAGATTTTATTCTACAAGATCACATCAGGAAGCTAATTATACAGATTCATCTGAACCCCTGGTCAAACCAAGCTTCTTTTAACCATGGTTCTTCCGTTTTTGCTATTTATGGCTCTACTGGTACACAGCACTGGTCCATAAAAACCTTTCCACCCAGTCTACCCAATTTTAAAGATTTTTACAGAAATTATAACTTACCTCAGTAATACTTAGGATATTTCACTGAAGGTCTTGTTTTCTTCAGACCAACTGCCAAAAAACCGCCAATAAATTATTAAATCACACAATCGTTTCTAGTCTGGAGACCTAACAATATGGGTCAATTTGAGCAACATTGCTCAAAAGAGAGACAGAAAGAGAATAATTTTAAGCAAGTATCCAGACCAGTGTGCCAAAAATGCCTCATTCCACTCTCTTAAGTAATTTTTAGAAAAATCACTGCTGTGAATGAAAATTTTAGTTGGACAGTTTTTCTTTTTGAGTAAATTTACTCAACGTAGATTCAACGATATTTCACATTTTTAAAATTTCATTCTTTAAAACAACTTGCCAATTCAAATTCCACTTCACCATTTCAAATGTGTTTTAACAGAACACAAAGATTCTGCTAAAAGCACAAAATCAATGGCTGCCCTGACCAAAGTTGCTATCGGGGAGGTCCTCTTATTTAAAGTGTTCTCAGTCCCTACAAAACCACTACCATTTCCTTTCAGAGCAGCATCAGCCTCGTGCTGAATGGCACAGGCCGCCTATCTAAGGTTAGAGTAGCAGAGCCTGGGCTAGGTATCCAGTTCCACACCCCGCAGATTCCTGCAGTTTCCCAACGCTTAATCCTGTGAGGAGCACGCGGAAATCTCTCTCCCCACGCAGATGGGTGTAAACAACTTGGCCTTCCCCGCGTTAATTAAGGAGGCGCCCACAGCAGGTTGGCACTTGGCAAGAAGATATGACAAGCTCCTGAAACGCACTTCCAAAGGGAGGAAGAACTGATCGGAAAGCAGACTCCAGAAAATCCCTGGAGAGGCATGCAAAGGACCCGGCCGGAGAAAGAAACCTGCACATCTACCTCCGCCCCTTTCTCTCTCGCGGCGGGAGAGAAAGCCTCGCCCCCTTTCAACCCGCCCGCCTCCCCGCTCCCCACCCCGCCGCAGCGAGACCTTACTTTGCCATGGCCGCCGCGCGGCCCGTCCACTTCCGGTGCCGGCGCCTCTAAAGCTGCGCCATCCCCCAGTCCCTCGGACATCCACAGCTTCCAACCGACCTTTTTGACACGTCCCCGACTCCTCCAACCTTCACCAGGTGCTGTCCTGGAGTAAACAGCGGATAGGTGCCGCACTAAAATGAAGCTACAAGATAACGCGCCGGTTCTCCTCTCGCCAGAAACATAAAATGCGATAGAGCTGCGACCACTACAGCTCAGACAAAATGGCGCCGAGAAGCCGGTTTAGCGCAGGCGCTTTGGAAAGACCCTGCCCCGCCCCCGTCCAAATCCTGGCCGCAGCTCCGGGTTCGGTTTCCATGGGACACTTCGCCGCCAATCCTCGTGCCGAACTGCTCTTCCTGACCCCTCAATTTACCAATCAGTGCTCGGTCAAGCACATCCGGAGTCGTATTAACCAATCATTTTTCAGGACCTGCTTACTCAATACTCGATTCTCCAGTAACGTTAGCCTTCGGAAACAGCCAATCATAAGTGGAAGATGTCCTACCTGCTGTTTTTCGCACCAATCCGTGAAGTTTCACAGCTACATCCAATGAGGACGGCAGGTAGCGAGCTCCAATCCGAAGCTCTTCGGCGTCATGAGCAGCCAATAGGAGTTCGTGTAGAAGCGAGTCTGCTCAACAGCTTGTTATTTGGTGGATTGTGGCAGTAAATCGGGCGAGTGGGGAACCGGGCGCAGGAACTGCCGCCACGGCCGGGAGTGGTGCTGCCCGGACGGGGGCCCACGGGGGTCAGTGGGGCGGAGGACTCGGAAGCTGACAGCGCGCACTTCACCCGCAGTTGGTAGGTGGTGAGAAGGGAAGTGGGGGATACTGAGTGGACGAAGCGGCAGTAGCAGCAGCTCGTGCTGCTGCCCGGGGTCCCGGTGCAGTTGGAAGCTTCGGAGGTGGGGAGGGGGTGCTGGGCAAGCGGTGCGGCGAGCGCAGGGGAAGGGGCAAGTCGTGGAGCAGCGGCAGCAACTGCAGGAACCGCCGCCGCAGCCACCTCCTCGGCGGCTTCCCCGGGAAAATGGCTGTGGGGCTGGCCGCGCCGCTAAGTTTGCTTCCGCGCGGTGAGGAGCGGGCTGCTTGGGGGAGCCGGTCCCCAACTCCGCGGCGCGTCCTTCCCTGTGGAGTCCGTGGCAGGACCCGAAGGGCCGGGGGCAGGTACCTTTCTGGGCTGTACAAAAAGTTGAGGCGGGCGCGGGGAGGAGGCGGCGGCTGCCGCTGTGCGGCTCCCCTCCCCTCCCACACCCTCTCCGGGCCACCTCCCCTCCTCCTCTCCGCCCCCCCCAGCCCCCTCCCTCGCGCGGGTCTCCCCTCACTCTCGCGCCTCCCGGCTGAAGGCCGCGGCCCCTGCCCCATCGGTGAAGAAGCGCTTCTCCTTTCTGACATGGTGCAGAGCGGAGGAAGGAGAGCAATGGCGCCGTGACACTCCGCTGCCGCCACCGCCACCGCGGGCCCGGGGCGGGCCGAGGGGGCCGAGCGGCGGAGGCGGGGCGCGGGCCGAAGTCGGGGTATCTGGGGGGGCGGCTGAGCGAAAGCTTGGCGACCCTGCCTGAGGGGGACCTGGGGAAGCCCACACGGCGCCCTGCCCTTCTCCAGAGCGCTCGGTCCTGGGGCTCCGAGTTGGGCATTTCGGGTCAAAGTGGCGAGCGAGGCGGGGGCGCGGTGGGCCGCTGGCGAACTCCGGGGAGGAACGAGCTGCCTTTTGGCGCCCGAGGGGTTCTCGCTGTTTTCTCAGCTCCTGCGTCCTGGCTGCCCTCCGGGGGTTCTTATCCTTCGCCGGTGAGGGTTCTGCCCCTCCCCGCTGGCGTTTGTTTACTTTCTTTCCTTGGGTCGCTCCCCTCTGTTGACTGATTCTGTGCCTGTCTTTCCCTTCCCCGTAGTTCTAGCGACGGAGAAGATAGCTCGCTGAGCTGGAACCCCACAGATCACCAGTAAAAATGAAGGTAAGTGGAGTCAGCGCTGCTCCGAACCTCGTGCCCTGGACACTGCTTGTCGTGAGGCTAGTGCTGTGGAATGTCATTTTTTTTTTTTTTCTACTCAAAATTGATTCCTCTACTAAGCAGCGCTTTCTGAAAATGAGGACGTGTTGAAAGGGTGAGAAATGATCATTGTGTCTAATGCAGTCAGTCCGGCTCCTCTCTGAAGCAGTTAGCACTTTGGAAAGGCTGGTGCAGCCTTTCCATTGTTGTCCATTGGGCTAGTATTTTTAAACACTTCCTGTGTTGGCAGCAACCTTTGCAGAAGTAAAGCTTTTGTCCTGTTTTGGTTCTTTGGGGGATTTTTTGAAATTTTTTTTTCTTCCACAGTGCCAGTATGATTTTCTAAGGAAGGAATATGTGCATTGTGTAAAGGAGAGGTCATTTCTTCTCTGAAAAATTCTGTAGCTAAAATATTTGAAGGTGAACTGAAACTAATGTTTTAGTTCAGTCATTATAGTAAACATTTTAAAACCAAGATACATTCTTCTGAAGATAGCTAATAGTGCACACGTTGTATGTGATATTTAAAGGGAAAGGAAGTTATAGCATTATGTAGTACAATGGCCTTTAATATTTCAAGTTAGATATTTATTTGCCAAAGTGTTCCTCTTCAATTTGCATTATTTGTAAATGCACTGACTTTAAAAGGTACTTGATTCCTTACTCATTTACTGTTTTATTGTGTTAAACTCTGCAATATAGCATTTCCCCAAACTTTCTCTTATCTTTTGGAAATGACACATTACCTTCTTTAATGTTACTTGGGAAAACTTACTGGAAAAGGAAAAATCATTTCTGCTTGCAAGTGTTATTTCTGAAGTGTACACTGTTACCTTTGTGCTTAGCAATATTGAATCGAGTCTATATGAATACATTTAGTTTTTGAAAAGAAATACGTAAAGTGACAGACTTAGAATAATAATCATTCTGTTACTGCAAGATTAAAATGAATGGCAGAATGAAATTTCGCACATCTTTCAATGTATCATTCTGATCATGGCCATTTGCTAAAAGTAGAAGTTTTTTAGTAAAGCTTATTTTTTTGATATACCAGGAAGATTAGGGTGATAAACTACGTACAGCCCCAAGTTTTGAGCCATTAGTTCATATATCTGCATTTATCAGCTGATTTAGACTAAGATTTTTTTAAATGTAGATTTCAGCCAATGATTCCCCCAAGTAATGTTCTCCTTGTGGAAGGGATTGGCTTCATTTCTTATCTATGCGGTTATACCGTTACCAAAAAGATAATGCTTTAATGTAGCTGTGTTAATAAACATTTAACTACATATTGTTAGCATTAATCTTAATAGCAGTAATTTCTTCTAATTTGAAAACAAAATTTTCAGGCCATAATTAAATAACTTTAAGTTTTATAGGCACTTGGTATGAATATACCTTTTCTGGTTTGGGAGGCTTTTTTTTTTTTAACATTTTTTTAAAAGATTTTATTTATTTATTTGAAAGAGAGAAAAAGAGAGAGAGAGAGCATGAAAGTGGGGAGGGTCAGAGGGAGAAGCAGACTCCGTTGCTGAGCAGGGAGCCCGACGCAGGACTTGATCCTGGGACTTCAGGATCATGACCTGAGCCAAAGGCAGTCGCCCACCTGATTGAGCCACCCAGGTGCCTGCTTTTTGGTATTTTGTACTTAATTATTATTTTTTAAGTAAGTTCTGTACCCACCACGGGGGGTGAACTCACCACCCAGAAATGGAGAGTCACATGCTCTACTGACTGAGCCAGCCAGGTGCCCTTGTTTTTTGTTTTCTTTTTAAATATGTTCATTTCTTAAATAAATTGTAGACTTGTTGAAACATTTTGTATCTGGAGGAAAAAACATGATCATATGACCTTACTGAAACTTCTCAGTTAAAACTTAAAATGTTTTGTTGTCAGGACATAGTTTATAGTAGTAAAGGAATGTAATTGCTTGCTTTAGGGGTATTTTTCAAATTATTAATGACATTAATAAACTATAATATTAATGTTCTTACTACTTTAAATATAGAACCTTTTAACGAATGAGGTTTGAGGTTGGAGTGGGGGAGAATAGTAGTGACATTCACATTTTATGTTCTTCCATCAGGCGGCGGATGAGCCTGCCTATCTGACAGTGGGAACTGATGTCAGTGCCAAGTACCGAGGTGCCTTCTGTGAGGCAAAAATTAAGACTGTGAAAAGGCTGGTAAAAGTTAAGGTAATTTTTTTTTTTTTTTTTAAATTTAAATGCAACCTGTATTGAAGAGAATTCGGGATGGGGACACTGCAAATCAGCATTTTATTGAGTCATTTTTATGTGAAAGGACTGTTGTATACAAAACTATAGGAAAAGCACATTAAAAATTACGAAATAAGGAACTCAAAATGAGAAGTTATTCCAAAATGCTTCTCTGAAAATACAATGTTTATCAGACTTATATTTGGCTCTCTGCTGTTGTGGCAGGTTTACTTAGGCTGTGATCTATTTTCTTTTCTTTCATAATGTTCAGGTAGAGACGATGTCAAATGATTAGGAAAAATAATATATAGTTGAAATTGTTTTTAAGACATTGTTAAAAATGATTTAAGAATTTTATTTTTAAGATGCTTTTAGGACCAGAAAAAAGTCACCACATTATTCCTGTGCAGTATTTGGAAATACAGAAAAGTACCAAAGGATTAATACCCATAGCTTACCTCTCAGAAACTACTATTAACATTTTTGTGTTTCCATCCAGTAGTTTTCCTATATAAATGTTTTTAATAATCTTACTTAAATTACAAGTGTAATCCATGTTTATTATAAACATTTTTAACATTATAGAGCTGTATAGTAAAGTTCATGAATGTCCTCTTTGATACTACTCCAGAGAGATTCAATATGGCCTGTCAAATACTGTATAGTGCCTACCATAACAGTATTATTGTTGTTGTTGTTGGATCATATTGTAGTTTCAGTTTTGCAGCTTGCTTTTCACTTCCATATCTGATCTTTTCTTACAAGAATTAAGCACCATAAAAGAAGGACATGTTAGACTTGTTCTATCCTCAACGCTAGAGTAGTGCTTGATACATAGTAGGGCACTATACATAGTAGGGCACTCAAAATATGTTGAATGAGTAAATGACCTGGAGCAGTTAATTTCAGAGTGTGGCCTTGGACCAGCAGCATCATCCTTATCTGGGAACGTGCTGGAAGTGCAAATGTTCAGGCCCAGACCTACTGAGTCAGAAACTCTGTGACTAAGGTCCAGTGATTGTATTTTAACAAGTCCTTCAAGTGTTTCTGCTGCATGTTAAGTTTGAGAACCATTGAACTAGAAGAATATGATTTGTGTAGCAGATAAATAGATTTATCTGTGATTATTATGAGATATCTTTTTAAATTTTGATCTGATGAAATTTTTCTTCAGGAATTGTTACAATATCATTTGACGTTTATTCGTTTCAATTGGCCTTTTTTACTGTGTCAGCTATATGGGATTTGATTACTGAATATTTACTTGAATTTCGTTGAGAATTTAAACTTTCTGTTAATATTGTGGCTCTTGATATATTTATGTAAAATCGGTACAGTGATGGGGGAGGACGTGTTATACATTATAGGGAATTTCAGTTTTCATATTTTGAGTACTTGCTCTGTGTGCATGATTATTACACTGTATATTTGGGAGGATTTATAGTAAAAAAGAGTTCTTATTTGTCACTGAACTACCTATCATGATTATTTAGGTTTACTTTATAAATGACCAACGGTGTTCTGGTTTTAATTTACCTTGAATGTGGGCAATAAAAGTTTGATACTGTTTTTTATATACTTTGTGACAGAACCTTTTATAACTTGATAAAAAAGAAGGCAGCTTTAAACTTTTACAGTAATCACTACAAATTATAAATCTCACATAGTTCATTAATTCAGCAAACATTTATGAAGTGCCTGTAATATGCACTGACATTTGCTAACTGCTGAGGATATAATGGTGAAGGAGGATTCTAGCCCTCAAGGAACTCACAGTTAATGAGAGAGACAATAAACACAAATATAAGACAATGTAAAAGTAAAACAGGAGTAAGCCCAGGATGGTAAGAACATGTAGATTAAAGACTTCAGACTTCATAAACATGTTGTTTTAAAAGTAATATGCAAATTATTGTGCAAAAAAATGTTTTCCAGGTACTCCTGAAACAGGATAATACTACACAGTTGGTGCAAGATGACCAAGTAAAGGGTCCTTTAAGAGTACGTATGTTCTGCAGTTTAAAGTTTGTAATGATAAATCATAAATACATATGGTCAATTACTGAATTTTGCTTTCATAGATAGTTTTAAAATTTATAAGAATGTTAATCAGAAAATAAAAATACAAATGAAGTGTTAATAGAGTTAGTATAAATTCTATTACACTAGCTGTATCCTTAGTTTAGAAAGGTAAATCATCTTACCAGAGGGTAATTTAGTATACATCGACATGAGTTTTCAGCCACCTTTTGTTTTGATCTCTTGGATTGAATATCTTAGCATTGTCATCAGAGATATTTAGCCTGCTAAGTAATATACTAGTATCATAAATTGGAATCTTTTGTTGTTCTAACATTTCAAGTAAAGTATATTTACTTCATAATTCAATTTAGTGGATACCTATATTGTGTTTTCCATCCATTTCTGGCCATTTGTTGATGTAATAAATCTTTGTTATGTCAGAGTACCACTTCGGTTAATATCTCATTTATCTGATATATCTGATGTGGAAGCTGAAAGAAGGTCAACTGGTCCATCACTCTCTCTCCAGGTGAACCTTTATCTAAAAGGTCCCTTAAAGACGAATGCTGAATCCAATATTCAGTATTTCTGTGAAAGAAAATTGAAGCTACTTGTGTTATCTTATGGTTTTCTGGTTCTTGCATTCCACAATTTCCTTGAAGGCAATGTGATGTAGTATAAAAGCTCTGAAGTAAGACTTAAGAGACTGGTTCTTGTCATCTCATCTGAGCCATAGTATTCAATGTGTAAAATAAAGGTAATAATAACCTTACGTGTATCAAAGCATTTTGAGGTTCAAATTGCATGATAAATACATGAGCACTATAAATGATAAAGATCTAAGTCAGTGTGAACTAGAATTATCGTAGGTATTTTTTTCTTTTTAACCCAGGTCATAAAGTTGGTGGGAATGATTTGGTTTATTTAAATTTGGTAATAAACTTTTGATACTGGGTTTTAGGTTGGAGCTATTGTTGAAACAAGGACATCTGATGGATCCTTTCAGGAGGCTATTATCAGCAAGTTGACAGATGCTAGTTGGTACACTGTGGGTAAGTAGTTAATTTAATACATGGAATTTAATTTGGGATTGCATATACCTGTATTTTGTAAATACACTGAATTATGTTGACAGAGAAATATGTATTCTTTACTGTCAGTTTACTTGATATAGTTGTTAAAATTTTAATGACACCTGCTGGCAACAAAAATAATTACCTCTTTGGTCACTTGGTACTATTTCATCCAAGAATGTACTTCTTTTTTAGGCTACCTAGATTATTTCTTTTTAAGAAAGTTAAGTTCTATGGTTATTTTCTTCCATTAGAAGGTTGATACAAGTTAGTATTATAACTAATCAGACTTTTTTACCTTTCCTGTAATTACAGTCAAGATTGTACAGTTGCAATCTTTTATTGTATTGCTGCCTGTTTTACATAAGGGTAATACAGATGTTACCACAGAATTTAAAGCCTAAAAAAATTCTAATCAGAGTAGATTCAAGTCTAGATGATCATAGCTTAATTTTTGATTTTTTCATCCAGTCAGGTCTCCGTACACCTTTCAGGAAAGATACATGTGCTACTAATGAGAATGCATACTTAACATTCCATGCATAAGCTTATACTGGCTATAAAAAACTTTGTTGCCGTGAGTAGCAACAAGTGTCTTAATACATGTAAACTAAAACCTAAATGTAGTAGTTACATAGTTGCTGTCATTATGTTGATAAAAATAACAATGATTAACATTTACAAATCTCTTCTCAGTACATTGAAACTACACAGTCCTGTGGATAATAATCCAGTCCTTTGTTTTACACTGAACATCTATACCATTGTTTGGTTTTTACATTTATGTCCTGGTATAAGTGATGTAATTATGGTGTGGTTTCCTTAAAGAAGGAAAATAAATGATCCTATAGGTTTACTTTTAGTTTACTTGAATTGTTGCTTTGAGTAAAAATCATTCATCTTCCGGTGATGCTCAAAGCTGTGAAGTATATGCTTTGGTTAAAAATTGTTCTTCCTACGTCTTAACTCTGCAGTTTTTATTAGCAGTAACAATTTGTTCTATGTAACTACTATTTTCTAACTATTTTTGTTCTTCTTGAACCTCCTAGAAATTGATGTTGGTTCACAACAGTTCTGGTATTCTGAACTACTTATTTTTAGGTAGCTTAGTTGTGGCTGTTGATAGTTGTTAGAGATTTAAAACTAAGTTTAATCTTAACTCTTAGAGATCAAGTAAATACAATTTTACTATATTAAACCAGTGGTAAAACTTACAGGCATTCATATATGCAAAATTATGCAAGATTATATGATGCATATTCAAATACTAATATTGCATCCTCTTTGGTGCTTAATATCGAGGCTTCATTGACAGTACTTGTGAAGTTTTACTGATATAATGCTTATGCTTCTGCAGAAGCGATACTTTTCAGGTTTTCACATTTTGGGCTTCTGCACTCCAGAATAACAGATCTTTATCCTCTTATGAATGGCATTTTAGCATTTCTAAAAGCTAGTTGCTAGTGAGCATTCTCTGTGGTGATTTTCTATGATGGGTAATTACAGAAGAAATTGTATAATTCTTGTTCTGAAAGAGCGTAGAATCTTAATTGCATGTAATTCGTGTATCAAGCATTAGTGTACATAAGAATCACTTGGTGCTTGTTTTAAAAAATGAGGATTTGAGGACTTCAAATCTCTTCAGTTTACTAGGTCCTGGGATGGCAACCCAAGAATCTTTCTTTTTCTAATTACATTGGCTGAACTTAATGCAGGTAGTACACATTTAGTAAAATAGTCAATACTTGGAAAAACAGAGACTTATTCAGGAGAAAAATTCAAAATATTTAAGTGTTTTTGCATCTGCATAATGACAGCAAGTGACCTAAAAAATTTAAGATGTTAAAAAGCATGGTTCACTTAAGTATGTTTAATAAAGCACTCTGCCCTAAAGAATATTTAGGTCCTGAAGGATGTAGCCCATATAAAGAATGATGAGAGCATAATGAGCCTAAAAGTTGGCAAAATAAAATGTGTCCTCTCTCACAGATCATGAATGTTCTATATTTTTCTTTATTTGAGTGACTACTACCTTTAATTCCTTTTTTCTGAAAATTTTCTTGTTTTCTACTTGCTAGTAAAGTATTATCTAAGTAGAATCAAAGTTACACAAAGTATTAATGATTTCCATATCATTTTTTTTTTTTAATTTTAAGTGATCTCAAAATTTGACTCTTAGAAACAAAAGAAAAGAGGATACCATGCTGCCAGTTTGGATCAAATAAGAGTTGTGATCATTGGTGATCAAAAATTATCTGATGAGTCTGATAATATCTTACATACTTAGGTATTTTTTCTGTGATAGTTGAATAGCCACTTTTTAATTGGCTAATATAACCTAATTTTTAAAAAATCTATTAACACCTTGCCCTCTAATATTGAATAATAAACAGCTCCAGTTTATGGATTTTTTTTGTTTCTTTGAGCCTCAGAAATAGTTCCTCTTCCTATCGTAAAACAGTGTTTCTTAGCATAATTTATTCATTTGGCAGTTCTTATCTTTGCCTGAAAGATATGTGTAATGTATGGAAATGTGTTACCTGTCTAGTCATTCAAAAGTTATCAAAATTAGGATGGAATTTGTATCTTCACTTGAATGTTGCCATTAACTCCTGGTAAATATAGTTGTCAATAGGACATTCTAAAACTATTCTTCTTTTGCCTTTTTGGAATATAAAAATAACACAGTGTACTTGAAAAATAGGAAAATGTAAAGGACAGAATTGTTATTTTAGTAATTTACATATAAAATGCATATACACATATATGTAATGTATCAAATTTTACACTAAAATCTATTTGATAATGGGGCACCTCAGTGGGTCATTCGGTTAAGTATCTAACTCTTGATTTCAGCTCAGGTCAGAATCTCGAGGTCCTGAGATTGAGTTCCGTGTTGGTCTCTGCACTCCGCATGGAGTCTGCTTGAGATTCTCTCTCTACCTCCCCCTTCATGCTATTGCATGCGCTCTATCTCTCTAAAATTGAAAAAAAAATCTATTTGATTATTTATATATTTTTGCGACAGATGCTTTTTAAGACTCAGGATTTTTTCATGTCTTGTGATTACTGTTTTGCATGTCAGTTGGATCAGATCTCATGGAAGTTTTAGTTAATGGAGTAGAGGAGGTTTAGATTAAACTGGTGAATGGACTGATTTTTGTAGCATGTCCTCCTGGCTTATAAGGCTTTTTAATTTAGTTAGAACCTCTTATGACAAGTTTTTTTATTACCAACATCGATCACGAATGTTTTCAAAAACCGGTGGTTATTCCACTGACTAGAAAATCACTAGGAAAAGAAGTACTAAGCCAAAAGAAGCCTATGCATTCCTGTGATACGCTTTAACCTATTGTTTAAATGGCCTTCCATAAGAATTAGCATTCCCGTGATACTTTGTCAATTTCATTATACATTTGAGTGCTAATTTCTTAAGTTCCTTGATTTCTGAAGTTTTTGACCTTGGCTGCAGAGGGACTTCTGTATCACAGATGATTTTATGTAACAGAACTATTGGTTATACCTAAGGTATGTAATTTTTAAAGTTTTTATTCCATTATGTGAAATATTTTCTTAATTAATATGTAAATGTAGATATAAAAATATTTTACTAATTGTAACTGCTATACACAGATATAATAATATTTTTGTGAAGTCAGAATTCTTGACTTATTTTCCTGTGTTCATTTTATGCCTCTGCTTCATGCCTATTTTGATCTGCCTTAAAAAACTGTAGCTTTCAGATTCTCAGTTTCTTTATAAAAGGAAGATAGTGATTCCTACCTTGCAGAGGCTGTTGTGAGGATTAGTACATGATAGAAGCTTAATGAGTGATATCTAATTATATCTTTGGAGAGATAAAGTTAATTTACTGTTGTTCTCTTACTGTCCTCCAGCATCTAACAGTGCTGTGATCACAGGTAGAGCTTTTGTATTTAGTAGGTAGATCCCCTGTTGCTTTTGTTTCTTTTAACAGTTTAGAGTTAGGGTTTGTGTATTTGTTTGCACAGGCATTGTTTTGTCTAGTATGAGCAACATTATTGAGAGAGACTGAGCTTTGTCTTTTTTCTAAAATTATGTTTCAGTATTTACAGTAACATAGTAATAGAGGTATCACTTTTTAAAAAATTATATATTTATTTGAGAGAGAGCACATGAGTGGTTGGAAGGGGCAGAGGGAGAGGGAGATGCAGACTTCCCACTGAGCAGGGAGCGCAACCTTGGGCAGTCCTAGGACTCTGAGATCATGACCTGAGCTGAAGGCAGACACCTAACTGATTGAGCTACCCAGGCACCCCCAGAGATACTGCATTTATACTCTTTAGCACTCAGTAGTCCATTCAGATGCCAGTTTTGACTAGTATAAAACATTTCATAGAATTACTAAATCCTTATAGTCTGAATATTTTCTCTTGGCATACTGTAGTATACATCTTGAACTAAAAAGAGCTGTATTTACTATCTACACCAGTTAATTATTTCACTCTTGCCAGAATGCCAGAGTCATTCCTCGGTGCCTGCAAATTTGGTGTTCCTTAGATGATACTTCTAACATGAAAGTTCTAGAGGAAGTTTTTTATAGATGGAACTTCCTCATGATTTTGATAATCAGGGATGTCATGACTAATAGTTTCACTATGATGTTGACTTTTCCATCTTTCAGGAAATCTTGAATGGTTATAGAGCTTTTCAAACTTGTATATAGTACTTAAATACATGCCTTGTATGTTTTAGGAGTTAAAAATAAATTTAAACCGTTTCTCTTTGTTCTCTCAAAGTTGTAAGTATTCCTGTGTAAAACTGTGAAATTGTTATTGGTACTACAATTCCCTTTAGAGAAGTTCTTTTTGTTCTTACATTATTTCTACCCATGGTAAAGTATGTTGAAGTGAAATGCATTTTTTCCTTCAAAAATCTGATTTATTTCAAAGTGATTTTTTTTAAAAAAGCAAGAACTAAAGATACTGGAATTTTTCATCAGAGGGGCACCTGGGTGGCTCAGTCAGTTAAGCATCTGCCTTTGGCTCAGGTCATGATCCCAGGACCTTGGGATCAAGCCCCATGGTGGGCTCCCTGTTCAGTGAGCTTGCTTCTCCCTCTCCCTCTGTTCCTGCTCTCTCTCTCTCTCTCTCTCAAATAAATAAAATCTTCAAAAAATTTTGGAAATTTTTCATGAGAACATTTGATTTGCAGCTGCCATTGATTAACAATGAAACACTGAAAAACATCTTATTGCATAATTTAATATTATCCATTGGTCTTACAGTCTCATTTTCCTTCCTCATACCTCCACTTAAAGGTGGGTGCATCTGAGCGTGAATGTGTGTGTCTGTTGTTACCATCTTTCATATTGTAGGCATTAAGGAAAATTGGAACTTTTAAGGTTTTATTCTTGAATATATTTAGGGATATTAATACATGAATTATTTTAAATTTGGTACAGTAATTTCATGATCTTGGATTTTTAAAGGAAGACTGGTTTATTTATTAGACTT
Organism: Lutra lutra; assembly: GCF_902655055.1. NCBI lineage: Eukaryota > Metazoa > Chordata > Mammalia > Carnivora > Mustelidae > Lutra > Lutra lutra. Next base: position 105,746,710 of record NC_062284.1, read on the forward strand.
GACACCATATGAATCATTGTTTTGTTACAAATGTTTAGAGCACTGTTAATCAAGTGTAGATTAGTAATGTAATTGTTAGAGGATGTTGTGTTTTATCCTGTCATTGTGTCTGCAGGTGGTCATTAATTTCTGCATTGTTGACAGTGTATAACACAGCTCCTTTTGTGGAATCATTATGGTTCTTTGAATATGTGCTTCAGGAACTTTTCATTTTCTCTGCATTGTCTCCTGCATGTAAGAGAATTTAAACTAGATGTCTTTAGTCTAAGAGAAGAACTGACTGAGGTAGATAAATATTGAAGAAGTTCAGTACTTACATAAGCTCTTAGCATGAAAAAAAATAAGTTTATGATTAAATATTATTAAAGTAATGTAGAATTTCCCTTTATTAATACTAACTCTGTCAGAATGGAAAAACCTCTAGAATTGTATTGGAATTAAATCTAAACGTAATTATTTTTGTCTCTATATGCCTTCCTATGTATATGTTATTTTCATAAGATATACACATATTAATTGATGTTTGTATTATAAGTATCTGAGGTAGGGATCTCATCTTTTTTATATTTTATTTCTTCATAATGCTGGGCAATCAGGCGTCTTCTGAGAGCATTTTTTTTTTGAGAGCATTTTTTAAAAATAAACTTTGTATATGTTAGATGTTAAAATAAGAGTGCGTTTCTGAAAAACCTATAAAAATAATATAGCTAGTTATATGGAGAATTAAAGTGATAAAATGTTAAATTCCTTACCCCTATCCCCCCAATTTTTTTTTAAGATTTTATTTATTTATTTGACAGAGATCACAAGTAGGCAGAGAGGCAGGCAGAGAGAGAGGAGGAAGCAGGCTCCCTGCTGAGCAGAGAGCCCAATGTGGGGCTCGATCCCAGGACCCTGAGATCATGACCTGAGCCGAAGGCAGAGGCTTAACCCACTGAGCCACCCAGGTGCCCCTCTAAACTTTTTTTTTTAAGATTTTATTTATTTACTTGAGAGAGAGAGCAAGTGAGCAAACAGCAGAGGGAGAGGCAAACCCCCTACTGAGCTGTGAGCCCGATATGGGGCTCTATCCCAGGACCCTGGTATCATGACCCTAGCTGAAGGCAGACACTTAATTGACTGAGCCACCCAGGTGCCCTATTTCTAAACTTCTTAAATCCTCTTCTAGCAAAAGAGAAAAGTTGAATCTTAGGACTTTAGAATTTGGCAGCCAGTACTTCTACTATAGTAAGTTATCATGGAAATAAATAGAAGAGTCCAGTAATCCAAGAAACACTACCAGAAGGCAAACAGTTTCTCGAAGTAAGAGATACTTCATTGATAACTGTTGGGAACAAACCCATAATGCTTTTTTTTAAACCAGGTTTTTACTCATTTTTCTAGGATTAAAGGTAATAATTCTTGATTTGACTAGGTTGCTAATGGTTTAAAGAAGGTGGTTCTGTAGTGGTAGACATTGAACAAATGAATGGAGACACCTAAGCAGTTGGGGGCAGACATTTAACCTGCATCTGTTTGGCAGCTACAGAATGAAAAATGTAGTATGCACATTTTAAAAGGTTTTGAAAAATAACAAATAATGATTCTTACAAATGTGAAGCCGAGATAAATAGCAACAATAGCATTCTCTGCAGTGAAATTTTTACTTAGTGTGCATAAATTCTCTGGTATCTCTTGCTTATTTTAGTGTTTGATGATGGTGATGAGAGAACACTGAGACGCACTTCACTTTGCCTAAAAGGAGAGAGACATTTTGCTGAGAGTGAGGTAGGGTGCCATCGGTAGGCTTTTTGGGTTGAATAACTTCGTACATCGAGGCAAAAATTTGATTTAATTTGTCTGTTGTTTCTTACCTAGACACTTGACCAGCTTCCCTTAACAAATCCAGAGCATTTTGGAACTCCAGTAATTGCGAAGAAGACAAACAGAGGAAGGAGGTCCTCTCTTCCTGTGTGAGTGTTTTCATATACAGTAATGTTACAGTTTTTACAACATTAACCAAATGATTTTTCTAGGATGGCTAAAATTGTTCAGGTAACTTTTCCATCGTATCTTGTATCCTTATATTAGACATTTTACCTTGAGCAGATCTTGTTCTTAATTATTCCCATTGCTCTGTCCAAGAATTATCACAACGCCTTTTTCAAAAAGGCTATTTTGTCTTGAGTTACTTTGCTAGATTCCTTAATTGATATGTTTTTTTCTATTTTAAGTGAGTATATATAATTTTCAACCTTTTCATCTCAAAAACACTTCAGACTTAAAAATTATACATAAACTTTTGGGGCTTCTAGGTGTCTCAGTCAGTTGAGCATCTGACTCTTGGTTTCAGCTCAGGTCAGGATCTCAGGGTTGTGAGATTGAGCCCCATGTTGGACTCTGCACTCAGCAGGCAGTCTGCTTGGGATTCTCTTCCTGTCCTCCTTCCCCTACCCCCATTTGTGCACATTCTCTCTCTCTTTCACTGTCTAAAAATAAATCTTTAAAAAAAAATTACACAATAAACTTTCATATACTTATCATCTAGATTCATTAACTTAAAATTTTTTGGAACTTAAAATTTTTTGACTTATTCACTCTGTAAGTATATATGATTATTTTTTATTGATAATTTTATGGTCAAACCACCTTGAGAGGGTATTGCAAGCATCAGACCTACCTTTAAAAACTTTAAGAATAAGCAAATTCGCTTACATAGTCAAAGTATGGTTATCAAATTCAGAAAATTTAACATTAATAGAATGGTGTTATCTAATAATATGTAATCCATATTTCAGATTTTGCCAGTTGACCCAATAGTAACCTTTAGAAGCATCCCCTGAATCCAGGATCCACCCCAAGGCCGTGCATTACACTTAGTTTATATGGTTCTTTTTTTTTTCTTTTAAGATTTTATTCATTTGAGAGAGAGAGCAGAGCTAGAGTGAGAGAGCGAGTGAGCATGAGTAGGGGTGGGGGCAGAGGAAGAAGCAGACTCCTCCCCGAGCAGGGAGCCTGACATGGGATTTAGTCCCAGGACCCTGAGATGATGACTTGAGCCACAGGCAGATACTTAACCAACTGAGTCACCCAGACATCCCTAGTTTATATGGTTCTTAAATCTCCTTTCATCTGGAAAAGTTCTTTGGCTTTTTTTTTTTTTTTTTTGTCTTTTCATTACCTTGACATTTTTGAAGAGTACAGGCCAGTTTTGTAGACTTGCTCACTATGAGTTTGTCTGCTTATTTTATTGTCTAGGTAAGTGACCTTAAACCCTCACATGTTTCTTTTTTTCTTTTTTCTATTTTTTTTTTTTAAGATTTTATTTATTTATTTGATAGATCACAAGTAGTCAGAGAGGCAGGCAGAGAGAGAGGAGGAAGCAGGCTCCCTGCTGAGCAGAGAGCCAGATGTGGGGCTTGATACCAGGACCCTGAGATCATGACCTGAGCCAAAGGCAGAGGCTTTAACCCACTGAGCCACCTAGGCGCCCCGCCTCACGTGTTTATTAATGCAATCTTTTCATAACCTGTTAGGAAATTAGAGTTATATTATCTGGCACCTGGCATACATAAAAAGTGGAAGGACAGTCTTTTTAAAAAAAAAAATGTACTGGCACAATAAGTAGTTCGTGGGGACATATTTAGACTTTTCTGTCCCAGCTGGTGGTTGGCATAAGAGCAAAGTCCAAATCCTCATTCATCTAGTGACGTGGACTCAAGAGTTACTATGGATAGCTCAGGACTAGTTTGGGACCAGAGAGGTATCTATCTCTTCAATTTCAATAAGAATGAAGAACTACTACTCTGGAGTAATCTACATTAGAAATTGAGTTGTACATGTTAAACTCACACCACTCTGTCTCAGCAGTGGCTTATGTGAAGATCCTGATAAAGTTATTCTGACTTTTAGTAATGAAGATGAAAAAGAAGAAGAAAGTAGTGAGGAAGAAGATGAAGATAAGCGACGTCTCAATGATGAATTATTAGGAAAAGTTGTAAGTGTGGCATCTACATCTGAGAAGACTGATTGGTATCCTGCCTTGGTAAGTTAGATTTCTTGCAGAATTCATTAACCATTTAAAATATTTGTTAAAGGGGGTGCCTGGCTGGCTCATTCGGTAAAACATGCACCTCTTGATCTCAGGGTTGTGAGTTCAAGCCCCACATTGGTGTGGAGCCTAGTTAAAACTTAAATAAATAAACAAATGTTAAAATGGATTTTTAAAAAATATTTAAAATATTTTGAAAGTATTACATAAATTTAATTTGGACTTCATTGCAGAGTTGAGCAATCCTACTTAAGTCCCACATACTTCACTGTCTTCTCTTGTTATTTCTTTCTTTAATTTTCTATGAAGTTGTTTACTGGGATTTTTCAGCTTTCCCTTCAAAATGTGTCCAGTGGTCTCTTCTTATTCCTATTATCATTTTTTACTCACTTTATGGTAATTACCCATAAGTTCCCTTAACTTGATTCCTGACCTTTTTGCTAAATTCATATTTTTCTAGAAGCAGTTTTTATAGAGAAATAGTTTTAATATACTGATTTAATCATGATAGTCCCATTCTCAAAAAAAAAACCGCCACAAAACATTCAGTGGCTGCCTTATGGATCAATTCTGCATTCTTTCTTTATTTTTTAAGATTTTATTTATTTGACAGAGAGAGAAAGAGATCACAAGGAGACAGATCGGGCAGAGAGAGAGGGAAGCAGGCTCCCTGCTGAGCAGAGAGCCCGATGTGGAGCTCGATCCCAGGACCCTGAGATCATGACCTGAGCCAAAGGCAGAGGCTTAACCCACTGAGCCACCCAGGTGCCCCCAATTCTGCATTCTTTAGATGGATATCTGAGGCCATCCCAGCTCTTGTTTGTTTCTCATTTTCAGTGTAAGCTCTTTCCTCGGGTACTATCTTAACTGCTCCATGTCAGACACTTGACTCTTCTAAACCTTTACTCTTGCCTTAAATCAAATCAATTAGTATTTACTGAGGATATGCAGTGAGTTCAGCTCTAAATTCCTTAGAAGAGAGAGAAGTATGAATTTTGTAACACACTGCTCTCAAGAATCTAATTATATATATTTAGAGATTACATAGCTATTAAAGATTGTATAGTCCTTTTTCTTTTTTTCCATGAAGCCTAACACAGGACTTGAACTTAACGATTCCTAAGATCAAGACCTGAGCTGAGCTTAAGAGTTGGACACTTGGGGCGCCTGGGTGGCTCAGTGGGTTAAGCCGCTGCCTTCGGCTCAGGTCATGATCCCAGGTCCTGGGTTCGAGCCCCACGTCGGGCTTTCTGCTCGGCAGGAAGCCTGCTTCCTCCTCTCTCTCTGCCTGCCTCTCTGCCTACTTGTGATTTCTCTCTGTCAAATAAATAAATAAAAATCTTTAAAAAAAAAAAAAAAGAGTTGGACACTTAACAGACTGAGCCATCCAGGCACCCTTCTGTCATAAATTTTTTTTTTTTAAGATTTATTTGTTTGCCAGAAGAGAGAGAGAGAGAGAGAGCGCGAGCACACAAGCAGGGGGAGTGGCAGATGGAGAATCAGGCTTCCGGCTGAAGAAGGAGCCTGATGTGGGATGTGATCCCAGGACTGTGGGATCGTGACCTGAGCTGAAGGCAGACACTTAACCAACTGAGCCACAGAGGCATCCTCCTCTATCATCATTTTTAAAACTTGGTGCAGACAGTAGAGTAGAACAGGGGGTATTGGGGAAAGGAATGGTACATCTAGGTTTTGGAAATGGCAAGTCTGATGGGTTGGTAGGGAAATCTAGTCTTTGCTTCCTCCAGGAAGGTATGAGAAGAAAAGATGGGCAAGAGAATTATTTCATGAGCGGAATCAATAATGCTTGGTAATACTTGTTTTCATTTTCTCCTTTTCCTACTCCTCTCTTAAGATTCAGCTCGAGTCCTACCTTTTCTGCAGTCTCCCCTAACCACTCTAACATAACTGTGCCCCTTCTCTGAATTTTATTTTTTGAATTTTGATATCACATATATTTCCAAAAACAGTGTTGGCAGAAAACATGTCCCAAATTAGATCCTTTAAAGAACCCAGGCCATTTTTTAGAGGTTTTTATGTGCATGTAAGTACATTATTCAGTTGCTATATATAAGAGATTTACTGTACATAAGAAAAGTCTGGAAATCCTTTGAGCCTTTCAGTCACACATGCAGATAAGTAAATGGGTTTGGGTTCAGAATATTTAGATCGTAATTTGCCACGAGATTTTTTTTTTTAATATTTTATTTATTTATCTGACAGAGAGAGATCACAAATAGGCAGAGAGGCAGGCAGAGAGAGAGAGAGGGAGAAGCAGGCTCCCTGCTGAGCAGAGAGCCAGATATGGGGCTTGATCCCAGGACCCTGTGATCATGACCTGAGCCAAAGGCAGAGGCTTAACCCACTGAGCCACCCAGGCACCCCATGTTTTTTTAATTCCTTTATTTACTCAGCAGACTTACTGTTTGCCAAGTAATGTAGAAAATAAAAGACACCAATCTCATTTTTGATAATTTCATAATTTAATGCAGAGAATAATTCAAGTAACTATATATGCAATAGTATATGTTCAACATTAGGACATCTTGTCTTGAGAGATTACATTTATATAAAGGAGACCCAGAACATCTTCATGAAGCTGTTGCTTTTGAACTGAGCCTTGATGGATTTAAAGTTAGTTAAACAAAGCTTCTCTAGAGGACTTTCTTAGAGGAAAAAAGATAAGTAAAAGCAGAGAAGCAAGGAGTTTGTTCATGGAACTGTTTGCTCTCGGAATCCATTTAGCTAAATATTGGACACAAATAAGGGAATCATAGGAAATAAGACTGGGAAGATAATTTGGAGCTAGGCACAAGAGGGCCATAATTCTGCATAGTATTTTGCAGAAGAGTAACATCATTTGAGCTGCATATTTTGGAATGTTAATGAGACAGTAGTATGTTGACCAAATTGTTGGAAAGACTAGAAATGGCAGGAATCAATTTGGAGGCTAATTTAGTAGATCACAGGTGAGGTAATTAAGCTCTGTCTGTGCATACTCATCCTTTAAGACCTGACCTGAAGCCTTTGCTGCCATACCTTTTCCTTTCCTCAGTTGGGTTGAGTCTTCCTAGGTGTTTTCATATCTCCGTACTTACCCTCCATGGTGTTCTTTTTGTGTTTACCTCTCCATTATGCTGTTAGCTCCTTGAGGACAGACACAACTCTGTTATTAGTCTAATAACGACCAGCACCTAGCAGACAAACATTTACTGCCATCGGATGTTAAAATAGCGGATAGGACTGCAAAGAATTTTTAATTATCTGGATATGTATCATTTAATATGATAGCCATGAGTCCTAATGACTGTTTAAATTTAACTTTTTTTTTTAAGATTTTATTTATTTATTTGACAGGGAGATAGAGAGCACAAGTAGGCAGAGCGGCAGGCAGAGGGAGAGGCAGGCTCTTTGCTGACCAAGGAGCCCAATGCAGGGCTTGATCCCAGGAGCCTGGGATCATGACCTGAGCCAAAGGCAGTCACTTAACTGACCAAGCCACCCAGGTGCCCCTAAATATAAATGTAACTTAATTAAAATTAAACAAAATTAAAAATTAAGTCTCTAAGTTGCACTAGCCACATTCAGGTGCTTAGCAGTGCACCTACAGAACATTTCCATCATTGCATAAAGTTCTGTGGATAGTGCTAGGTTGTAGCAGAGGAGCTGGTGTTCGGGATGATAATGAGCAGATAAATTTCAGCAGTTTATTAGTAGACTAATTTTTTAAAAAATTTAAGTGCTTTAAAAAGTATATAGTGATTAGCTATTTACTAATGTTAAGACATTTGTTATTTTTAAAAATTAAGAAATTGGGGGCACCTGGGTGGCTCAGTGGGTTAAGCTTCTGCTTTTGGCTCAGGTCATGATCTCAGGGTCCTGGGATCGAGCCCCACATCATCAGCGGGGAGCCTGCTTCCCCCTCTCTCTCTCTGGCTGCCTCTCTGCCTACTTGTGATCTCTCTCTGTCAAATAAATAAATAAAATCTTTAAAAAAAAAAAGTTAAGAAATTAAAAAGTTCTTAGGGGATGCCTGGGTGGCTTGGTCATTAAGCTTCTGCCTTCACCTTAGGCCATGATCCCAGGGTCCAGGGATCAAGCTGCTCATCAGGCTCCCTGCTCAGCGGGGAGCCTGCTTCTCCCTCCCTCTGCTCTACCCCCTGCTGGCGTTTCCTCTCTGGCTTTCTCTCTCTGTCAAATAAATAAATAAAATCTTTTATAAAAAAGAAAAAAGTTATTACTCAGATTTTCTTTGATTTGTTTTCATTACTAAAATTTGCAATGCTCTAGTAAGAAAGGGAACTTAGGTGTTTTTTTAGAACCTAGGTGTTTGAACAAACAGGATTTCAAAACAGTTCTTGATTGAAGTGTATTTTTAAAACATTATAATATGTTGGAATACCTGGGTGGCTCAGACTCTTGATTTTGGTTCAGGTCATGATCTCAGGGTCCTGAGATTGAGCTCCGAGTTGGGCTTTGTGCTCATCGTGGAGTCTGCCCGAGATTCTTTCTCTCCACTGTCTTACCCCCATGGCCCTCCTCCACCTCACACATACTCTCTTTCTTTCTCTCTCTAAATAAATAAAATCTAAAAAAAAAAATTATATTCCACATTTTCATCATGGATCATATGTTTTACTTTTTTGGACAATAAATACATAGCTTAGAATAAATCCTAATTTTTTGAAGTGGTGGTCACATTGTAATTTATATTGTATTAACTATTCACTGTATAATCTAATGACTGAATAAATTTAATATCTAGAAAACCAGTGTACTAAATAATAAAAATAAATAAAAAGAAGGTAGCCTTCTTTTTTAAGTAGCTCATTTATAATGGAAATTACTGACAATGAAACTATTTCTTACAAAAGGTAATCCATTTGAGAAGTGAAGGGGATCCGGAATTATTCTTTTCAAAAAATTATGTTTTTTTAGCAAGGGAAATTAGGAACCAATCTGTTCTTCTTTTATATTTCAGGTAATATCTCCCAGCTGTAATGATGACATCACAGTGAAAAAAGACCAGTGTTTAGTTCGATCATTTCTCGATTCTAAATTGTGAGTCACTTAATAGTGTTACATTGGGAGAAAGAAAATGAAAGCACAGTGATAAACTCTTCCACAGTCCAAGCTTTATTTTTAAAAGTCTGATCATTTCATGAACTGAGAAGTCATTACATAATATGGTTTACTTTTTGTAATGTAAGTTACTTTTTCTGAAAAATTTTATATAAAAACTGAACAGTATGTGAGAATAATATTTAAAAAGTTTCATTAAGCATGGTATTGGTTTTCTCTTCAATTGTAAAAATTTGGTATTTTTATTATGTATGCTATTCATATGATGAACTATGAAATTTACTTTTCATAGAATTTTCTTAGAATATTACTAAAATAATTATTTTGACTTTTTTTAAAATTAAGTCACATTTTTAGAAACTTTAATCTCTGCTTTGTTTCCCAAAAAGGATGTAAAAAAAATTATATGTGTGTATGTGTGTGTGTGTGTGTGTGTGTGTGTCTAGAGAGAGAGAGATGTAATTCTCTGGAAAATTTAACATTTTTTAGATAAATGTAAGATAATTTAGATAAATTTAGATAATTTAGATAAATTTAGATAAATTTGGATAAATGTAAGATAAAATTTAAATTTTATTTTACAGTCATAAAAATATTTTAATATTACCTTCTATAAGGAAAATATCATGCTGGTATAAGGTACCCCATACCGTGTGTAGGAAGGTTGCATAGATTAAAGTATTATAAATGTGGGGCTTCAGATTAGTGTATTTTGATTATATGAATCTTAAGAATTAAGATACTAGTTTTGCATATATTTACCTCCTGCCCTTTATTAAGGATTAGGACATACATGGTCTTTTTAAAACATAGGCAAAATAATTTTGATTTTGAGGTTTATATTTTTCTATGTGTTATTATTTAAGTGATCATTTTTATTTAATAATGGTTTCCCTTCCCTTTATTCTTCTGTAATTAGTTATTCTATAGCAAGAAAAGATATCAAGGAAGTAGATATTCTCAGTCTACCTGAATCTGAGCTCTCTGCTAAACCAGGTAATATAGGAATGACTCAATCCATTATTTCATGTTGTGGCTTTAAATGACAAATAGTGACTAAACCAAGACTGAATATTCTCTGGTGCCATTTTCGTTGTTTAGAGGTAATATCTACTCTTATTTGATGGCTATTTTTTTAATGGCTAGATAAAATATTTTATTTGTAATTTTTAAGTAAGTTAAATTTTTCATGTTTTACCATTAATTTTTTAACAGTATCTTCTAGAGTAATAATAAACATTAATATAACATTATGACTCAGATATATTGAAGTCTACTGTATCATTTTATAAGGGACAGCTGAATTTGAGTCCAAATCTTCTGACTCTGAATGTTATTCTATTATTCTATGTTGCTAATTCTATTATTCTATGTATGCTATGTTGCTAATAACAACTGTTTATTCTTAGGGCTACAGAAAGCAAGCATCTTCTTAAAAACTAGAATTGTTCCTGATAATTGGAAGATGGATATAAGTGAAATCCTTGAATCATCCAGTAGTGATGATGAAGATGGTCCAGCTGAAGAAAATGATGAAGAGAAGGAAAAGGAGGCCAAAAAGGAAGAAGAAGAGGTGGTAGGTGAAATTTTATGTTTGTGACATAAAGTCATTTTAATACTTTAAAGTAAATATTATTGCCTTTGTATATTTTCCTCATTTAGATGCTCTATATTATTTGTTTCTGCCTTTTTCTAGCTCACATTGATTTGGTGATTTTTTTGGATTCTAACTTAGTGGGTAAATCAGAACTAATTTTTTTAGCAAACAAAGAACTTTTCAGGTTAAATAATCAAGTACAAACTTTTCAAACAACCATGGAGAAAAGAAATATAACTTTTAGGTATATTACATGTGTTAACTCATTTGATAATTGTTACCATGTGGAATAACTAGTACTATCCTACTTTAAAGGTGCGGAAAGTGAAGGTCACAAAAGTTAAGTAACTTTCCCAAGGTTGCATGGTTCACATGTCGAAAATAGGGATTTGAACCCAGATCTGATTTGTCTGAATTTAGAAACCTTACCTCTTTCAGATATTTTACAGTATCTCAAGAATAGTGGGGATTAAAAACCTACCCAAACTGAAAGAATATTTCATTTGATAGCTTGATAAATCATACAAAAGAGATTGTTTTTATAAGTGCTAATGGGTTTTTTGGTAATATGTCATTTAGGATATATATTTATAATTGTAGGAAATTATTCATGGACTGCCAGCATCATAGCATATATGAATACTGTTGTCTATTTATACAGCAATGTTTTGTCAAGTGGGATAAACTGGTAGTATATTTTTGGTTGTTATGAGGTAACGAGACCTAGGGACAGACAAAGAGAATGAGTTTACCAAAAAGAAGACCTATTTGAGCATGAAAAATATTTGCTTAGAAAATGTGGAATGCTTGTTTCTGTTTTACATATACAATTATGAATTTATGAAATAAAATGAGTATACTTGTATGTGATGAAGGGCATGTGGTATTTCTTTCCTTTTACTTCCCCTGCAGTATTTGGTTTTTTGCACTCTGAAATCAGAATGGCGGTTCATACTTACAGGCTGCCTACAGAGTTGCCATAGTAACGTGCTGTTGGTTTTAAGTGAGCATGCTCGGAAAGACAGGAAGGTTTAGCAGAGGCTTGGCAGGTTGCCAATGGAGGTTTGCCAGATGCTTTGAAATGGGCTGTCTTTCTTTTCCTTTCATGTAATGTCTGATTTTTATGTGGAAGAGAATGTAAGTAGTGCTGTATAACCCTGCGGATGCTATGCCCTAAGAGGGAAAGCAAATATTTGCAAGTCAGACTGAAAAATGTTCAGACACTGTACTGATTAAGTAGAAGGGGAATCTAACCATTTTGCATTTGAAAGAAAATGCAGCATATAGGTAAGATTTTTTTTCTAAAATATATTTAGTTACAATTTTGATTGCCAAAAACGGGGTTAGATAAGAATTTTAGGTGTTGATGATGTGGCTAATAATGGTAGGGCTCATAACCAAGCGTAATTGTTTCTTGTAAAAGAGACAGTAGGAGTCTATTTTTAGAATATCAGAGGATGAAGGCTATTTTTCTGAAACATAAGATAGATTTTGAAATGAAAATGATAATGAGACAGTTTGGCAGAATTCAGGATTTAAAGTCTAGATATTAAATGTGATTTTTGTATTTTATCTGTATTTAATTATAGATTATATGTTTTCAGGATAAAATAGGCCACATTTTCAGGGTGTGAACTGTTGCAGTCTGGTTTTGCTTTTTTTTTTTTTTTTTTTAAGAATTAGCATTAGTTAGGATCTGATATTGACAAACATTGAAAAAAGATTAGTTTATTTTTGCTAATACTTTTAATTGGTGTCCCTTTTAAAATGCATTTTCTTTACTCCCCACCCCCCAAAAAGCAAACCCTGAAATTTTAAACAAAGAGAGTTAAAAGAGCTTTGTAGTAAGATTGGAAAAGATGGCTATAAAATAGTAAATAGTAAATAGTGTTCTTATTACAGCTATTAATTTCATAAAAATCATAGCGTTTTATTCAAGCTGTTAGTAAATGTTAGTAAAAAGGAATGAAGAGCAAAGGCAAGCTCTGTTACCTATTGTTTGCAGGTAATAAGTAAAGAAATTTAAAAAGGTAAGGACCTTTGTAAGGGATAGTATCTTCTTAAAATGTGTTACTTAAATTATGAACCTGTTAAAATTAAGTGGAAAAGAATGCTTTCCATCTACTGAAAAATAAAAGTAGAATTACCACATTTAGGCACTGAGTTGTCTGTTAAATTATTTTCCAGATGGCCAATTTCATAGCATCTACTTTATTGAATTACTTGACAGGAACTAATTCCTCTTTTTTTCTGGCCATAGAGGTAGATTTCTTGAGTGAGATTTTGGTTGCTTTAGAAAAAAAAAATCAGCTGCATTTCTTGCCCTTGGATTTAAGATTTAGTTGCTGAATCATTCTAATTTGCCTTGCACAGTAATTTTAAAAAATTTAATGTATTGAGAAACTGAAAAGCAGTTTAGTCTATATTATAACAAAGGAAAAAAAGTGGGTCGGTATAAAATTAATTAAAGTCTGGTAAGCCAGGGCCTACCTGGCTTAGTCATTACAGGCCTTTACCACATAGGTGAGGCTAAGCTGTTGTATTACATTGTAGATCATATTCTTCCTGAAATGTAGTAATGCTGTGCTTTTCATGAGAATTTATTGTTGCTTTATAATGATAAAAAAAGCTCTTTAACATTGTGCAAGCCACCATAACAGGACTTTAGCTTGTCATTTGATGTTTGTAAATTTTATGCAGTAGAATCATACAAGTGTTAGATACTTCTGCAGTGTTAATGGACGGTGGACATTGTTTTTATGTTTAATGCTTTTGAGTGCCCTAAAATAGCCTAAATAAGATTTGAGGTTCATGGCTTTATGTGGAGGAGCATCTTTTTTACTTAATATTATTTCGAATTCCTAAGCATTTGTAGTTCAGGATTGGAATATAAGAAATATGTTTCATACTGTTACTGGGTAGGAAAAGACCTGATAGTCTGACAGGAAGTAGGTCCAATCTATATTGAGGACTGTAAATTTTAACCTGTTGGTAATTATATTGAGAAAAAAGCCCTGGAGAATATTTTTGTAGGCATTACTTAAATGTCTTTTGTTAGGAAAATTTTAATATTAGAAAAGATAACACTGATTTCCTTTTGAGCTTTGAAATTGAAAAGTCCATGTAAACGTAAGTAATTGTGTTTATTCGTAAGTTATTCATTTATTCTTTATATTCACTTTGGATGAATGTAGGAGAGTTGTCTAAGGATAAAGTGAATAGGTGAAGACATTTAGGGGGATTTGACTAGTTGCAGCCCTCCTGTCCTTTTAGTTTGCTATACGTAGCCTTATGTGTTGGGCCCTTAAAAAAATCTCCTCTAATTTCATATTTAGTAATGAATGTAAGAATTTAGTGCATTTTTATAAGAGATGCTGTTTTTTTTTTTTGTTTAGAAGTACTGACACCCATTTCTCCAATCTTTGAATTTTCTGGGGAATCACTATTATATCTGTTGACTAGGATTAAATTCCACTATTATAAACATCAGAGTGCTTTTGTTTTTTTATTTATGCAAACTGGAATTTTTTCTTATATGTAAATCAAGTGTTATTTGTATTTATGTTGACTTGTAAAGGCATTTATTAGTGATCTTTCAAGATCACCTTGGGTAAAAACCTACAATAAATGCTTGATAACCCAGGAAAATTATGCTAAATCAATAAAAATTAAAGAAAAATTTAAAGGTAATATTAGCATTTTAGGTATATCCAGTAACTCCAGCTGTCAATCATGTTTCTAAGCAGATTCTATAAAGTCAATTTTCAATGAATAATTGAGATTTTAACTTTCATTAAAAAATAATAACTTATTTGCAAAAGTCTTGAAGTTTAGCCTATTGGACAAGCAAACAAAAATGTCCTAATGTGTTTAGCAAGACCTTTCTTTACAGAATCAGTATAAGACCAACCAAATTAGGTTCACTTAATCAGATTAATGAGGATTGCACATTTGTATACACAATTGTAGCTTTATTTTTATGTATTTACAAAAAGTCACTTCTCAAATCAAATTATTTCATAGTTGTGGTAGCATGAAAGAGGGTTGACTGAATATAAAGCCTTAGATGAGATAGTGTCCAAAGCATAGCTTGATGATTAGAATGTGTGTACCTTTTCAAGTAGGGGAAAAAATGATTAGTCTTAGTCAAGTCTGATATAATACAAGAGTCCTATAATAATTTGTTTTAGGCAGATGGTTGTTGAACTGTTCAGCGAAATTTAAAAAGTGTCTTACCAAATGATGAATATATCATGCCATCTTATGTATTCCCTGAAATTTTCTGTTTCAGTGTACACAGCAGGGAAGAATGATACCTCTGTAAATTTTATGACTACCAACTTTTGTTGAGCTTCAACACCATTATTCAATTCCCAGTTTCTATAAGCAAATCACTATGTCCTCCAACCCTGCCCCAGTCCACTCCAACTTCAGAAAGAAACTAGAACTATCCAGCTGGGAGCATGCATTACACTTCACTTGCTTGTTCTCCTTCCCTGAAGTACAGTTGACGATATGTTGCTCTCTTCTATATGATGAGTCCCTCAGTTTATGCTCTGGATCTCATTCTCTTTTTTCTTATCTTAAATTATGAACTATCACTTCTTTCCAGAATCTTTAACCTGTTCTGTTGTTTCCTTCTCATCAGTTTTTAAGAACATGCTTCCATCTCTCCCAGCCTTCTGACATCCCCTCCAGATACTGTCCTCTGTCCTGGCCCTTATAACCAGATTACTCAGTTACATCCAATGTTATATTTCTCAACCTCCTGTTCACTCTTAATTCGCTGTAGTGTGTCTTGTACTCCCACCTCAGCTAAAACAACCAGTGACCTTCAACAAATTTTCTGTACTAAATCCGAAAAATTTTTATCATGATCTCATTTGACTCCTTAGCAGTATTCAGCATTTTTGACATGCCTACCTTCTTCAATCACCTGACATCCATGACATTATTTTTTTTCTAGTTTACTTCCTAACTAAATGATACAGTGACTCCAAATCTATATGTACATCAAAGATGTCTCTTCTTAGCCCCACACTTATATTAACTGCTAACAAGGCTTATTTTGTAAGAACTCAGACTCAACACGTACAGGAATTGTTTTCGTTTTCCCCCTGAAACTGGTCCTTTTCATGGTTGTCCCTAATTTATTTGAATAGAAGCGTGATCCACCAATTATCCAAACCAGATTCATGGCGGTCACCTTAATCCTCCCACTCTTGCCCCTCTAACCAATGAGACACCAAATCTTTCTTCTGCTGCCTGATAGCTTTCAGGGTTACCCACTTCCCTGTTTCTACTCTCTGCCACCTTAGTCCAAGCACTATTCTCCTTTACCTGCACGACTACAGTGGTAACCTAACCATGTCCCTGCTGGCCTCCTCTAGTCTTTTCTCTGCACTAAACCTAAGCAGATTTTTTTAACTGAGAAATCTCAATGTGATTCTCTTGGAATAAATTGATTTTAGGGCATAGAAGTAGTAGTATTTATTCTTTTATATTGAAATACTTCTAAAAAATTGCATCATGTCACCTCTTTCTATAAGTAGTATACTTTTTAAAAGTAGTATATTTACTCAAGATGTAATTAAGGTAGTTTTTTAATACAGTGCTGTCAGGGCTTTTAGCCCTTATCCTAAATGATCAATGCCTATTAAGATTGTGAATTTTCTCTGTTTCCTTTCCTCTAAAATCTATATTGTCAACTGATCATTTTTACATATGATAACTTTCTGGACAGTTTAGAATTCTACTTGTTGCACAGGGCTTTACTGGTAGTCTAGGGGGGAGTCATTTTGACTAATGGATCACCAGAGTTACCAGACTTAATGTTACAGGGTTTTTTTCTTTTTTTAATTTAAGTTTTCAGTTTAAGTTTTCTTTTCTTTCTTTTTAAAAAAATTTTAAAATTTATTTGGCAGAGATAGCACAAGTAAGGGGAGAGGGAGAAGCAGGCTCCCTGCTGAGCAGGAAGCCCAACATGGGGCTGGATCCTAGGACTCTGGGATCATGACCTGAGTGGAAGGCAGATGCTTAACAACTGAGCCACCCAGGAGCCTCTAAGTTTTCTTTCTAAATTTAGGTTCTCATTTGTTATATTTTACTGAGGTGTTAGGACAAGAAAATATATGTTATACCAGAGCATATGTCATCAGTAAGATGTGGCTTTCGTTATACCACAATTAAAATATTTAGCTTTTGTAGGAGATAGAAACAGGTAAAGATGCCCACACCAAATAATGTTCTCAGCTTAGTTTTGGAGACTTAGTGACTTTTTTTTTTTTTTTTAAGATTTTATTTATTTATTTGACAGAGAGAGATCACAAGTAGATGGAGAGGCAGGCAGAGAGAGAGAGAGAGAGAGGGAAGCAGGCTTCTTGCTGAACAGAGAGCCCGACGCGGGACTCGATCCCAGGACCCTGAGATCATGACCCGAGCCGAAGGCAGCGGCTTAACCCACTGAGCCACCCAGGCGCCCAGACTTAGTGACTTTTAAAGATTGTTTACTGAATCCTCACAACAGGATTTTTTATGAGTGATGAAATGGAGGTGTAGAGACATTACATAAGTATTCACAGACCTTTAAAATTTTTTTCTCTTCTCTCTATTGTAAGGTCTGTGAAAACAGTGGATGTCAGGCTTTTTGTTTGTTTTAGTCTTTTCCTTTTCCCACCAACATACATATCCATCAACTACCTCAGAGCTTGGCTAATATTAAAACTTGATTAAACAGTTTCTGAATAAATGAACGAGTGTGGACCATGCAGTTATCCTAACAAACTGCTATTTGAAACAAAGTGTTGGAAGATTTGTTGTAAGGCTCCAGAAAGTTCACTTTGGAAGAAACCCCAGAATAAGTTATCTACCATCCCTTCATAATATATGCTTTCTTTTTTCTATAGGCAATCTCATTTCCTTACATAATTTTGTGAGCTTTTAAATTAATTCTTTTTGGCTTAAGCTACTTTGGGATACTTTTCTGCCACTTGCAATAAAGGTTCTTGACTGATACTCCTCTTCCTTTGTATCTTGTCCCAGTTATTTCAGGTGTCTTCCGATCAGTCTTTTCCCCTCCAATCCATTCTTCACAAAGTTCCTGCTAGAAACCCTTTAATGGTCTCAGCACCAACAGGACGAAGATTAGGTCTTTTATTGTAGCCCCTTACTAGTTCGGCCCTTCATAGTTTGACCTGTGCCCACTTTCAATTCTCCCTGCCACTATTCTCCAGCAATATGTAACTTTTTTTTAACACCCCACCTCCCCATATACACACCTTTAGATTTTGCTCAGAAACTGTTTGTTGAGTTTTCAGGTATATTTCATTAAGTATCACTCTTCTGTTGCCCATTCCTTTAAACAGGATTAAATATAGTAGGGCAAATAGAAGGAAGGTCGAATAAACTCAGTGATATAAAACAGCTGAGATTTAAAGAATCCAAAAAGAATCTACATAGAATCCAGGATTTCTGTGTAGGAACAAATAGCAGCTCTGCTTGAGTTAAGGTTCGGTATGACCTATAAATGTTCTGTGTATTCACCCCAGTCATAAATTGTTCTAGCATTTATTGCATGGTTTTAAAAAAATCAGTATGGCTATTTGGTATGTTCCAGACTTAGAGTTGGCTACAATAAAAGCATGAGCAGAGCTGCTGGTGTGATTGCTTCTTTTGTGCCCGTCCCCCAGCCCAGGGGCAACTGCGGAGTTGCCTCTTTGGTTGTGCTTCTCGTGGTGCTTGGTTCTGCAGAGTACAGCTAGGTGCCCCCCATTCTCAGCCATTCTTATTTTTTCTTTCTCGGACCCCCGTTAAATTTATATTATCATTAATGCTAGCTCTGAAACTCAGCAAATGTAAATTAATCGAAGAAAATCTCCCCAGTTTATTTTCACCGACATTGTTTTCATTCACATACTAACAGAATGTCTTAGCTAAATGCCATTCCCTGGTGATAAAATTGTGGGTAAAGTAGGCATGTCTTTAACCTTTCGAGCCCTTACAATGTGTGGGAACCTTCAAGATTATAAACATGAGTAATTTAGACTTAAAAAGAATCTCAGCATTTACTCGTCTCTCTCTCTTTCTCCTTCTGGAGTAGGGGGTCATCTTTCCATCATCACAGAGCAAGACTAATCCAAGCGTTGATCCTCTTCCTTGTGGATTCTTACAGTCGCTTTCCTTTCCCTTCCCATCCATCAAGCTCATTATTGGCAGAGAGCTTTTAAAACACAAATCTAATATAATTCCTCTTCAGCTCTCTCACATTCCAGTTCTGATTCTCTAGCATATCATTAGAAAGTGCTTTCTTAATCACAGCCTGCCTTTGCTGGCCTCCTGTTTATGCTGTTTGCTCTAGCTCCTGGGCTCTCTACTCTTCACATTTTGAGGCTTTCCCTAATATAAACACTATCACTCCGTCTCCAGCAGAACCGCTGACCCCATCCTATATTCTTTTATGTATTTTGCGACACTTTTAATGTTGTATTACATTGGCTTGTTTTTCATTGCTGCGTCCTCTGCTAGACTCAGAGGGTCAAAAGTAGAAAGTAGGTCTTCTCATTTTAAACACAGTACTTTTGTATATTCTTCCCTGACTCATGGTTGCCATCAATAAATGTCTGAAGTGAATGTGAAGATACAGTTTCCAAAGTCAGAAAATTCATAATTTACTAATATATATAGATAGATGCACAACTACATATATAACACTAGGTAGTATATATTGATGCTAAATAAAATTATAAATTTCTTAAAATTATGATCTTGTTCATCCTTCTTCCATATCCTTAATCCTGTTCTCCACCCTGGCATTTTACTGGGTACATAATTCCTCTTCACATACTTGACTGAATGAAGGGAAGAAGGCATATCAGCAGTCTAGTGGACTTTACCTCTTATTATTACAAGCTTCTCCTACTCTAAAGCCCTTTAAGAATGGAACGCCTTCTGGTTATTGACCAGGAGAGAGATGCCATAGGTCTGAAGGTACCACGAACAGGGGCACCTGGCTGGCTCAGTCAGTAGAGCATGCAACTCTTGATCTTGGGATAGTGAGTTTGAGCCCCACATTGGGCATAGAGATTACTTAAAAAAAAAAAAAAAAGAAATCTTTAAAAATAGAGAACTTTGGGGGTGCCTGGGTGGCTCAGTGGGTTAAAGCCTCTGCCTTCAGCTCAGGTCATGATCTCAGGATCCTGGGATCGAGCCCCACATCGGGCACTCTGCTCAGTGGGGAGCCTGCTTCCTCCTCTCTCTCTCTCTCTCTGCTTCTTTGACTACTTGTGATCTCTGTCTGTCAAATAAATGGATCTTTTAAAATAGAGGACTTTGCATTTAAAAATACCATGAACAGAGAAAGTACACCATAAGAGCAAACATGAGCCCCCATAAAAAAGCCATAAAGATAGATTCTTCTAGTTGGAGGGGTTTTCTAGCATATGCAGTTTTAGTCCAAGGTGACTAATAAACACAGCTGTTTGCCAAAAAAAAAAAAAAGATTGTGAAGAATTAGTTATTGTAAGAAATTAAGCAGTTTTAATTTTTGCAATGATGATCAGGTAAATTTAAAAAGGTGTTCCTATCATCTTTTTTCTTGTGGAAAATTCTTCTCAAGCAGGTATTTATTTATAACCAGAATTCCTTATTCATTTATGTCTTGTTTTTACATCTGGTAATTGCACCTCAACTCAGAAATTTATGGCCATAATTTCTCACTGAACTCAATACATTCTTGGACATCTACTTTTATTTTTAAAGGTTTATTTATTTATTGGAGAGCGTAAGCGCACAAGTGTGCGGGGCATGGGGTAGGGTTGCGGGGGGTGGATCTTAGGGAGACTCCCCACTGAGTACAGAACCCAAAATGGGGCTTGATCCCAGGACCTGAGATCATGACCTGAGCCGAAATCAAGAGTTGGTTGCTTAGCCAACTGAGCCACCCAGGTTTCCCAGACATCCACTAACTTTAAAATCAAATATATTCAAAATACCAATTTTTATCTATAAAACTTAGTAAGAATTTATGAAATGTTTGGTACAACCTTAATACCTAATTTGCAGTTGATAGGTTCGTTTGTTTTTTTTTTTTTAACTTGTTTTGGAAAAAATTTTGATTTCAAGTCAGTGCCTTTTGAAAAAATACTTTTTTATGTATATTGGATACAAGGGCTTTATTTGAATTCTGCAAGATCATAACTACCGGAAATGAGGTATTGGTCTGTGGGAAAACTATTATGATTATGAGGGAGAAGCAAAGCATAGGGGTGGTCTGGCATAAGGGGTCTCCCCCGCCCCATACCAGAAGTCTTTTAAAAATAATATTTGAAATAATATTTGAAATGGTTCTTGGGCTAGTGGCTTATTTTTTTCTTTTTTGAGTTAACTCATTGGTCGTTGTTCTAATTACTTTGCAAAAGCAAGACTTTTTAAATTCACAAGGGGAAAAAATTGCCATCTTTTGATTGGAACATTTAGTGATGACCCCTGTTGACTCCATAATTTGGAGGCTTAGAACTTTGATTTAATTTCTTTGTATTTGTTAAAACTCAAAGTACTCCAGTGCTGTCATTCTGAATGAATGTACTAAAAGATTTTATTCTCTTTCCCTTAATTGCCTTATGGTTTTTAAAATTATATATTTTAATCAACTGCATGTTCATTGACTCTGGCTGCTGTATTTTAGCAATTAAAATTCTTAATACGTAATTTTAAAGGACCTGTTGCTCTCTGGACGGTGAATACTCTATTGGCTGATAGTTAATTTTGCTTTGATCATGGCTTTGAAAGATAAAACTCTAAATTCTTCTTTTGGAACACAGAAAAGCAGTACTCTGAAATTAAATTATAATAATTTATGTGGACAAAAGATATTGTTTTGTTTCTCCTTCTCCATAGTATTGTTAAATTTTAAGTAAGAATTTTCCCAAGTATTTGTTTATAAGTAGTCAATCAGGAAAGAGAATATTTTATTGAAGCCCATAGTCTGTCTGTTTGACTAGAGCCAAGACTTTGACATTATAAGAAGAAATCATTAGATTTATATAATTAGTATAATTAACACTTAGATAGGTACTTGCAGAGAGAGTAGTTTTTTTTTGTTTTTTTTGTTTTTTTTTTACATGAGTGTTTCCATTGATTCCCCACCCCCAGGAATGAATTTGTGGTTATGAATCTAGTTTCCTTCCTTAAGAAATAATTTTCACTTTTTTTTTCAGGGCTTGCAAAGTCTTTTTTACAGAGGCTGTGCAAGAAGGGCAAATGAGAAAAGCGGGCTAATGTGATACAAGAAGGGATGGTGGGGCCTGAGACAAAATGAAATTACTTAAACATCTTTAAACCACTATGCTATCAAAAAAAAAAAAAAACCTTTGCCATGTGACTTTGTAACCTCTAGTTTATATTCATTCAACAGTAACAAATTTTAACATTTATATATATATTTTTTGCTTTTTATTTTTTTTTAATTAAAAAAATTTTTAATAAACATATAATGTATTAGCCCCAAGGGTACAAGTTTTGTGGGTTATTTTAAAATAATAAATATATTTGTAAATATTGTGCTTATCAATATATTTTTGTGGACCACATGCATTTTGATGGATTTAAAAAAAAAAAACAAAACTAAACCAAATGAAGTGAAAACACTCTTACTGATTCCTGAACCTTTTCCTCATGGCTACTCTTAGTCCCTGTGTTGATATTCAAGGGTAGGGTTAGAATGGTAGATGGGTAAAGGGTAGAGATTGTGTATTTTGACAGTTGTATCAAATCAGCTCTATAAAAATATGACTTAAAGTCTAGCATTGTAGCATTTGGAGGAAATTCATATTTTCCAGCTTAATAAAATTCCTCTATGTTGTGTTCATCAACAACAACAAATTAAAAAAGAAGACTGTATCTCACCCTATTCATTGTTCTTTGTATTTATATACTTTACTTTTACAGCCTGAGGAAGAACTTGATCCTGAAGAGAGGGACAACTTCCTCCAACAGCTTTATAAGTTTATGGAAGACAGAGGTATTTCATGCTCGTTATTTAAAAGTAGTCATTTCTGGGGAGGGTATGTGCTATGGTGAGTGTTGTGAAGTGTGTAAACCTGGCGATTCGCAGACCTGTACCCCTGGGGATAAAAATATATGTTTATAAAGCTGTAAAAAAAAAAAAAAAAAAAAAAAAGAAGAAAGGATGAATACCCAAGTTTTGTAGCAACATGGACGGGACTGGACGAGATTATGCTGAGTGAAATAAGTCAAGCAGAGAGAGTCAATTATCATATGGTTTCACTTATTTGTGGAGCATAACAAATAGCATGAAGGACAAGGGGAGATGGAGAGGAGAAGGGAGTTGAGGGAAATTGGAAGGGGAGGTGAACCATGAGAGACTATGGACTTTGAAAAACGATCTGAGAATTTTGAAGGGGTGGGGGGTGGGAGGTTGGGGGCACCAGGTGTTGGGTATTGTAGAGGGCACGGATTGCATGGAGCACTGGGTGTGGTGCAAAAATAATGAATACTGTTATGCTGAAAAAATAAAAAAAATTAAAAGTGAAAAAAAAAAGTAGTCATTTCTTTTACAGTTTAACATTCTAGGTTTTTTTTTTTTAAACATTCTAGGTTTATGCATTATTTTTATTAGAGTCATAGGTATATGGATTTGGATTTTAAGTAAAGCCTTAAGAATCAGAGTTGAGGGACGCCTGGGTGGCTCAGTTGGTTAAGCTACTGACTTTGGCTCAGGTCATGATCCCAAGGTCCTGGGATCGAGTTGCGCATCGGGCTCCTTGGTTGGCAGGGAGCCTGCTTCTCTCGCTGCCTCTGCCTGCCTCTCTGCCTGCTTGTGTGTATTCTCTCTATCTCTGGCAAATAAATAAAAAAATTCTTAAAAAAGAAAAAAAAAAAGAATCAGAGTTGAAAATAAATATTTGAAATAAAAACAACTATTAATACTTATTTTGAACAGAAATATATATGAAAGTTGTATAGGTATAATTATACTTAGTCTACTTGAGACTTACAAAACCGAAAATTGTTATAATAATATTTCAGTAAAGGAAAGGGAACAATAGTAATATTAATCTACACACCCATTTAGTTACTGGTACGGTCTTTGCAGCAAGTAAAATAGCCTGATCCTGGATCTCAACAAATGAAACAAAATAGATGATCAGTTCCTATCTAAATATAATAGGATTTCTTCTTCTTTCCTTTTTCTTTTCTTTAAAGATTTTATTCATTTATTAGTGAGAGAGAATGAGCAGGGAGAGCGGCAGAGGGAGAGGGAGAAGCAGACTCCTTGCTGAGCAGGGAGCCCAACTTAGGGCTCAATCCCACGACCCTGGGGTCATGACCTGAGCCAAAGGCAGACACTTAACCAACTGAGCCACCCAGGTGCTCCAAGAATAGGATTTCTAATACAGTTAAAAGAAATACAGCCTTTATAAATTATTCTATTTTTTGACTTTATATAAGTCCTGGAAAATCCTCTAATAAATTAGTCCTAGGAATTCTGTGACTTAGGGAAATCATCCTTCAGATTACTGTTAACAGTCTTAACGTTTGTGTTCAAGCAGTGAAAATGGATGTATGCCCTATATTGTACCCTTTCCATTGTGTATGTTCTTGCCCAGACTTCTTGAACCAGCAGCATTGTTGGCTACGCCTTGTAGTTGAAGGATTTAGTTCTCCCCAATTCAGTGACAGGTGATTTTATTAGTTGTGAGAGATGTGATTTTAATAATCATAGAGGTAATTCTAAAGACTATCACAATGCTGAATAAAGAATATAGAGAATATTTTGTATTGTCTTAAATAATTTAGGGTTCTTTAAATATATGCTTCTGATTAATAAATCTTGGGAAATTAGAAGTTGGAAAGCTTTTTATTGATAGCCTTGTAAAAGCATTTTCCCTTTGAATAAAAATGTTATTTCTGCCTTCATGTTAAAAAGGTACTCCAATCAACAAACCACCTGTTTTGGGCTATAAAGATCTCAATCTCTTCAAACTCTTTAGACTGGTTTATCATCAAGGCGGATGTGATAATGTAAGTAAGGATGTAATGAAAAGTTAAATTATCTAATTTTGCACTGTTATATGCACTGTAGGTAATAAGCACATTTTCTTAACGAACCTAGAATATTAGTGTAAAGATTATTTCCCTTTGTAAATGTTAACAAATAAAAACTTAATTTTCCAGATTGATAGTGGTGCTGTATGGAAGCAAATTTATATGGACCTTGGCATTCCTATTTTGAATTCAGCTGCTTCCTACAATGTAAAAACTGCTTATAGAAAGTAAGTAGTATAGTTTATTCATCAAAGAATACATATTACAGGAATATTTTCCATTTAATTTGTTAACAGTTAAACAAGAACACATCAAAGAACATTGAAGTTAGAGAAAGTATATAAAAAGGTTTAGGTTAATAGATACATGTGACTGAATGTTATTTCATTGAACCAGGTCTGCTTTACTCCATTTTCTATATTGTCCTGATTTCCTTTTCAAAGTGAGGGATGATGCAGCAGTGTTAATAATCTGAAATGGTGATACATGTTAGAGAGCTATATCGCTTATGGTGAAATAGCCTTCATATCAAAACTATGATAGCTATGTTCAGTTATCACAGGTGCAGATTTTTCAGGAAGAAATTTTATGATCAGTATTTCTGTTGATAACCTGTATAAAACACTGAGAAATTAGTCACATAGGAAAAGTACTTAAAAAAAAAAGTCTTGAGTTTTACTTTTTAAAAATCTGTGTGTGTGTGTGTAATAATATAGTATTCAAGTTAAATGTAAAGACTAACATTTCCTAAAATGAAATATTGTTTCTTTAGGTATCTCTATGGTTTTGAGGAATACTGCCGTTCTGCAAATATTCAGTTCAGAACTGTTCACCATCATGAACCAAAAGTAAAAGAGGAAAAAAAAGACTTAGAAGAATCAATGGAAGAGGCTCTAAAAGTAGATCAAGAAATGCCTTTAGTAGAAGTGAAGAGTGAACCTGAGGAAAATATTGATTCAAACAGTGAAAGTGAAAGAGAAGAAATAGAATTAAAATCTCCAAGAGTAAGTAGTTAATATTAGTTTTACCTGCTTTATTTTAAACATTACTTATAATTTTTTATTATGGACATTTTCAGATATACACAAAAAATGGTCCAATTAACCTAGTTTATTTTTCAGTATTGAGTTGTACTTTAGGCAGACTAGTGTGGCTATTTTTTCCTAAATATAGCTCATATTATTTCTTTTAGCTGAGAAAACCATTCCTCCTGTTGTTTTCTGTTTGTCTTTTGATTTCATTCTCATCTGGGGTCAGTCTCACATATGAACTTCCTTCAAGTCTTGCTAAAAAGTCACCTCACTGAAGCTTATCCTGGTAACATTATCTAAACTTGTAACCTACTGCGCCTCTTTGGTATTTGCAATCCCTCTAAGATTGCTCTTTTTATCTGTAACTTACTTTATATTTTCTTTTTTATATTTGTTTCTTTTATCCTGGTGTGCACTAGAATCGTACTCCATGAGGTCAGGGATTAATGTTTATTCTGTTCATTGACCGGTCCCAGGCATTGCGAATAGTGCTTGATCTACAAGGAAGGACTTAGTAAATAGCTGTGGAGTGCATGAATCTCCTCCTTGTAATACTTGTGCCTCCACCTGGGTGGGATCTTTTCTTTCTCTGTTACCTGCAGCACACTACATGTACATTTCTCGTGGCAGTTTTTTATACTTCATCTTATTTTCTAGTCATAGGCACACTGCTTTAATCTTCTAACTCTGCTCTTCTTCTCCATTAGTATATAAGTCCTTTGCGGACATTGTCATCCACTATTTTGATTGTTGTCAAATGGTGTCTGTGTGGTAGGACTTATCAAATTCTATTTTTTTTTTTAAGACTTTATTTATTTATTTGACAGAGATCACAAGTAAGCAGAGAGGCAGGCAGAGAGAGAGGAGGAAGCAGGCGGCTCCCAGCTGAGCAGAGAGCCCGATGCAGGGCTTGATCCCAGGACCCCGAGATCATGACCTGAGCTGAAGGCAGAGGCTTAACCCACTGAGCCACCCAGGTGCCCAGGACTTAACCAGATTTTAGAAGGAAAAATTTATCACACTATCAAAGGAGTTCAGTTACTATTACATCTTATTTTTGAATGAAATCATATTAATGAAAGAGGAGATGAAATTCCTCTTTTCGGTGCTTAGAAACCATTTTTTCAAACTGTCCATTTTAACCCTCATCTAGTAAGTAGAATCTTCTAAGGAATTTAATGAAATATTCAAATGGTTTGTTTCATTTCTTTAATTTTTATTTTTAATTTAAAAGTTTGTGGTAAATACACATAATATGCATCATCTATTTTTAAATGTGCAGGTCAGTGGCATTAACTACGCTCATGTGTTGTGCACTCATCACCACTGTCTATTTCCAGTACCTTTTTCGTCTTGCAAAACTGAAACTAGACATTAAACAGTAACCTCCCATCCCAGCTTGTGGCAACCACCATTCTACTTTCTGTCTCTATGAATTTGATGACTCTAGGTACCTCAGATATGTAGAATCTTACTGTTTCTTTCTTTCTTTCTTTTTTTTTTTTTTTTTAAAGATTTTATTTACTTGACAGAGAAAGATCACAAGTAGGCAGGGAGGCAGGCAGGGAGAGACGGGGAGGCAGGCAGGGAGAGACGGGGAAGCAGGCTCCCTGCTGAGCAGAGAGCCTAATGCGGGATTCGATCCCAGGACCCTGTGATCATTGACCTCAGCCGAAGACAGAGGCTTAACCCATTGAGCCACCCAGGTGCCCTTGTTTCATCCTTTTTTGACTGACATATTTCAGTCAGTATGTCTTCTAGGTTCAATCTGTGTATGTGTCATAATTTCCTTCCTTTTTAAGACTGAATAATATCCCCCATTACATGTATTTTGGACATACTTTCTTGTTCTTAAAGATGTTCTTCATCTTACAAAAAATACTTCAGAATACTACATAGTATGGATGTACCATAAATTTACCTTCCTTAAGATTTTCTCCTAAATTTTTTACGATTACAAAAGGTGCTGCAAAAAATATCCTTGTCGGGGGCGCCTGCGTGGCTCAGTTGGTTGAGCGACTGCCTTCGGCTCAGGTCATGATCCCGGACTTCCAGGATCTCGTCCTGCATCGGGCTTCCAGCTCCTTGGGGAGTCCGCTTCTCCCTCTGACCTTCTCCTCTCTCATGCTCTCTCTTACTCCTTCTCTCTCAAATAAATAAATAAAATCTTAAAAAAAAAAAAAAAGTCCTTGTAAAAATTCCTCCTCATTTGTCTGAATATAGAAGGCAGAATCCTAAGAATGGGATTTCTGGGATGCCTGGCTGCCTGAGTCAGAAGAGAATGCGACTCTTGACCTTGGGGTTGTGAGTTCAATCCCCACATTTTGAGATTACTTAAATAAATAAATAAATTTATAAAATAAAAGTGGTATTTCTGGGACAAAGGTATATAGGCCTAAAGTCTAATAGATAGCAGTTGATTTCATTCATTTACCTACAAGTATTTAAAGAACAGCTGCTCTGTGCATAGGATATAGAAGTGAAGAAGACAGAGTCTCTCCCTTTGTGGGACTTATATTCTAGTTCTTTGTGATGAGAAAAACACACGTTTTTTCTAACTTTGAAGTTTAAGTAGCACATAGGAACAAGGGAGAACATTTGTTTTACTGATGTATTAATTGTAATGTAGTCTAGTGCTCCTTAAGTTGTTGGCCCCTTTTATGTCCTCTCTTTATTCCAGGTAGATGGGAACTCTGTCAGTGTGAGGAGGTGAACTTGAGGGAGAATTTAGGAGAGAATGAAATGGCTTACCAGTTTCATGGTCAATTGAGCATGCAAGAGGCTAGATGAAAGCTTCTTGGGGGGAGAATAAGTTACTGCTGGCCCAGTGAGCTCTCCAGACACTCATTCAAAGAAATCAGCTCACTTGTTGGCCATTGATGCAATTTAGTCCTTCCATTTTAAAAATTTATTTTAGGGGCGCCTGGGTGGCTCGGTGGGTTAAAGCCTCTGCCTTCGGCTCAGGTCATGGTCCCAGGGTCCTGGGATCGAGCCCCACATCGGGCTCTCTGCTCAGCAGGGAGCCTGCTTCCTCCTTTCTCTCTCTGCCTGCCTCTCTGCCTACTTGTGATCTCTATCTGTAAAATAAATAAAATCTTTAAAAAAAAAATAAAATTTATTTTATTTTTATTTTCTTTAGAGAGAGAGAGCAAAAGTATGGGGGTTGAGGAGTGAGCACAGGGAAAGGGAGAGAGAATCTCAAGCAGGCTCCACACCCAGTGCAGAGTCTGATGCAGGGGCTCAGTCTCACAATCCTGAGGTCATGACCTGAGCCAAAATCAAGGGTTGGACACCCAACTGACTGAGTCATCCCGGTGCCCCAATTCAGTTCTTTTAAAATGTGGTCACACAGAAAGTGATAATGTAAATTTTTTTTAAAAGTAGAAAATTAGAGATCACAGAGCTTTTGAAGAGTCCATAATTTAGGGGGCTGGTTTATTATTTTTTAAATTATTGTTAACTTGTGTCATTGATATTTAGTTAATTATTTTAGAACTTTCACTATAGTCAAGAAATAACTAAAAATGGGATAAAATAATGCCAAGTGAAATAAGTCTACAAGGATAAATAAATACATATATGTGGAATCTAAAAACAAATGAACAAACAGAAACAGACTCATGAATACAGAGGGATTAAGAGGCACAAACTAAGAGTTATAAATCACAGGGATGAAAAGTATAGCATAGGAAATATAGTCAGTAATATTGTGATGACTGGTGACAGATGGTAACCACACTTATGGTAAGCACTGCATAAGGTATATAATTGTCAAATCACTGTGTTGTACACCTGAAATTTATATAACATTGTATGTCAACTGTACTTCAATTAAAAAAAATCATTATAGTCAAGAAATAATAAAACTGAGAAAATAATGTATTGGACAAAGGAGGAAATTTTTGTTTTTTCTGTAGTATGTATCCAAGGATCATAGACATGGACATAATTAAGTAATTTACATGAGTTGAAAGGAAAAGTACACAAGGGTTGATGGATTGTCATTGTCATGTCTCAAGCCAGAGAGATGACTGCTCATTGCTGTGAAGGTTTAAGAAAAAGAAGCATTTTCTGCTTTTTCCTCCTTTGTCGTGATAGCTATTTTAAAGCTTTTACCCCTTTTACTAGGGACGAAGGAGAATAGCTCGAGATGCACATTCTATTAAAAAAGAAATTGAAGAAGAAAAAACAGAAGACAAATTGAAAGACAATGATACAGAAAATAAGGATGTAGTCGATGACTATGAAACCACAGAGAAAAAAGAAAATGAACTACTACTGGGGAGAAAAAGCACACCAAAGCAAAAGGAGAAGAAAATTAAAAAGCAGGAGGATTCTGATAAAGACTCAGATGAAGAGGAAGAGAAAAGCCAAGAGAGGTACATTATCTTATATTTGTTCTCCAGAAGCACCTGTCTGGGGTACAGCAGCGCTCTGTTCCTGCTTAGAGATTCAGGTTTGAGGGAATGTTTTCTTATTGGGACTTCCATTCCTCTTGTCTAATGAAGGTGAGACACATTGTGAAGATGATGTGTATCGCCTTTCGGAATTGGAGAATATACTGGTCGCACCATTTTAATAGCACTTGTGCCCTAAACAGTGGCCTCAAAGAAGGCTGCGCCACCCAGTCAAAAGAAAGGTCCTGCAGTTGACAGCAGGGAAGGGAGCTGGAGAAAAATGGAGGAAGTGGACAAGAGGAAACAGCGACAGCAAAAATTCCATTTTAAAAAAGGTACAATGTGGGAAAGCTAACAAACACATGGGTGCACAGTACTAGCAGATGTTTCTGTGTGTTAGCTTGATCTAAGACATTTTTCTTTTTCAAGTTATTGTATTGGAATAAGTGGCATGCACCCCTGATTCTAGTTTGGAAAATACATTCTTGCCCCACATCACACCAATAAATTTCAGTTTTTTTAATGTCCATCCTGTTTGCTGTTGAGTGTTGGTATTTTTTTTTTCCCATGTATTATACATGTATGGACTGAACTGACTTAAAGATAACCAAGGATCAGGCAGTCCAGCTAGATCGAAGTAATGTCCGACTGTGTTTAGTTGGCCATTTCTGTGTTGTCAAATGGATTTACTAATTTTTATATGCTACTAAAAAATGAATTTTAATTCAGCAACAACAGCATAACACATGTTCTTGTAACATAAGCTCTTCTCCATAGCTACTTTTCAATTATTACATTATATGATGATAAATTTTCTAGAAATTTGAGTTGTTAAGCAAAATGGGGGAAAGGTAGCCTGCTGCATCCAACTAGTGGCTGACGCCCAGTTGAAAATTAACCATTGAGAAAATATTTGGAAAATTAGGAATGATTGGTGAGTGGAAGAGGTAATTTTATGAACCAGTAAAAATAGGTACAAGAGCTATCACAATTACGTGTGAATTAGATTAGTAAATAAAGTTCTGTAGTAGTATTAGTGTTAGGAAAACTGGGAGGAGATAATTGGAGTTGAATATGATGATGTGAGTGTAGTATTTCAAACATTTGGACAAATTTATGCAAAGGTGAACCATTTAAAAAGGAGAGCTTTATTATAGTTTGAAGTTTTGTTAAAAATAAACCTCAAAATACGTGTTATATGTACATAATACATAAAACACATAACACATGTAAATACAAAATGTATTTATAGTTGATATGTAAACGGAACAGATACTTATTTTAGAGTCTCACAGACTTGAATATGAAGAACAGTATTCCCTTTATTAAAGATTGAATAGATAGAAAAACATAGTCTGTATTCTCATTCTATAACAGGAATCATAGAAACAGATTTTTAAAAAATCTGTAGAGATTTCTGTTTGAAGTAGTTTCTTAGTATTTTGAAATTACATTATCAGGATATAATTTGGAAGGTGTCCTTCAAGATAAAACATTCCTAGGGCAAATGGGATTGAAAAGCTTCTTCATGTCAGTTCCTCTAGTGGTCCCCAAATTAATGCCCTGTGTTTGTTATAGCACAGTGCCTCCTCTGAAGCATTTAAAACTCTTACGACACTAGAAAGATCTTTGGTGCAAATCTCTTTGGAATCCTTATGAGGGTTAATACAGAATGTTTTGTTTGTAAAGATATTTAAAATATTGTTGGACCTCCCATGTCAGTCTCTTTTCTACCTGATTATTTGAAACAAAGAAAGCTTGATGGAACAGGAGTAAAAACACATAGAAATCAATACAAGATACACAAAGCTTTGTTCTGGTGGTATCTCACAGTTTCAACCAGTGACCTAATATTCAAATATCTACTGTTTCTTTGTTAGGGTAGAGTAACCTTCAAAATTTAAAAGATAGTTACTCAGGTAGATAGCCCTTGTTCATTATTCTGCTCACTAAAACAGCTTCGAAGAACCATTCCAAATTGGGTAGAGAAGATTTACGACAGTTTAGTTGCAGGAAGTTACAAGCTAGATAATTTTCACATAATAAGGTAGCACTTGAGTATGAATCCTAAAGACTTTTTCAAAGGATATGGATCTTCTCTGTTTTATCAAAAGTGATTAATCAGACTCTACATCATCATTAACTATGATTACTGATTGGCCTTTAAGAAGTACAGATTTACTTGTATAAAGTACAGTGCACCTTTACATAATAAATAAATTCCTAGTAGGTAGTCCATAAAAATCTTCTCCTTCTCCTCCTTCTTCTCCTCCTCCACTGACACGTTATTAAGGTAATACTTAGGTTTTGACTATTCTACATGTTGGATTCTTTTAGCATGTATTAAGTTTGTTCTCCATTAAATTAGTAGCATTATCAATGTTATTAACTTGCCGCAGGGAAGAAACAGAAAGCAAATGTGACTCTGAAGGGGAGGAAGATGAGGAAGACATGGAACCCTGCCTAACAGGAACCAAAGTGAAAGTAAAATATGGTCGAGGGAAAACGCAGAAAATCTATGAAGCCAGTATTAAAAGCACTGAAATTGATGATGGAGAAGTTTTATACTTGGTACATTATTATGGATGGAACGTTAGGTAAGCAAGAAATCTGTGTTCTTACTATTGCAATTTCTTTCCATGGTTCAAAAAGATGTTTAATGTTGTGGACTAAACCAAATGGTATATAGGTATTTATAAAGCACGCCTTTTATCTGAATTCTCCAAAACTCTCAACATCCCCACTGCTTTATTAGCTATGTCAGTACTTCCACCCCACCAGGATCCTATCTGTAGTTGAATAGGTTGAATTTATTCCTCATTTGCAGTGAGAGAACAGAGTATGGGATACCAGAGGGCACCTTAATAAGAGGGTGTTAGATGAATTGATGAAAGTCTAGGGCACCGCCTCTGGGAACAGCAGTAGCCCAGGATTATGTGGAAACATCCTTTAGGACATGGGCGGGGAGGCAGGCCCGAAGCTCTCAGCAGTGCAGGTGGTTTATTACATTTATTCAAAATGAAGTTTGTATCAAGCATTCTAATAATTCTAAATAGGTTGATTTAATTAGATGAGGCACCTGAGTGGCTCAGGTCGTGATCCCAGGGTCCTGGGATCAAGCCCCATGTCAGGCTCCCTACTCATCGAGGAGTCTGCTTCTCCCTCTCCTTGTGCCTCTCCACCCTTTGTGCACTCTCCCTCTCTCAAATAAACAAAATCTTAAAAATAAAGATTAGAAAAGACTCAGATTTGAGCTTGTTAGGTAATTTGGGGAGGGTTTAGGGAGTGGGCTTTGCTCTGGATTGGACGTGGTCAGGAAGTGGTGATAATTCTGGTTATCTTAATAAATCTTATCTAAAAGAAGAGAAGACTAGACCAAGGTTAGTGTTGTAATTGGTAAAGCAGCAGCAGGTGATTCAAGATAAGGATGAAGATCATTTTTGTGGCTTGGACAATGCTCCTTTTTTTCTGTATTTAGATACTAACAATTACGAAGTCATGCTTTTGTCTTGTCCCATCATGCTCATGGAACAGACTTGTCTGATGTTGCTGTTCTATGAAATTGTTGTTCAACAGGAGAATAACAGGACCTGACTATGAGTGCCAGGTCAGCTAAGCCAGTTCCTGAATGTCAGGGACTACTTTTCTGTCTCTTCTGGAAAGTCTTGTGTTTAATATCTCTGCTTCCCCTGTCTTTGCTTGGAGCCAATGTGCTTCCAGGTTTCCCTGCATATTGCAAGTGTGTTATGTGTCAGTTCCCTCACCTCTAGATTGGGGAAGATGAAGTACATATTTTATAGAGATGTGAGAAATAGTGCTTACCACCTGTTTTAATATACAAAGTGTTAAAACAGTGTGTGTCATGTAGTAAATGCTCAATAAATACTGACTATTTTAAAGGCCTTTTTGGGGGGGGGTGGCAGAAAAAAAGTGAGAGGGGGAGCAGCAGAGGGAGAGGGAGAAATAGGCTCCCCACTGAGCAGGGAGCCCAACGTGGGGCTCCATCCCAGGATCCTGGGATCATGACCTGAGCCGACAGCATATGCTCAAGTGACTGAGCCACCCAGGTGCCCCTGTTTTCTTCAGTGAGGGAGAGTTAGGTTTCTTTCATTTTGCATAATTTTAAGAGTATAGGTTTAATGAATACTATATAAAACTTTAAAAGTTCTCAAACCAGGGACGCCTGGGTGGCTCAGTGGGTTGGGCCTCTGCCTTTGGCTCAGGTCATGGTCTCAGGGTCCTGGGATTGAGCCCCACATCGGGCTCTCTGCTCAGCAGGGAGCCTGCTTCCCCCCCTCTCTGCCTGCCTCTCTGCCTGCTTGTGATCTCTGTCAAATAAATAAATAAAAATCTTTAAAAAAAAAAAAGTTCTCAAACCAACCTATGCCCTTCACACTTCTGCCAATACTAGGAACAAACTTTTTAAATTTTTTAGAAGAGTTTATTGACTTATTTTAGGGAGCGATCAAGAGCACGAGTGACGGGAGGACAGAGGAAGAGAGAATCTCAAGCAGACTCCCTCTGAGTTTGGAACCTGGTTGGGGGTGGGCTTTGATCTTACAACCGTGAGATCATGACCTGAGCCAAAATCAAGAGTCAGACACTCAGCGAGCGGACTGAGCCATCCAGGTGCCCCGAAACTTTTGTAATTAAAAAAAAAATGTTTACTATTGAATGTTTATAGTTGATGTACAATGACATACTAGTTTCGGGCACATAACATGATTCAGTAATTCTATGCAAACTCTTTAGTCCATCTCTGAGATTGTTCTTTTGTATGCATGTATTGTTGAATGGGGGGGGGCATTTTGTCAGCCCTGAGTCATTGCTTTTGCAGTTGTAGCACAGGATAACCTTCATTTTTCCTCTGCTTCTGTTCAGTTCCTTGCCTTCTACTCTTACTTACCCTCTGTTGTGAGTCTATTCTTCTGTTCTGCTTTCTAGAATGTCCCCTACCTATCATCCTTGTGCTTATCTTTTTAATGTTTTACTATATGACTTTTCTCAACAGTCATTTTATTATCTGCTTACATTCTCCCTAGTTGGTTATCTTCTCAACTAGCTACTCACATGGTCTGTGGTTTTTCATTGTCCTTTTGTACTCTTAAAAGCTAGTATCATTCTGGTCTGCTTATTGAAACAGAATCACTGTAGTTCTTAGAGAATCCATTGGATTTCTGCAACATGGTAGCATGTGCAACTGTGAGGTGAGTTCTGGTCTGTAGTTGAGAAATTCTGGGATCACCCTTGGTTGGCACTATTCATGCTGGAGTACCTACATGACATACTGTGGTGGCCAGGCCAGTATGTTCTGGCCCCAGTGTACTCTAGATTAGATCTGTGCTTCTTGCTTGTCTGATACGTCCTGTGGAATTTTGGAATTGGGCATTTACTCCTTCATTAGCCCCGGACTAGACACATAAATAGCCCTCTTATTGTGTTTACCAGACTATATTTGGTTTTACTGTCTGTCTTTCACACCATACTGCAAGTTGCAGAGAGGAAGGACCTTCCTCCTCTTCTCTATTATTCTTTACATATTTCCTCATACAGTGCCTGGGATGCTGGTAGGCCCTCAGTAAATGTCCAAATGAGTGTATATTTCTAAATGAGGTAAGAATACCTGGAAAAAGAAAATAATTGGGTTAGTCCAGGAAGAGATAGTATTCAAACCATAGAATAGATAGTCATGGTCCTGAGTCTACCAAAATGTGGATATTGGAACTATGTTCTTACTTTGCACGGCACCATGGTACCTGGGTTACAAAGCATGAGGATGTTTTTCATTAACACAGTGCAGTTCAAAACAAGAACTGCCTGTAGTATTTTTTTGCTTAAATGTTCAGATTTTAGATTTTGATCGAGCTTTATGAATACCTATATGTTTACATCATGGAAGAACTGGTATTTAGTTCTACAAAGTTTAATTTCTTATTTGCCCCTGATTAGTAACTTGGACCCTGTTGAAGTTTAAAAGTGATGTTAATATTTTGGAAAAAGGTATAGGGGAAATGAGTTTTCAATTTGAGCTAAACAGATAAACTTGGATAAAGGAAATGAAATATCTCTAAAAATTTTTGGAGTTTTAGGGCAGCTAGGTGCTTAGTTGGTTGGGCAACTGCCTTCGCCTCAGGTCATAATCCTAGAGTCCCAAGATTGAGTCCTGAGTTGGGCTCCCTGCTCAGCAGGAAGTCTGCTTCTTCCTCTGACCTCCCCCCTTCATGCTCTCTCTCTCAAATAAATAAATAAATAAAATCTTAAAATTTTTTTTTCCAGAATTTTAGAGGTGACATAATTCAGAATAAAATTTCCCTAGACATACTGGAGGCTATAGAGTTCTGAGAGGAAAAGAGAGTTGACAAGGACTTTATAAATAAACCTGGAACTGATCATATTACAAATGGGAATTCACCTGATTTCCCTTTGCATTATTCAGTCAATAGGGTGAATGGCAGTGTAGCACACACGTATTGCATTAAGCTCAGATCTGTGGGAAACAAAAATACAGTTGTGGAAAAGAAGAGCGGTTCAGTTGTGAGTCTGTGTAGTTTGCCCACCTAGCTCTTCCTCTGACCTTGTTTACCCTTGCCTTCAACGGTTGGTGGTGAGTCAACAAAGCACCCAGCACAAGCGGGCACACGTTACAAACAAGCCAGCCCCTGTGCTCTCCGCGTTTCTGCCAACACTAGAACCAGACTCTTTAGTTTTCTCACTGTTGTATTATTTGGTGCATACATTCAAATAAGGTATTGTGAAGTTCTAATTTTTTTCTTTGTTTTAAGGTATGATGAGTGGGTGAAGGCTGACAGGATAATCTGGCCTTTGGACAAAGGTGGACCAAAGAAAAAACAGAAGAAAAAAGCAAAAGTATGTATATAGAGTCATATCCTTTATGATAAATATAGGTATTATTTATATTGTACTGTTTTTTATAAATCTTGTTTTCTCATTATGATAATCCTCTTGATTCTTTTAAGGTAGTTGTGATTTTCTCTCTTATAACCCAGAACCTAAAAGAACAAAAATGTAAACACATTATCACACTGTTTCAGGAAAGATAAAAACCAGGGACCCCTTAGGGTATAGGCTTCAAACTCAAATGTCTATAGGAGCTATACAGAAAAAGGGTAAAGCAGGGTTGATAGTGACAAAAAAGAGGACACTTTTCTCACCAAGGGAAGGTGGAACTCACCAGTCTCCTGTGGGATACAGATTCAGGGTTGCCAGATTTTAGGATTTTTTTAAGTCACTGTCTTGAAAGCTAATACGAGATTTTAAAACACATACCTACTGGCTAGTTGTACTCAAAACCACACCCTCGATTTTCAGCCTTTGCTGTAGAGATTCACCTAGTGTTTTGTCTGTTTAATGTAGATATCTTTCTGGTGCTCAGGGAGTAGTAAGGAATGAGGTAGGGAAGGTGCTGAGTAGTTGTGCATCTCTCTAATGCATGGACTCTGGCTTTCACAATGTAATTGCAGTGTTGCAAACTGTAGACTATCATATTCATATAAATACAAACTGTGTTAGAAAACAACTTGCTTTTAATGTTTCTATAAGCACAAATTAAGAGTTGACATATAAAATATGTAATCTTTCTGAGTTATGATCCTCCTTGGAGAAATAGAATGTTTATTTTTTCTAAGGCACTGGCCCTTTTCATACATTTTGTTGTTGTTACCCAGAATAAAGAGGACAGCGAAAAGGATGAAAAGAGGGAAGAGGAGAGGCAGAAGTCAAAACGAGGACGACCTCCTTTAAAATCTACACTTTCATCGAACATGCCGTATGGTTTGTCTAAGACTCCAAACAGTGAAGGAAAATCAGGTACCAGAAGTGCTCGCAGCAATATGCCAGACAGCTCACCTCTGTCAAATGGAATGGAAGGTGCTCGATATTGAGGATCGTTGATTTTAAAAAATCAATAATATAAACAATAAAACTTCACTTGTGTGTGAGATTCATAGGAGGTCATCTAAGTTTTTAATCTCATATAATTTACACTACAAAATTTGACTTGAAGAAAATATTTTAGTATATCATGTTTATTTAAAATTTAGTGGTTTTATTTTAATTTGGGAATATTTTTCTTATTCTTGTAGGAATATTCTAATTTTATTTTATTTTTTAAGATTTTATTTATTTATTTGACAGAGACAGAGAGAGAAGGAATACAAGGAGGGGGAGTGGGAGAGGGAGAAGCAGGCTTCCTGCTCAGCAGGGAGCCCGATGCAGGGTTTGATCCCAGGGCTCTGGGATCATGATCCGAGCCGAAGGAAGACACTTAACGACTGAGCCACCCAGGTGCCCCAGAATATTCTGTTTTAAAAGAAGATGGGTTGACAAGTCATGCATCCTACTCTGTGCTGCACTGTCTTTCAGACGTGCATCAGTGTTTCTCATAACTCAGTGCTGTTCACCTAGGATATTTCAACAAAACTGAGACCAGAGTTTTCAAAAAGCACAAACTAATGCAATATAGGCATTCTGTGATGAGTATAGGTGAATATATCCTATTTTGTTTTTAACTTTACCCCCACCTTTCTTCCTTTGTGTGCTTTCCCATGTAAATTAAAATGTTAAATAGTGGTCTTATATGAAATTTTCCCTCCCTTCAAGAAAAAAGGTATTCTGAACTACGAGATTGCCATTTGTCCATATAGAGTTTGTGTGTAAAATAGAGAAGGGTATGCTCATACTTCCTTACTGCCATCTGCTGCGAAGTTGTCATAATACACAAATGCTAGATACCCACAAAGCGTAAGGTGTCCTTTGATAGCATGCTCTTGTGCAGTGTACAAACTACAAAACTATATACATAGTAGTCTTAGTCTTGCTCAACTCCTAGATGAAACTTCTTTTTTTAACAGGAGAACAAATGGATTCTAAACTTTGAATATGATAAAATCACAAAACCTTATACCTTTTCACTTAAAAAAATACATTTAGGTTTGCCTTTTTGAACTTGTTTACAATATGATCACCATGTGAGCAGAATTTTTATGTTTTATAGTTTCTTACAGCCTAATTTATTATTTTTAAAAATAATTTACTATAAAATAAGTATATTTTATAGCTCCTTACAGCCCTTATTATTTTAAAAAATTCTTTAACTTAATGAGAATGATTTCTTTTGCAAGAAGGTAGCTTGACTAGGGGCACCTGGGTGGCTCAGTTAGTTAAGTGTCTGTCTTCGGCTCAGGTCATGATCCTGGGTCAGGGTCTTGGGATCCAGCCCTGTGTTGGGCTCTCTGCTCAGCAGGGAGCCTACTTCTTCCTCTGCCTGCTGCTCCCCCACTTGTGCTTTCTATCTCTTTCTCTCTAATAAATATAATAAAATCTTTTAAAAAGTTGGCTTGCCTATACTTTTATGTCTTTTAATCAGAACATTTAAAATTTTGGGAATTCAAATTGCTCATTTTGTACATCTCCTCTTTTCAGAATTATGTTAAATAATTCTTTCTAGGGACACAAAATGCCCATCACATTTATTAATCAGTACCTATTAGACCTCAGATCAAACCACATAATGTATTAACTTAATATAATTTCAGTACTAGTCCTTTGATTTTTCTTTTTCTTTTTTTTTAATTTAACATTTATTTATTTATTTTAGAGAGTCAGTACAGGGGTGAGGGGCAGAGGGAGAGAGAGAATCCTAAGCAGAATCCCTGCTGAGTGTTGAGCCTGATGTGGGGCTCAGTCTCATGACCCCCAGATGATGATCTGAGCCAAAACCAAGAGTGGCATGCTCAACCAACTAAGCCACTCAGGTGCCCCAGTCCTTTGATTATTCTAAGGATTAACATAGCCTAAACGTGATACTAGTGAAAAATGCAAAATAGTTCTTTTATAAAATTGAGATAGTAATATTTTCAATGTGTTGTATTTTTTACATGGAGTTTAATTTGAAGTACCCGCATTTAGGGCACAAATAAATGTATGATCAGAAATTTTTACAGGGATGTACTCAGATACACATGATTAATAGTTTTGTTTGGGTGGTAGAATTTTTATTCTAAAGTTACATTGGTAATTAAGATAGAAACCTTTGTAATATAATATTTCCTTTTGCAGACTCTTGCTCATCGGATAGTGAAACAGAAGACCTTTTAGAAAAGAATTTGATGAATGAAGATCTTTCTCCTGAGGGTAAAGAACTAGAAAAAAGTGAAAATTTAAATGATGATAAAGTAGATGAAGAAAATCCAAAGATTGCTGCACATATATTAAAAGAAAATGAAAGGACACAAATGCAGCCTTTAGAAACACTGAAGTTAGAAGTTGGAGAGAATGAACAAATAGTACAGATTTTTGGAAGTAAAGTGGAACACATAGAAGAAGTTAAGAAAGAGGCTGAAAAATCTCCTAAGGGAAAGGGAAGACGAAGCAAGACAAAAGACCTTTCTTTAGAAATTATAAAAATTTCATCATTTAGCCAGGATGAAGCTGGAAGTGAGCCTCATATAGAAACTCAGAGTCTAGAATTTTCTTCATTAGACAATAAAAACTTCTCTTCTACTACCGAAGATGAAACCGACCAATGTGCAAAAGAAAAAAAGTTGAAACGGAAAATACTGGGACAGTCATCACCAGAGAAAAAAATACGAATTGAGAATGGAATGGAAATGACAAACAGCTTATGTCAAGAAAAGACCAGTGACTGTGTTGCATCTGAGGGAATGAAAAACTTAAATTTTGAGCAACACTGTGAAATAGAAAATGAAGGAATGCCATCATTAATTGCAGAGTCGAACCAACGCATGCAAGAACTGACTAGTGACAAATTTGACAGTCCCGCTGAAGAAACTGTAAATACCCCACGGAAAGAAGAAGAGGATGCAATGCCTCTGATTGGGCCTGAGACTCTGGTTTGCCACGAAGTCGATCTGGATGATTTGGATGAGAAGGATAAGACCGGTATTGAAGATGCAGTAGTTGAAAGCTCTGAGTCCAGCTCTCTTGTTTCTATCCCACCTGCCCTTCCCCCTGTAGTACAGCATAACTTCTCAGTAGCTTCACCACTTACTCTCAGTCAAGATGAGTCTCGAAGCATAAAAAGTGAGAGTGACATAACCATTGAAGTTGACAGCATTGCTGAAGAATCTCAAGAAGGTCTCTGTGAGAGGGAATCAGCGAATGGGTTTGAAGCCAGTGTTGCCTCTGGTACCTGTAGTATAATTGTTCAAGAAAGAGAAAACAGAGAGAAGGGTAAGGACTTTCTAGGGAGAATATCAGCCTTTATGATCAACCCCAAAATTAGTAAGAGTTTTAGGAGCTCTTGAGCAGTCAAGTTCCCTCCCTCCCTCCCTCTTATTTGTGCTTTCCTTTCTACCTCCCCCTCTCCTTTCCCCTGCCTTAAAAAAAAAAAAAAAAAAAAGTATATATAGAAATTTATTTGGAGTAGACAGGTGAATAATTACAGCTGCTCTTGCCTGGCCGTGGCTCCAGAGAGGGGTACCAACTGCGGTAGTGGGAGTTATGGCAGGACAGGCGTTTAGAAAGTTTCTTCCCCTTTCTGACTGAGTTGTAGTTGAAACGAGTGTAGCTGAAACTGTAACCAAAGGAGGCATTATGCTTCCAGAAAACTCTGATGGAGAAGTATTGCAAGCAATAGTAATAGTTGTTGGATCGGGCTCTAAAGGAAAGGGTAGAGAGATTGAACCAGTTAGTGTGAAAGTTGGAGATAAAGTTCTTCTCCCAGAATATGGAGGCTCAAAGTCATTCTAGATGACAAGGATTATTTTTTATTTGGAGATGGTGACGTTCTCAGAAAGCACGTAGACTTAATAAATCATTATTGAAATGGCATCATGGGAAGCTGCCCATTCCACTGAGTTGTGGAATCTTTAATCATGTAAATAATTTCCATGTCTCTTTAATAATAAACTAATGGTATCCAAAATGATATATATTTTTTTCAATTGTCTCTTTCCCCTTACTTCAGGTCAGAAAAGGCCAAGTGATGGAAATAGCGGATTATTGGCAAAAAAACAAAAGCGTACCCCAAAGCGAACAAGTGCTGTAGCCAAAAGTGAAAAGAATGGAACAGGTTGGTGCTTTCCAATACTGGCTTTAGCATAGTGTTAATATTTTCAGCATTTTGTTGGTTCGATCATTTGTGTCAATTTAAAAATAAATTTGGTTTAGGGGCATCTGGCTGGCTTACTTGGTAGAGTACGTGACTCTTACTCTTAGAGTTGTGAGTTCAAGCCCCACATTGGGGGTGGAATTTACTTAATTAAAAAAAAAATTTTTTTTAAAAATGTTTGGTTTATTATATTCTGGAAATAGCAATTTTTCCACTGTTTTTTTTTTTTAAAGTTTTTTTTTTTTTTTTTTTATTTGACAGAGAGAGATCACAAGTAGACAGAGAGGCAGGCAGAGAGAGGGAAGGAAGCAGGCTCCCCGCTGAGCAGAGAGCCCGATGCAGGACTCGATCCCAGGACCCTGAGATCACGACCTGAGCCGAAGGCAGCGGCTTAACCCACTGAGCCACCCAGGCGCCCTTTCCACTGGTTTTTAATCTGAAGGGGCTTGTCAGTTTTATTTGGAGCTGGGATAGCTGATTTGTTTTTATGCTCATTTCATTTGTATTTCTTTTTTTTTTTTTTTTTTTTAATTTTATTTATTTATTTGAGAGAGAATGAGTGAGAGAGAGCATGAGATAGGAGAAGGTCAGAGGGAGAAGCAGACTCCCCAAGGAGCTGGGAGCCTGATGTGGGACTCGATCCTGGAAGTCCGGGATCATGACCTGAGCCTAAGGCAGTCGCTCAACCAACTGAGCCACCCAGGCGCCCTCATTTGTATTTCTTATGTAAAGTGGTTTAATACTGAGGAACGTATATGAGAATCTTGAATAATAGGAAAGTAATATTTGTTCTAGTGGTAAAAGCAGATTAAGTTTATATTTCTGAATGGAATGGTTTACTTGAATCTAGAAAAGCTGATTTCTAAATAGTATCATGGTATTTTTAAAACAAGAAGATAGTAAGATTCTTACAGAAACAAACAAGAAAGTAAATCAGTATGAATAGCATACATGAGAAAGACTTCTGTGTGGAATAAAACTAGGTTGTGGAATATAGCAGAAATAAACATGGTTGATTTTGACAAAGTCTTATCTCCAAAACATGCCTTCATACAAGGCTGAAAAGAAAATTCTAGGTTACAGTAGATACATATCCTATGGAGGGAGCATATAGTTTATATAAGATAAAAGGTTATGGGGC
Organism: Lutra lutra; assembly: GCF_902655055.1. Classification (NCBI taxonomy): domain Eukaryota; kingdom Metazoa; phylum Chordata; class Mammalia; order Carnivora; family Mustelidae; genus Lutra; species Lutra lutra. The sequence continues at coordinate 105,790,143 of NC_062284.1, forward strand.
ACTTGGGTGGTTCAGTGGGTTAAAGCCTCTGCCTTTGGCTCAGGTCATGATCCCAGGGTCCTGGGATCGAGCCCCGCATCAGTCTCTCTGCTCAGCAGGGAGCCTGCTTCCTCCTCTCTCTCTCTCTCTCTCTGCCTGCCTCTCTGCCTACTTGTAATCTCTGCCTGTCAAATAAATAAATAAATAAATAATCTTAAAAAAAAAAAAAGATAAAAGGTTATTTCAGAGGAAAACTTTTGAACCGTATTTGAAGTTCTTAGAGCCACATGTGGCTAGTGGCTGGACAATACAGATACAGAGTACAGAGGAGGAGTGATGGGAAATGAGAATGGAGAGTCAGCAGGAATTACACAGGGCAACTTAATAACGTCATAGTGCCTGGCAGATAGGTTTGTCAGACGATCAAAGTGAACACCACCAGTAATGGGACTGATGGGAATCACGTACTACCTGACAGGATGCAACAGGAACACAGGAGCACATCTGTGACATTCCTGCAAAGAGGCATTACCTGAATATAACCATCAGGAACCACCAACAAATTCCAATTGAAGGGTCGTCTATAAAATAACTGATCTGTAATTTTAGAAATTGCAAAGGTCATGAAAGTCAAGGAAAGAGGAACTGTTGCAGATTTAAAGGAGGCTTATGAGACATGACAATTAAAAGCAGCATATGATTCTTGCCCGGATCCTATTGCTACAAAAGACATGATTGGGTCAAGTAGAGAAGCTTGTACAGGATCTGAGAATTAGATGTTAATATGTTTGTGTTCATTTCCTGATTTTGATTGTTGTATTATGGTTCTCTAAGTGTGTGGTGGTTTTAAAAATGTACCTACAAATCTGTTGATATTCTCCCCTTCAAGAGACAAAGCCTAATTCCCTTCCCTTGAGTGTGGGCTAAATGAAGTGGTAGAATATGACTTCAGAGACTAGGTCATAAAAGGCACCGCAGATTCCTCCTTGCTCACCCTTGGGTCCCTTGGTCTGAGGAAAGTTAGTTGTCAAGTCCTGAGGACACAGTAGTCTATGGGGAGGTCCACATGGTGAACTGAGCACATCCTGTCAACAGCAAGCAAGGAGCTGACGCCTCCTGCCAAAAGCCACATGAGTGAACCATCTTGGAAACATAGTCTTCAACTGCAGTGAAGTCTTCCGAGACCACAGCTTCAGCTAAAGGCTTGACTGCAACATCGCAGGATTCTCTGAGCCAGACTACACAGCCAAGCTTCTCCCAGATCCCAGATATTGTGAGATATCTGGGATATCCAGATATCCCAGAGATAACCATTTGTAGTTTTAAACTGTTAAGTTTGGGGCCAGTTTGCAGGTAACTAATACGAGAAGAATGTTCTTATTTGTAGGAAAGAAGCACTGAAGTACTCAAGTATGGCTGAGTAACTTAAACTTCAAATGGGTCAGAAAAACATTCTTTTGGTAACTGATCTTACAAGTTTTTTGTAAGTTTAAGGATTGTCTAAAAAGTTAAAAAGATTAAAAAGAAAGGAGATCATCAGTTTTACTTTTGGGATTTCTTATTTGTCAAGAAGAAATGAATTTAAGAGATGGAATCAGTGGGACTCAGTTATTATTAGTTACATATGAGGGACCTGCTGATGACCATATGGAACACAGGAGAAGCAGCAGGTTTTTGGAAGAGTAATTTAGAGAATGTTGAATTAGGGGTACCCAGTATTAGGGAAGTAGGGGTCTGGAGCTTAGAAGAGTCTGTTTTTAGAAGATGGTATGTGAAGGATTGCAAGATGATGAAATTGCCATGGGAGAGTTGTAAAATGAAAAGAAAAAGAACCAAAAATATAATTCAGTGGGCTGTCTTTATATGGGCATTGATCAGAGACAAATGCAAGTCACTAAACGCTAGTGGGTTTGAATGAGAAAGTTTTGAATTCTATAGGATATGTAATATGATTAAAATACATTCAATGAATTTGGTGAATTATAAATGTTGGGACCCTAACAAGAGCATGGGAATGTGATTAGAAGATGTGGAAATCAGGATAACAAAGAATTTCTTTCAAGAAATTCGACTTTAAAGAGAAGGAAAGAGGTGCCAGCTAAAAGGGGAAGTTCTCCTTCTGTTCCCTCCCTCTCTCAGGGTGGGAAGGATGTAAGCATGTTGGTAGACTGGGAAAAGAAGCTGAAGATAAAAGAAGAGGGATAGTTGATGTTGGGCTATTTTAGAGGAGCTGTGAGTGGATGGTTTTAAGAGTACAGCTGAAGAGATTAGTCTTCAAAAGCATTCTCCTCTTTCTGAGCCCCCCCAAAAGTTAATAAAGACAGATGCATGTAGAGGAGAGGCTGGGAAATTGAGTACGTAACATTCAACTTTGCTTTTTCAGTAGAAGGCAAGGTTGGCTTTTGAGAGTAGGAAGGAAGTTGGGTATGAGAAGATTGGGGGAAAAAAAAAGTAAAACTGAGAGAATTCTAATTTGTTATGAAGTGAAAAGCAAAAGCATATCTAAGTACAAATCTGGTGAGGAGTGACAGAGTTGCAAATGATTATCTGATCACATTTTATTATATGTATGTTAAAGGAAGTATATATACATCAAATATTTTTTGTGCTTTTTCATTTATGCAATTTGGGTAGCTTTATGTCTTGTTTTAAACATAAATGGGGCAATACTGTACATATTGTTTTATAACTTTGCTTTTTTATTTAACAGTATATATTGGCTATTTTGCCATTTTTGTTCTTATAAACTTTAGCTCATTCTTTTTAACTTCGAAGTATTCAGTAGTATACTTGACCTTTGAACAGGCGTTTAAATTGTGCAGATACACTTAAACAGATTTTTTTAGAGTTCTGTTAATGTATTTCATGTTCCTTATGATTTTCTAACATTTTCTTTCTGTAGCTTACTTTATTAGTTTATTATTATTATTATTTATAATTATTAATTTGTTAATATACTGTATAATGTTGTATATAACTTATACACTCTGTGTTAATCGATTTATGGTATCAGTAAGGCTTCCGATCAGCAATAGGCTGTTAGCAATTAAGATTTTGGGGAGTCAGAAGTAAATGCAGATTTTTGAGTGCATGAGGGATCAGTGCCCCTAACCCCAACGTTGTTCAAAAATCAAGTGTATATAATTTTTAACCTTTTTCCCATTGGTTGGCATTTAGATTTCCATTTCTTTATTGTTAAGAAATTTGTGCATTTGTACACTTATTTCTGTAGGATACAGACCCAGTATAATTGCTGGGTCTGCTGCATTTTGATATTTGATATTTTTCATTTATAATCTCTGAATCCATGTTTTCTTATTCTAGGACAAAGTAGTGATAGTGAAGATCTTCCTGTCCTGGACAATTCAAGTAAATGTACACCAGTAAAGCATCTTAGTGTGTCGAAGCCACAGAAGCTTGCACGATCTCCTGCAAGAATTTCCCCTCACATCAAAGATGGAGAAAAGGATAAACACAGGGAAAAACACCCGAATTCATCCCCTAGAACATATAAATGGAGCTTTCAACTCAGTAAGAAGCTTTAGAAAACCTGAATGTATTTTGTAAAAGTGATATTTACCTTAAAATGTCAAAATAACAAACAGTGGCTACCAGATCCATTTATGTAGGTTTCCAAATATTGTTTTATCAGTAATTACCACTTACCATCTTAAACATAAATCAATGCCTTTTCATAATAATAAGCTGATAAATATTAGAGAAAGATCTCCAGTAATGAAATAAGATGTGTGTTTGTATAATCAATGAAACTGAAATACCCTATTATTGACAACTGAAAATAACCAATGAATGAAAAAATCATTGCTACAAAGAAACTACTTGGATGAATAACTACAATTACAGATCAGGGTTGCTGTGTGTTGATGTTTTCTTGTGTTTATCTGATTATTTAAGTAATACATCATTAAGTAATACATATTTGGCATAGAAAATTTGGGATTTATACAGAAACCTTATTCATGAATTTAATTACTGTCATCCCTGCTTATAGAGCCTTATTTAGTTAATAACGGAAAGTTTTAATAAACTAAAGCTTTTGATGATTTAGAGGTTGAGTTTTGATAGAACTGCCATCTTCTTTCCTCAGATAATTATTTTAAAAACCAAATTAACCTTTTTTCTCCTTTTAGATGAATTAGATAATATGAACAGTACAGAGCGAATCTCTTTTCTCCAAGAAAAATTACAAGAAATCAGAAAATATTACATGTCTTTGAAATCTGAAGTTGCAACCATAGACAGGAGGAGGAAAAGATTAAAAAAGAAAGACAGAGAAGGTAATTTGATTAGAGTTTTTCTTCCCTTGTTTTTCAAATATATGCTGTCATTTTAGAAGATTTACCTTAGTTACTCTTTGGCTATAATACACATTTATTTATTGTTGTTTTTAGATCCTAGTTCTATCTTCTTTGTGATATTATTGACATGAGTGCATCAACAGCTGAATTCATCAGGATGAGACTATTGAAAAGGACTGTGAACTATTTTACAAAATGTGTGATTTTATTAAATTGTGGTGGGTTCCCAAGAAGAGTTAGTTACTCCCTCTGAAATTCACTCTTTGCTCAACAAATACTTAATTGGCTACCTCTTACTAGTTACTATATTTGTTATTATGAGGTTCACCAAAATTAGTGGGCATGTGGGTTATCCTCAGAGAGATAATCTTTTTACGATCATAAATTATTTCCTAAGGAAGGAAGTCAACAGAAGTTGAAATTGTTCGGCTCAACATTAATGTGTTCACACTATGTGCCAGGCTCTCTTCGAGGTGGTGAAAGCACAGAGATGAATGAGATACAGACTTTGATTTCAAAGATCTTAATTTCTAGCAGAAAGGGTATGTGATGAGGGCATCAAGAGTTAAATCACCAAGTACAGGAGTTGGTGAAAGGAGCGATCACTTTGGATTAATCATGGAGAGAGAGTACTGTCTGACTTAGACCTTAAAACTCTGTAGGACTGACTTATTACACATAGATAGGTTCACACACATCTACCCCGTCTGCAAGCCCCACTAAAAGAGCAGTAAAAAAATGAAAAGCCCTGTACCCACAAGAACCAGATAATGGGATAGCGGACCACAGTAGACCTAGAAATGTCAACGGTTTCTCTCTTGGAAGATGAGAAGCAGATGGACTGCTAAAACCTAAGCTTGTTTATCCTTGCAGTGGGGCAAAACAGAGCAATCCAGTCCATACCACATCACTGCAACTCTGCAAGCAGGGATATAGGTGAGGCTAAAAATGGAGATTGGTTGAAAATGGAAGGAGAAATTGCATCCTTTTGTCCCATCCTGTGATCCAAACTACCTTCTTCTGCAGCTCTAGCAGAAAACAGAAAATTAACTGATTGTGTAGACAATCAGTAACTGTAACTGTAGACTCAGGGACACCAGCCATAGCTGAAGGTGAGAGTGCAAAAGCAGAAATAATATGCCTGAGCAAAAGTCTGTAGTAGTGAATGATGAAACCCCTGTCCCTTTTCCAACGGAAACTCTTACCTCTTGGCTTCCTGAAATCTGGCAACTAAGTTTATGTTCATTCTTCGGAGGAGACTGAAGGATTCTTGTGGAGAAGCTGGTCAACCCAAGAGGAGCTAACAAAGAGACCAAATTTAGAGGTTCCTGAACCAAAAAAGCAAGATCCTTGCCAATCACTACATATGCTCTGCCCATCACTGAAAAGCTCCGCATACTCACACACAGCTTCCAGTTAGCTTTTAATGCCCCTCTTAAATACGGGAGCCCCAAGACCAGATGAGAAAGCTTCTACATAAAGGTAGGACCTGAGCCGAAGGCACACGATTGACTGAGCCTCCCAGGCAGGCACCCCCAAATATTATACTATTAATACAATTCAGAGACCAAGAAGGATCTCTCAAAAATTAAAAATATGACAGCAGGAATTTTAAAAAATGTAATAGAAGAGATAGATAACAAAGCTAAAGAAATCCCAGTACATGGTCAAAAAGACAAAAGGAGAAAAGAACTAAGAGAAGTGTAGGATCTGGTCAAGAGATCCAACTTCTGAATCACAGGCTTTCTAGAAAAAGAGTACTGAACAAACACAGGAGGCAGCTGTCATCAGAGAAGTATTACAAGAAGAACTTCCAGAAACAAAGGAAATGAATTAGAAGATGAAAGGACTCAACTGTAACATCTATAA